>NC_067485.1:51185333-51531583 GCF_947179515.1 Apodemus sylvaticus | reverse complement strand
TGCATGAGCACACATCTGTGCATATGTGTATGTGTGTGTGAGTATGTGTGTGTGTGTGTCTCATTTTGGGAGGGATGTTGCAAGCACAAGGGACAAATATGAGGGCAACTGGAGATGACTGGGGTACATCATAAGAAACTCACAAAAATCAATAAAACATAAGCAGTCTTCTAATATATATCAATGAATCTTCGCAAAACAAAATATAATAAGATAAAACAAAAGCTAGTATATTGAGGACTTCAGCTTCTGTAGGGCAAAGCACACTGCCACTCAGACAAAGTAGCATCCTAAATAATGGATTTTTTTTAATATACTCTACATCCAACAGAGAACTAATATCCAACATATATAAAGAACTCAAGAAACTAGATATCAAAATTCCAAATAATCCAATTAAATAATGGGGTACAATTTTAAAAAGAGAATTCTCAATATAGAAAACTCAAATGGCTGAGGAACACTTAAAGTTCCACATCTTTAGCCATCAGGGAAATGCAAATCAAAGCTACTACATAATTACATTTTACACCTGTCAGAATGGCTAAGATTAATAGCACAAGTGACAATTCCTGCTGGCAGGAATGTAGGACAAGTAGAACACTCCTCCCTTGCTGGTGGGAGTACAAACCTGTACACAGCCATTATGGAAATTAATATGGCACTTTCTCAGAAAATTGGGAATCAATCTACCTCAAGATTCAGCTATATCAGTCTAGGGCATATACCCAAAAGATGCTACATCCCACCATGATGACATTTGCTTGACCATGTTCACTGACGCTCTATTCATAATCATCAGGAAATGGAAACAACCTAGATTGTTCTTCTTCAACAGAAGAATGGATAAAGAAAATGTGGTACATTTAATCAATGAAATATCATTCAGCTGCTTTTTAAAAAAATAACAAAATTTGAAAGCAAGTAGACGGAACTAGAAAAAAAAAGTCATTCTGAGTGAGGTAACCTAGACCCAGAAAGACAAATATGGTATATATTTGCTTACATGTAAATACTGGCCACTAGATCATGACAACCAAGCTACAATCTGTAGACCCAAAGAAGCTAGGGAAAGACATGGATCTATTTCTGCCAAGGGGAAATAGAATCAATTTTACAGGTAGACATTGGGAGTGGTAAAGATGAAATGAGAGAATCAGGCAGGGAAGGGAGATAGGATTGAAGGAGAGAATGCATATGGTGGAGGGACAACTTGGAATTGGAGAGCATTTAAAGGATTACATGGAAATATAATGCAGTGGAATCTTCTAAAATATATGAAGGAGACCTAATGTAGTCTCCTAATGATGGAGGATATAACGTTTCAACTAGCCATCTCTTGTTACCAAGCAAGTCTTCCAATACTGTCTCTGAGTTACATTCATTTGAGTTGTTGGCCATGGGGGTCCAAAAAACCCAGGCAATTGCTAAGACAATAGGTTGCTCTCCACAAACTGACAGTGGGGTCTCATCACAACTCATTGAACAAGAAGACAACCTGGTGCCTACGTGAGACTTCATTCCTAAGTTCTAGTGTCTGGTACAGTACTGTACTCTAGAGACTACAAAACCAAAAAAAAAAACAAACAAAAAAAAAAACCATAAACACCAACACCAACTCAACTACAAAACCTCTGATCCCCACTCTGTCCTGTCTAAAAGATACATAGGGTAATAGTAGCAAAAAACTTGTGACTTGTGGAAGTAGCCAACAATGTCTGATTTGACTTAAGGCCCACTCCATGAGTTAGAACCCATGTCCAAAATGTCTTGGGTTACTAAGAATTAGAGACTAGATAACTTTGAGAGCTAGAGTAAAACCAAATATTATTGGTCTAAAAAAATATCAACAACATGACTCCTGCTGATCTTATGTTATCCTCATTGATTAATGCCTTATTCAGTCATCATCAGAGAAGCTTCCTCTAGCAACAGATAGGAACATGCAGAGACCCACACCATTATGTTGAGGTAGTCTGAATTGGATGTCTCCATCAAACTTCTGTCCTCAGAACTCAGGGAACCCCATGGAAGAGGAGAGAAAAAAAGAGTATAAAAAAGAGCCTGAGTGGATGGTACACACCAGAAGAACAAGGCCATTTAAATCAACTATACAAGGCTCATATGAACTCACAGAGACTAAAGCAGACAGCACAGAACCTACACAGGTCTGCATTAGATCCTATGTGTATTTATTATAGCTTTCAGTTTAGTATTTTTATGGGATTCCTGAGTGTACAAACAAGTAGGTTGCTGACTCTTGTGTCTGCTCTTTTTGTTGGGGGTTGCCTTGTCCAGCATCAATGTGATGGTTTTGCTTTCTTTTATTATATTTATTTTTGCCATGTTTGGTTGTTATCTCTTAGAAGCCTATTCTTTTCTAATGAGAAACAGAAAGGGAGTTTTTGTTTTTTTGGTTTTTTTTTATTCGATATAATTTATTTACATTTCAAATGATTTCCCCTTTTCTAGCCCCCCCCCACTCCCCGAAAGTCCCGTAAGCCCCCTTCTCTTCCCCTGTCCTCCCTCCCACCCCTTCCCAGTTCCCCGTTCTGGTTTTGCCAAATACTGTTTCACTGAGTCTTTCCAGAACCAGGGACCACTCCTGCTTTCTTCTTGTATCTCATTTGATGTGTGGATTATGTTTGGGGTATTCCAGTTTTCTAGGTTAATAACCACTTATTAGTGAGTGCATACCATGATTCACCTTTTGAGTCTGGGTTACCTCACTTAGTATGATGTTCTCTAGCTCCATCCATTTGCTTAAGAATTTCATGAATTCATTGTTTCTAATGGCTGAATTGCTGGTGGGGTTGCAAATTGGTACAACCACTCTGGAAAGCAGTCTGGCGGTTCCTCCGAAAACTGGGCACCTCACTTCCAGAAGATCCTGCTATACCACTCCTGGGCATATACCCAGAGGATTCCCCACCATGTAATAAGGATACATGCTCTACTATGTTCATAGCAGCCCTATTTATAATTGCCAGATGCTGGAAAGAACCCAGGTATCCCTCAACAGAAGAGTGGATACAAAAAAATGTGGTATATCTACACAATGGAAAGGGAGTTTTTCTAAGAGGAGAGGGGAGGTGGGGAGTAACAGGGAGAAGCAGAAGGAGACAAAATTCTAAAAGGTATATACTGTGTGAGAAAAGAATTTATTTTCAATAAAATAAAAAGAAAGACAAAATAAAAATCCAAAGTCTCCTTTAAAATCTAAAAATCTCTTTAAAATTCAGTCTCTCAAACTAAAATTATAGTGTCTTCGATAAAATCAAAAGTAAGATAATTGCTTTCTTATTTCAAGAGGGAAATGCCAGAGCAAAGTCAAAATCAGATCAATGTAATTTCCAATATCTGGGATTCACTCACAATCATCTGGGCTCCTCCAAATGCTTGGGTCAATTCTACAGCATGCACAGCTTGTCTTCTATTCTTAGGCGGGCTTCACTCCAAAGCTGCTGTTGTTCTTGGTGGTGGAAATGCCCATGGTACTGGCATCTCCAAACACTGGGATCTTCTGCTGAAACTGGGCTGTACTTTCACTGATAGCCTCTCCTAGGCTGTCTTTATTATGCCAAACCTCAACTTTTCTGCATGACCCCTTCAGTCCTGAGTCTTCAATTGCTACTGGTACTACACTTTTACAAATAACCTCCCTAGCCTCTCACACTGCTAAGGTTGCATGGCTCTCCAAGACACATTCAAGCCTTCAAAACCAGTACCACCTCAGTGACTTACACTAAGTAAGTTCAGCTTTCAGCACAAAGTATAACCTTGGCTGCCTCTGGAATACACCTGTGTGCTCACTGTCAGGAAACACTTCCTAGAAGATTTCACCTCAACGATGCTGAGCTTTTTGTTTTTTCGGGGGAAGGGTTGTTTGTTTAATTGGTTTGATTTGGTAGGTATTTTTAATCACCACTAATTTCTCCTCTACAGATCACCTGCATTGAGTATCCCAGCAAAGCCAAGGTTTTACTTTAGTAGTTTCTGGTATCTTGATATTCACAGCTGATTTGGCCCCAGCTAATCAGAAGCACAGAATGTTAATCCAAAATAAGAAATGACCCAATAAAGTAAACTTTTCTCTGAAAAATTTTCATAAGCCAGACCTCCATCTACTGCATTGATTTCTATTATTCCTATCTTCTAAGCTCCTGCAGAACAACTCAGTAGGAATTGAATACTAAATGGTTTTTCTTGCACAAAGTTGCAAAGTACTTCTACAGTCCTCCCCCAAACACATTGTCTGGTCTGTCAGGGCGATATCTCACACTCCTGGTCCAAACTTGTCTTAGTTACGGTTACTATTGCTGTAATGAAACACCATGAGCAAAGCAACTTGGGGAGGAAAGGGTTTATTCAGTTAATGTTTCCGCATCACAATTTATTATCAAAGGAAGTTAGGATAGGAACTCAAGCAGAAGCCATGGAGGAGTTCTGCTTACTGGTTTGTTCCCCATGGTTTGCTCAGACTGACTGACTTTTTTTTTTCTTTATAGAACCCAAGACCACCAGCCCAGGGATGGTGCTATTCACAATGGGATAGATCCTTTCCCATCAATGATTAATTAAGAATATTTCATACAGCAAGATCTTCAGGAGGCATTTTCCAAATTAAAGTTTCTTCTTTTCAGATAACTCTAGCTGGTGTCAAGTTAACATAAAACTATCCAGCACACTTACCCATCTGTGAGCTCTATTTGCTACAGTAATGACTGGCCTGGTGAGACTTGTACCACTGGAGAAATAGACAACCATTTTCTGATTAAATTTAGACTCATTCCACGAGTTGAAAACCAAACATGGCACCATTATTAAGAGCAAGTACTTGACACTACATAGGTCATAGACTCTAAAGGAGAACATATTATTCTGCTAAATGGACATAGTACTAAACTAATGCTCTGTCTGCCTAGCCATGTCTTGCACAAAATACGCAGGGTATCCACAAACATCCTTAGCAAAAATTAGCATGGTACAACAACTACCATTCCAGTTTTCAAGATATATTACAGATCATAGTAATAATAGTACGGTACAGTCACAAAAACAAACATGAAGACCAATGGAACAAAATAGATGAGTCAAATATGAGTACACATAACTATAGCCTCCAATATTTCACAAAAATGCCCCAAACATCCATTGGAATAAGGACAGTGTCTGCAACAAATCATGTTGGGAAAATAGGATCTTCACATGCAGAAGAATGAAATTGGACCCTACTTTTCACTTTGCACAAAACTAACTCCAAGTGAGTCAAAGACCTAAATGTTAAACCCGAAACACTGAAAGTTCTGGAAGAAAATCCGGGCAGTACCCTATAAAATATAGGTGTAGGAAGGGTGTTTCTGAATAGGACTCCATTTTCCCAGGAATAAAGGCCAACAGTCCTCAGGTGGGATCTAATAAAATTAAAAAGCTTTCATACAGCTAAGAAAACAACTAATCAAAGGAAGAGGAAGTCCACATAGTGTGAAAGGATCTTTGCCAGCTGTACATATGATGGATTATTAATATCCAAAATATAAAGAACTCAAAAATAGAGTCACGACAAAATACTACCCATTCAAAAAAAAAGTCTCTAGAGTTAAACAGTTCTTAAAAGAAGAAACAAAAATAAGTAAAGAATTTCGCCAAAAAACATTCATCATCTTTGATTAAGGAAATACCCATTAAAATAACTTCAATATTTCATCTTACCAGAGTGAAAAAGATCTAACATGTAACAACCAATGCTGAAGGGCATTTTGGAAAACTGAAACCCTCATTTGCTGTTGATGGAACTGCAAACTGATCCAGCTCCTCTGAAAATCAGTGTGAAGAACTCACAACCAGATAAAAATAAATCCAGCATATGGGCCATAAATACCACTCTTTGGTTTATGCCCAAAGGGCTTGACACCATACTTCACAGGTACTTCTGCAGCCACGTTCACTGATGCTGTTTTCATAAATTATAGAAAATACAAACAGCATAAATGCACTTCAATTGGATAATGAAATGCAATGCATATGCACCACAGAAACTATTCAGTTGCAAAGAAAACTTAAATCTCATGTTAAACTGGAAAATAGTATATTGAGTGAGGTAACTGATACACATAAAGACAAATACTATATAATCTCTCTCATCTGTGGTTTCCTGCTCCAAATCTTCATATGTGACTTCAAATCCTGAAGTACCATAAAAACCAGTAAAGAAAAAAGGCAATGGGGGTTGGAAGTAACATTAGAAACCAGAATACCATGATAGGATGAGGCTACTAGGAAACAGGGTAAGGAAGGAAGTTGGTAAAGGAAAGTAATGCCAACCCCGAAGGAAAGGGAGAAAGGAGGAAAGGAAAAAAAGTTGCACTGAGTTCATCTAGAAAAGCCATAAAGAAACATATACATATACACACACACATATATATGCACGCACATATATATGTGTGTGTGTGCCTATATGTAAAGGAAATATACCACAATGAATATTCCATGAATGTGGCTCTTTTGCAACTGTGTCAGAATTATTTCAGGAATACAAAGCTAGCTATTCAGCTATTAAAAACAACGAATTCATGAAATTCTTATGCAAATGGATGAAACTAGAAAGTGTCATCCTGAGTAAGGTACCCAATCACAAAAGAACACACATGGTATGCACTCACTACTAAGTGGATATTAGCTCAAAAGCTCAAAATAAACATGTAATAATTCACAGACCTCAGAAAGTTCAAGAAGAAGGAAGGCCAAAGTAGGGGATGGTGCTTTGGTTCCTCAGAGAAAGGGAACAAAATATTCACAGGAACAATTATGGAGACAAAGTGTGGAGCAGAGACTGGAGGAAAGACCACCCAGAGACTGTCCTACTTGGGGATTCAGCCTATAAACAGTCACCAAACCCCAAATCTACCATGGATGACAAGAAGGGCATACCAAAAGGAGCCTGTTATGGGTGTCTCTTGGAGTGACTTTGCCAGAGCCTTACAGATACAGAGGCAAAAAACTAGCAGTCAACCATTGGACTGAGCTCAAGGTTCGCAAAGGAGGAGTTGGAGGGCTGACTGGAGGAGCTAGGGGTGAGGGTTGCAGTCCCATGGGAAGAACAATGAAGTTGGCCAACCAGAAGCCCCAAAGCTCCCAGAGACTAAGCCATCAACCAAAGAGTAGACATGGTTCTAGCCAAAAATTGGTAGAGGAATGCCTTGTCAGGCATCAGTGGGAGGAGAGGTCCTTGGTCCTGTGAAGGCTCAATAGAGGCTCCAGTGTGGGGATATCGAGTGGGGGTCATGGGAGTGGGTTGAGTGGAGGAGCATATTTTTGGAGGCAGGGGGTGTGAGAATGTGTTGGGGGGAAACCAGGTATAATATTTGAAATGTATATGAATAATATATTCAATAAAAGATAATGGAAAGCTAGGAGGTTATGTTCGGTAATAGAATATGTGATTGGCATGGTCAAATCCAAGGATTCAGTCCATAGCACCAAATGATGATAGATGATGATAGGTAGAATATAGATGATAGATAATAGATAGATAGATAGATAGATAGAGGATAGATAGATTTCTTAAATTATATATTGTATAGATGCTTGAATTAAGTATGTTATTTTTACTCCTTGTGATTTGGACTCTGTTGTCTTTGACTTTAACAGTTTCTATAAACTTTTATATTGAGGACCATTTGCAGAACAAAAGCATTATAATCATCACAGGCCTCTACTCAGCATTAGGCATTACTTTTGCTTTTGTTGCTTGCTGTTGTTGTTGGAGAAGTTCTATAGCATATAATTATTAAAAGAAAACCAATCCACATGATGTTCAGCTATGCACCAGCAATAGTGGTCTAGCCTACCCCAATGGTTCGCCGCAGCTGCAGTCTGCCCTGATTCCCACAGCCAGCCTGCTGGCTGATGAACCACTTACACTTCCCAGACCACCTGCCCCCTGCAGCTAGCCTGTAGAAATTGGCTGCCACTTATTCTTATCCTCTAGCCCCAAGGAATGAAAACTCCAGAGGTTTGTACTTTACCAGCCAGATTTATGACTGTAAAACTTCAACCCACAAAATGCCCACACAAATAACTCAAAACGCAATAGATATAAATACAACTGCACACTTAGATTGAACAAATGTGCTCTACATTACTCAATAGTCTAGCTGTAAAGTCCCCAGTTACTTTTGACTCCTAGGATCATGTGTTTCTGGTTCATCACCCTCTTCTTCAGATTCCATCTTGTCTCTCCTGTCTCCATCTCTGTCATGCTGTCTCTCTGTGTCTCTCTGTTTCTCTCTGCCTCTGTCTCTGTCTCTATCTATCTATCTATCTATCTATCTATCTATCTATCTATCTATCTATCTTTCTATCTATCTCTGTCCTCTCTCTAAAACTTTCAGCTCCACCTCCTTTTTCCTTTGTCCAATTACAGGCTCTAGCCTTATCTGACTAATAATATTTCAAAGTTCAATTTTTAGTGTTCAGAGACTACTTTAATTTCAAATGTTTATCAGCCCAGTGGAAGGGAAAGCTAAAGCAGTAAGAAACATTTGGAAACAGATTAACAAATCGAGACTCACAAATGTGGGAAGAGCTGTGTTGATAAGAAGGGCAACTCAACAGAGAATGTCCTAGGCCTTTTGAGGAAGATTGCAGATAAAGGCCACAGACAACAAGAACACCCCAGATAACTTCTTCTGTGGCCTCTCTGGCGTTCCAGACTATCCTTTCACTGACCCCAAGGCAGTGCTGCCTCACAGCACAAGCTGAAGTTGCCAAGAGTTTTTGTTTTTAGTTTCTTGGCTTGAAGTCTGGCCTGGGGGAAATGATGCCTTAGCCTGCCTTTCTGTCCTTCTCAGGAATACCTTTATGAGTGGTGGATTTGTGGTAAGAGGATAGAGAAGGCACTTCCTGATTTTCTTAGAATACAATCCTACTCTTGCTTTGAGCTCTCTAGCTCTGCACAACAATGTCCCCTATAACTCTTTCCATATTGCAATTATTAAATTACTATGATTTTTTTAAGAGAGCATGAATTTGGCAGGGAAAAGTGGTGGAGAATTGGGAGGGATTAAACAGGAGGACATAGGTATGGATTTGATCAAAATACATTATATTCATCTTAAAATTCTCAAACAATACCACAATTCCACTCCGTTTCCACAGTGAGTAGCTTCTGACATGTACCTCATAGTTTTCTTTCTTCAGCTATGTGAAAGCTGTTCTACTTTTGAAACATAGTTAGTGGACTATGATTCTTCAACTTTCTGAAACCTAAACTCTTTGTACCTGGAATTGTCACATTTGACCATAAAGAGCATAGGGTCCCTGGTTAAATTTGAATTTAAAAAAAAACATAGTTTTTAGTATAAATGATGTGCAAATATTTATCTGAAATTCAGTACCATGGTGTCTTTTGTTTTACCTGGCAAACCATTCATGTACATGGCCATCCTAATTGATTAAACATTTGCAGTGTGGTTTGTTTAAGGTTGGTCTTCTCTTCACAGTTTGTGGCTGTCTCTCTTGGTATTAGTCATAATCATTTTCTCATCATTTATCCCAAAGTGGCCACATGATGGCAGTTCTCAAGATCTTTGTGGGATGAGTAAATGTCTACTCTGAAATGGAGAGTCATTGCCCATCACTGGGAGAATGTTTCAGTGGCTTGGTTACTGATCAGAGAAGTATTAGGTAGCTTAAAATTCAGCCCAATGTAAGGGTGTTCAATGCCCCAGTGTTGGGGAATGCCAGGACAGGAAGACAGGAAAAGGGTGGGTGGAAAGGGGAGCACCCTCAGAGAGGCAGAGGGAGGGGGAATGGGATAGGGGGATTCCTGAAGGAGAGATCTGGAAAGGGAAAAACATTTGAAATGTAAATAAAGAAACTATCCAATTAAAAAAAGAAAGAAAAAATTCAGGCCCAAATGTGCCTCCCTCCAAACCTATTATTACCCACACCAGAAGCTGTCAGTTTATTGTTATGTAGAAATATAGAGAAAAGAGATGCTATGTGTGTGTCCTTCCACCCATGTATAAATAGTGTGTTCTGGGAGCAATAATAGCTTGGAGTACTGTTGTGGGCACATTGGGGTGAAGCTAACAGCACATCCACTATCTAAAAATGCTAATGTAGGAAGATAGTCATGGAGACAAAGGGTTACATGCCTATCTCATCTAAAAAAAAGAGTCTGCTTTTGCTTTGTCACATATAAACATTAGGTAGAATTCATCTAACCAACATTCCTCAGGGAGGAAACCAGGTATGCCTTTAGAATAGTCACATGAGAAGAATCAGCTTATCATATCTCTGCATTTGGAGATGACTCATGGATATCAGCACATAGAAGACAAAGAAGAGATAACACCAGTTATTACCAGTTCTTCTCCCCCATGTATCCTCTGTGGACATGGTCCTTTTTGCCACCCAAGAACCACTGTAGAACTAGGCATACCTGACACATATTTTCTGGTTTTTTATTTTATTTATTACTTTTTTATTCAATATATTTTTTATTTACATTTCAAGTGGTTTACTCTTGGGCACAGAACTTTTACCTATCTCTAACTGAGCTGAGAATACTTCTGACATCCATCCATTTACATATCAACATAGAGTACTCCTTGCTATTGCAAAGGACCTGGGCTCACTTCCCTGTACTCTTGGTAGTTTACTCCTAAAGGTACTCTAGTCCTAAAGGATCCCATAGCCTCTTCTGATCTCTGTGAACACTAATCTGATACACATACAAAATCTAATAAATAATTTTAAAAACTAATTATTCCATATATCCTATTTCTTAAATAGGATATAAAATATGCATACCAAGAAACCCTACCAAAATCCTAATTCCAGAAGCCTAGGTACAATTGAAAAACACAAGCAATATGAATAAACAAGACAATATGTTTCCTTCAGAATGTAGCATCCTCATTGTAATGAGGATTCATTTGGAATGTAAACAAAGAATATAGAAAATATATATATATTAAAAAATGTCCAATGAAAGATAAAAAGACAAAAAAAAAATTGCTCAACATTATTAGTCATTAGGGAAATGCAAATCAAACCAACCCTGAGATTTCACCTCACACCAGTCAGAATGGCTAAGGTTAAAAATTCAGGAGACAGTAGGTGTTGGCAAGGATGTGGAGAAAGGGGAACACTCCACTGCTGGTGGGAATGCAAGTTGGTACAACCACTTTGGAAATGAGTCTGGTGGTTCCTCAGAAAACTGAATGTGACACTTCCAGAGGACCCTGCTATACCACTCCTGGGCATATACCCAGAGTATTCCTAGGCTTGCAATAAGGACACATGCTCCACTGTGTTCATAGCAGCCTTATTTATAATAGCCAGAAGCTGGAAAGAACTCAGATGTCCCTCAATGGAGGAATGGATACAGAAGATGTGGTATATTTACTCAGCAATTAAAAACAATGAATTCATGAAATTTGTAGGCAAATGGTTGGAACTGGAAAATATCATCCTAAGTGAGGTAACCCAATCACAAAAGAATATACATGGAATGCAATCACTGATAAGTGGATATTAACTAGCCCAGAAACTATGAATACCCAAGACACAAGTAGCATATCAAATGATTCCCATGAAGAAGAAAGGAGAGGGCCCTGATCCTGGAAAGGCCTGATCCAGCATTGTAGGGCAGTACCAGAACAGAGAAATGGGAGGGAGGTGATTGGAGAATGGGTGGAGAGAAGGCTTATGGGACATATGGGGTGGGGGGAACTGGGAAAGTAGAAAGTGTTTGGAATGTAAACAAAGAATATAGAAAATAAAAAAAAATATTTAAGGAATATGTAATTAGTAAGCCAGCCCTATAGAACAAATCTACGAGTATTTTACTCTAAAGAGAAGAATAAACACAACCACTTTACAAAAAGAGCTTAATGAAATTTAGTGAGTCCATTTAATAGTGTTAATATGAGTATGATTTTAGGGCTGACTACTGGAAATTGAATAAACACAAAGGAGCTCATCCTTAAGGGAGACTGATGCATCCTCTCTCAGCAGTCATTCATTGCCTGTAGTTTTTTTCTAGAGTTGCGGCCTTGTGTGCTCCCCCTGCCCCATTCACCTGACATTTCAACTGGTGTTGTCATTATTCAGATCGTACTTAGGCTACCCTAATGTTGATATTTTGTAGGTGCAACTTCCCTGTTCTATAAGACACAGTAGGTCACGTGAACCACTGGCTCTACATTTTTCCACCCATCCATTCCTGTGTTTCCTGAGCCTTAGATATAAGGTGCAGTATTATAAATGTACCAATTGGGGCAAGGCATTCAACAGTCAGTTGTTCTCTCCATTTTTTTAACCTTTCATCAGTAACTTTATTTCCATCAAGTTCTCTCCATTTTTATTATGTACAGCTTGCTTTAAGGGTCTCCATCTGCTGAAAAAAAAAAGAAGTTTCTTTAGGAAGGAATGAGCTACACTTTCCTGAGTATAAGGATAAATATTAAGAATATTATAGATCCAGGACAGCCAGCACTACACAGAAAAACAGTCTCAGAAAGGAAAAAAAAGAAAGAAAGAAGGAAGGAAAGAAGGAAAGAAGGAGTGAGTTAGAGATTTTACTGCTTTGAAGAAAGGTCAATATTCACTTCTTCTCTAGGATACATGACCTCATCCATTATTGGTAGCTGTCTAGGTTTACAGAGCTAGACATGAATTGCTTTTGGTTTAGTAGGCTTTAAGTCTAATTAAATAGCTGTTGGTTAGCAATAGGCTATAAGTACCACGATTGTATCTTTAAAGCTTTCATGCTTGTTGTCATTGTGCCTTGTAGATAATACAGTATATGGTGCCTTCACTAAGGACTTAACTTTCTGACTCAGCCAACCAAGGGCAATGAGACTAGTCCTTGGTTAGAAATTTCTTGGCATCCCGAAGACAAAATTGAAGGAAAATTTCTCATGTCTGGCATTGAGATAGATTATGGTTCATGAGAGTAAGCATTTTCACCTCTAGCAGCACAGCTGTATTTAAACTCTATATTTTTTACTTTTAAATTATTTGAGATTATAATATAATCACATAATTCCCCTTTCCCTTTCCTCCTTTCAAATGTTTCTATAAACCTTTCCTTGATCTTCTAAAAATATATGACACTTGATTCATTAATTGTTGTTACATATGCATGTGTATAAATGAGTGTGTATTACGAAATACGTAAGAACAACTTGCTGAAACAGTATAATGCTACTTTAAGTATGGTTTCAAGGTTGAACATTTGGTATTGGATGATCAATTGATGTACTCTTCCATGGAGAAGCCTATTTCTCCCACAGAAATAGAATGGAATAGTTGTCTACAGTTCTTTCTGTAGAGGTAAGGGCTCCGGGGATCTCCCCCATCTATATCAGCATGTGTTGTCCTTGTTCAGTTCATGGTTGGGCAGTCATGTTGGTAAGATTTTATGAGTGTAGCTTTTGACATTCCTATAAGCATTATATACACATAGGATATGTACATTTTTATGTAATTTTAGGTAAACATAAAGCAACATGATTCCTTATGAATTTTAAAACATTTTCAGTTTTGTTTATTATTTCTCCCCAACTCTTCCCTCTGTATTGCTTGCCCTCACCACTCCCCATTTAAAATCTTCCCATTTTTCAAATTCCCTACTTCATAGCACTTATGACTTCTTATTATGTCCTCCTTAGTTTCTCATGCTCCCCCCCACCCATTATCTTTTTACTTAATCCATTTCTATGGTCACTGTAGGTTATATATACTCACATCTATAGATTCTGAGAAATGAATGACAAATAAGAGAGAACATATCACATTTGTCTTTGTGGTTCTGTATTACATAACTTAAGATATTTTCTATAACTTCTAGTCTGGGCTGGTTTACCTTGGGCACAAACTTTGCAACCAGTCCCATAACACTCAGAAGAAGTTCCAATTCCAGGTGCTCTAACACACCCAAGATCATAGGATCAGAAGTAAGGAGGAAATAACTTCTACCCAACTAGCTGGATCTAGGGACACAGGAACCCCACCTGTGTGGCACTGGTACCTTCCAGTGTGGGCTGGTTTACCTTAGGTGCATACTCCAAACCCAGTCTTGCAACACACAGAGGAAACTCCACTCCTAGGAGCTCTAACATGCCTAGGATCACAGGATCACAGGATCCATGATCCCAGGAGCTTGGTCATACCAGGATCTCAGGGCCCCAGAGGCAGCTTGACCCCCAGGAGCTCTGACTTAGAATCACAGGATCTCAAAATCACAGGATCCCAAAATCACAAGACCACAGTGACAGCTGGACTCTGAAGATTCCTGACACAATCAGGACCACAGGAAGGACAGGCTCCAGTCAGATATAGAGAAAGCAGGTAGCACTAGAGATATTCAGATGGGAGGATGCAAACTTAAGAACATAAGCAACAGAAATCAAGGTAACTTGGTATCATCAGAAGTCAATTCTCCCACCATGTCAAGTTCTAGAAATATTATCACTACAGAAAAGCAAGATTTGGATTTAAAAATCACTTCTCATAATGATGTAGAGGACTTTAAGAAGGACATAAATAACTCCCTTAAAAAAAAAAAACAGGAAAACAAAGGTAAAGAGGTAGAAGTCCTTAAAGAGGAAACACACAAATTCCTTAAAGAATTACAGGAAAATACAATCAAACAGGAGAAGGAAATGAACAAAACCATCCAAGATCTAAAAATGGAAATAAGAACAACAAAGAAATCACAAAGGGAAACAACTCTGGAGTTAGAAAACCTAAAAAAAGAGATCAGGAGTAATACATGCAAGCATCACCAACAAAATACAGGAGATAAAAGAGAGAATCTTGGGTACAGAAGATATCATAGAAAGCATTGACACAACGCTCAAAGAAAATGCAAAATGCAAAAAGCTCCTAACACAAAACATCCAGGAAATACAAGATACAATGCGGAAACCAAACCTTAGAATAATTGGTGTGGAAGAGAGAGAATATTCCCAGTTTAAAGGACCAGTAAATACCTTCAACAAAATTAAGAATTAAGAAAATCCTTAACCTAAAGAAAGAGATGCCCATTAACATACAAGAATCCAACAGGACACCAAATAGATTGGACCACAACAGGAATTCCTCCCATCACATAATAATCAAAATACCAAATGTAGTAAACAAAGAAAGAATATTAAAAGCAGTAAGGGAAAAATGTCAAGTAACTTATAAAGGTAGACCTATCAGAATTACACCAGACTTCTCATCAGAGATTATGAAAGCTAGAAGATCCTGGGCAGATGTCATATAGATCCTAAGAGAACATAAATGCCAAACCAGGCTACTATACCCAGCAAAACTCTCAATTACCATAGATGGAGAAAACAAGAGATTCTATGACAAAACCAAATTTACACATTATCTTCCCATAAGTCCAGCCCTACAAAGTATATTAGATGGAAAACACCAACACAAGGAGAAAAAAACTACATCCTAGAAAAAGCAAGAAGGTAATATTCCACAGACCTAAAATAAGATAGCCCTGCAAACATAATTCCACCTCTAACAGCAAAAATAATAGGAAGTAAAAATCACTTTTCCTGAATATCCCTTAATATCAATAGAATCAATTCCCCAATGAAAAGACATAGACTAACAGAATGGATACATAAACAAGATCCAGTATTTTGTTTATGTATTTTGCATGCAGGAAACACACATCAGTGACAAAGACAGAAACTACACTACCTCAGAGTAAAAGGTTAGAAAACAAATTTCTACATGAATAGTCACAAGAAAGAAGCTGGAGTAGCCATTCTAATATTGAATAAACTTGACGCTCAAATTAACATTATCAAAAAAGATAAGGAAGCACTTCAGAACTCGGCCTCCCACCAGTCAGTAGAGGTGCATCCATCTTGGTGTCGGACTCCAGGGATCGGACAGACTGAGGTACACAAACATAATCCGAGGCCAACACCGCGGTGGTCTGAGCCCGACGGGCGTTGGCCTGCACCCAGGCCCTGGGCTGGTTGGGGGGCCATCGGGGTGCCAACCCAGCCAGGAGGTTTTTTGCTAAGGTCTGCGCGTGCGCTGCCATTTTGCCTGCAGGACGACAGAGAGCTCTGGCGGGCAGACCTGTAACAGGCATAGCCTGAGGCTAACAAAGCGGGGGTCTAGGCCCCAAAAGGCACAGGACTGACCCCAAGAACTGGGCGGCTTGGTGGGCCATCTGTGAGTCAACCCGCCCAGGAGGTTGTTAGCACAGCAGACTCTCCCTGCGCTTTCAGGGAGCACGGGCGCGCACGCCGGCCATCCTAGTCACCTGGCAGACCCAATTAACAGTCATAGCCATAGGAGAACTTTGCTCAGACCTTGGCCTCCCAGGCTGTTGCCTGGACTCAGGGCGTGGGCGGCCAGGCTAACCTTGTGTGCGACAGCCCGGTTGGCGGATTGGCTGCCCAGCGGAGTGAGCAGAACACAGAGGAGGTCACAGCAGCATACATCGTCGGCACTCCCTGGGGGTGCACACCAGCTCCATCTGGTCCACAGACACAATCTGGGGCAAGGCCTCAGGCGGAAGCCCTCAGCTCTACTCTCTCCGCTTCCGGATCCAGATCAGACTGGGCGGCAGCACCACATCTCCAAGTCCTGCAAGAGGCTAGCTGGGCTTCCGGGCAGCCAGCTGGGAGAAGTGAGTGTGCCCCAGTGAATCCAGCAGGCCCCAGCGGGAGCCTTCGGGTGCCTGCTTTGGGATCTGAACAGCCTGGGCAGCAGCACCCTGTCTACAAGCAGTGCAGGAGGTAAGCTGTGCACCAGAGGCCAACTGGGAAGGGGCAGCTTGCACGGGTGAGTCCAGCACTGACAAGACAAACTAACACCAGTGAGAACTAGATGGCAAAAGGCAAACGCAGGAACGTCACTAACAGAAATCAAGGCAATATGGCAACATCTAAACCCAATTCTCCTCTACCAACATGTCCTGGATACCCCATCACACCAGTAAAACAAGATTTGGATTTAAAATCACTGGTCATGATGCTGGTACAGGAACACATGAAGGACATACTTAAAGAAATTCAGGAGAAAATGGATCAAAAGTTAGAAGCCCTTGCAAGGGAAACACAAAAATCATTGAAAGAAATCCAGGAGAATACAAAAGCCAACAAGGAGGAAATGCAAAAAACACTTAAAGAAATACAGGAGAACTTTGGTCAACAGGCTGAGGTCATGAAAGACAAAACACAAAAATCTCTTAAAGAAATACAGGAGAACTTTGGTCAACAGGCTAAGGTCATGAAAGAGGAAACACAAAAATCTCTTAAAGAATTACAGGAAAGCACAAACAAGCAAGTGAAGGAGCTAAGCAAAACCATCCAGGATCTAAAATCAGAAGTAGAAACAACTAAGAAAATTCAAAGGGAGACAACTTTGGACATAGAAAGCCTTGGGAAGAAATCAGGGGACAGAGATGCAAATATCAACAACAGAATACAAGAGATAGAAGAAAGACTCTCAGATGCTGAAGATTCCATAGAAACCATGGACTCAACAGTTAAAGAAAATGCAAAATGCAAAAAGCTTGTAACCCAAAATATCCAGGAAAACCAGGACACAATGAGAAGACCAAACCTAAGGATTATAGGCATAGATGAGAGTGAAGATTTACAACTTAAAGGGCCAGCAAATATCTTCAATAAAATTATGGAAGAAAACTTCCCTAACCTAAAGAGAGAGATGCCCATGAATATACAAGAAGCCTACAGAACTCCAAACAGACTGGACCAGAACAGAAATACTTCCCGTCACATAATAATCAAAACACCAAATGTTCTAAACAAAGAAAGAATACTAAAGGCAATAAGAGAAAAAGGCCAAGTAACATATAAAAGAAGACCTATCAGAATCACAGCAAACTTTTCACCTGAGACTATAAAGGCTAGAAGGTCCTGGGCAGATCTCATGCAGACTCTAAGAGAACACAAATGCCAACCAAAACTACTATATCCAGCAAAACTCTAAATCACCATAGATGGAGAAACTAAGATATTCATGACAAAACCAAGTTTACCCAATATCTATCCACAAACCCAGCCCTAAAAAGGATAATAGGAGGACAACACCAATACAAGGAGGGAAACTTCACCCTGGAAAAAGCAAGATAGTAACCTTTCATCAAACCCAAAAGAAGATAAGCATTCAAATTTAAAAAATAACGTCAAAAATGAGAGGAAGTAACAATCACTATTCCTTAATATCTCTTAACATCAATGGACTTAATGCCCCAATAAAAAGACACAGACTAACTGAATGGATACGTAAACAGGACCCTACATTTTGCTGCTTACAGGAAACACACCTCAGGGTCAAAGACAAACACTACCTTAGAGTAAAAGGCTGGAAGACAATTTTACAAGCAAATGGTCTCAGGAAACAAGCTGGAGTAGCCATTTTAATATCAGATAAAATTGACTTTCAACCCAAAGCCATCAAAAGAGACCCTGAGGGACACTTCTTGCTGGTCAAAGGAAAAATACAACAAGAAGAAATGTCAATCCTGAACATCTATGCCCCAAATGCAAGGGCACCCTCTTTCGTAAAAGAAACTTTATTAAAACTAAAAGCACACATTGCACCTAACACAATAATTGTGGGTGACTTCAACACTGCACTTTCCTCAACGGACCGATCAGGAAAACAGAAACTAAACAGGGACACAATGAAACTAATTGAAGCTTTGGACCAATTAGATTTAACAGATATATATAGAACATTCTATCCTAAAACAAAAGAATATACCTTTTTCTCAGCACCTCATGGTACTTTCTCCAAAATCGACCATATAATTGGTCACAAGACAGACCTCAACAAATATAAGAAGATCGAACTAATCCCATGCCTCCTATCTGATCACTATGGAGTAAAAGTGGTCTTCAATAGCAACAGAAACAACAGAAAGCCCACATACACGTGGAAACTGAACAATACTCTACTCAATGATACCTTGGTCAAGGAAGAAATAAAGAAAGAAATTAAAGACTTTTTAGAACACAATGAAAATGAAAACACAACATACCCAAATCTATGGGACACAATGAAAGCAGTGCTAAGAGGAAAACTCATAGCCCTGAGTGCCTCCAAAAAGAAAATGGAGAGAGCATACATTACCAGCTTAATGACACACCTGAAAGCCCTAGAACAAAAAGAAGCTATTTCGCCCAGGAGGAGTAGAAGGCAGGAAATCATCAAACTCAGGGCCGAAATCAATCAAGTAGAAACAAAGAGAACCATACAAAATATCAACAAAACCAGGAGCTGGTTCTTTGAGAAAATCAACAAGATAGATAAACCCTTAGCCAGACTGACCAAAGGGCACAGAGAAAGTATCCAAATTAACAAACTTAGAAATGAAAAGGGAGATATAACAACGGAAACTGAGGAAATCCAAAAAATTATCAGATCCTGCTACAAGAGCCTGTACTCAACACAACTGGAGAATCTGGAGGAAATGGACAATTTCCTTGACAGATACCAAATACCAAAATTAAGTCAGGACCAACTAGACCATCTAAACAGTCCCATAATGCCTAAAGAAATAGAAGGAGTCATAGAAAGTCTTCCAACCAAAAAAAGCAATAATAATGATAATAATAATAATAATAATAATGGCTTCAGTGCAGAATTCTACCAGACCTTCAAAGAAGAGTTAACACCAATACTCTTCAAACTATTCCACAAAATAGAAACAGAAGGAACACTACCCAATTCCTTCTACGAAGCCACAATTACGCGGATACCAAAGCCACACAAAGATCCAACAAAGAAAGAGAACTTCAGACCAATTTCCCTTATGAACATTGATGCAAAAATACTCAATAAAATTCTTGCCAACCGAATCCAAGAACACATCAAAACGATCATCCACCATGATCAAGACGGCTTTATCCCGGGAATGCAGGGTTCGTTCAATATAAGGAAATCCATCAATGCAATCCACTACATAAACAAACTCAAAGAACAAAACCACATGGTCATTTCATTGGATGCTGAAAAAGCATTTGACAAAATTCAGCATCCCTTCATGCTTAAAGTCTTGGAGAGAACAGGAATTCAAGGCCCATAGCTAAACATAGTAAAAGCAATATACAGCAAACCGGTAGCCAGCATCAAACTAAATGGAGAGAAACTTGAAGCAATCCCACTGAAATCAGGGACCAGACAAGGCTGCCCCCTTTCTCCTTATCTTTTCAATATTGTACTTGAGGTACTAGCTCGTGCAATTCGACAACATAAGGAGGTAAAAGGGATACAAATTGGAAAGGAAGAAGTCAAACTATCATTATTTGCAGACGACATGATCGTCTACCTAAGTGACCCAAAGAACTCCACTAGAGAGCTCCTACAGCTGATAAACAACTTCAGCAAAGTGGCAGGTTATAAAATCAACTCAAGCAAATCAGTGGCCTTCCTATACTCAAAGGATAAGCAGGCTGAGAAAGAAATTAGGGAAATGACCCCCTTCACAATAGCCACAAACAGTATAAAGTATCTTGGGGTGACTCTTACCAAACATGTGAAAGATCTGTATGACAAGAACTTCAAGACTCTGAAGAAGGAAATGGAAGAAGACCTCAAAAAATGGGAAAACCTCCCATGCTCATGGATCGGTAGAATCAATATAGTTAAAATGGCCATTTTGCCTAAAGCACTATACAGATTCAATGCAATACCCATCAAAATCCCAACTCAATTCTTCACAGAGTTAGAAAGAGCAATTATCAAATTCATCTGGAACAACAAAAAACCCAGGATAGCTAAAACTATTCTCAGCAACAAAAGGAAATCTGGGGGAATCAGTATCCCTGACCTCAAGCAATACTACAGAGCAATAGTGTTAAAAACTGCATAGTATTGGTACAGTGACAGGCAGGAGGATCAATGGAACAGGATTGAAGATCCAGAAATGAACCCACACACCTATGGCCACTTGATCCTCGACAAAGAGGCTGAAAACATCCAATGGAAAAAAGATAGCCTTTTCAACAAATGGTGCTGGTTCAACTGGAGGTCAGCATGCAGAAGAAAGCGAATTGATCCATCCTTGTCTCCTTGTACTAAGCTCAAATCCAAATGGATCAAGGACCTCCACATAAAGCCAGACACTCTGAAGCTAATAGAAAAGAAACTAGGGAAGACCCTTGAGGACATTGGTACAGGGAGAAAGTTTCTGAACAGAACACCAATAGCGTATGCTCTAAGAGCAAGAATTGACAAATGGGACCTCATAAAATTACAAAGTTTCTGTAAGGCAAAGGACACCATCAAGAGGACAAATCGGCAACCAACAAATTGGGAAAAGATCTTCACCAATCCTACATCAGATAGAGGGCTAATATCCAATATATATAAAGAACTCAAGAAGTTAGACTCCAGAAAACCAAACAACCCTATTAAAAAATGGGGTACAGAGTTAAACAAAGAATTCTCACCTGAAGAACTTCGGATGGCGGAGAAGCATCTTAAAAAATGCTCAACTTCATTAGTCATTAGGGAAATGCAAATCAAAACAACCCTAAGATTTCATCTTACACCAGTCAGAATGGCTAAGATTAAAAATTCAGGAGACAGCAGGTGTTGGAGAGGGTGTGGAGAAAGAGGAACACTCCTCCACTGCTGGTGGGGTTGCAAACTGGTACAACCACTCTGGAAATCAGTCTGGCGGTTCCTCCGAAAACTGGGCACCTTACTTCCAGAAGATCCTGCTATACCACTCCTGGGCATATACCCAGAAGACTCCCCACCATGTAATAAGGATGCATGTTCTACTATGTTCATAGCAGCCTTATTTGTAATTGCCAGATGCTGGAAAGAACCCAGGTATCCCTCAACAGAAGAGTGGATGCAAAAAATGTGGTGTATCTACACAATGGAGTACTATTCAGCCATTAGAAACAATGAATTCATGAAATTCTTAGGCAAATGGATGGAGCTAGAGAATATCATACTAAGTGAGGTAACCCAGACTCAAAAGGTGAATCATGGTATGCACTCACTAATAAGTGGATATTAACCTAGAAAACTGGAATACCCAAAACATAATCCACACATCAAATGAGGTACAAGAAGAATGGAGGAGTGGCCCTTGGTTCTGGAAAGATTCAGTGATACAGTATTCAGCAAAACCAGAACGGGGAAGTGGGAAGGGGTGGGTGGGGGGTCAGGGGAAGAGAAGGGGGCTTGCGGGACTTTTGGGGAGTGGGGGGCTAGAAAAGGGGAAATCATTTGAAATGTAAATAAATTATATCGAATAATAAAAAAAAAAAAGAATTAAGACCCAAAAATGAACCCACACACCTATGGTCACTTGACATTTGACAAAGGAGCTAAAATCATCCAGTAGCAAAAAGACAGTATTTTTAACAAATGGTACTGGTTCAATGGGTAATCAACACTTAGAGGAATGAAAATTAATCCATTTTTATCTCCCTGTACAAAGCTCAAGTCCACGTGGATCAGGATGTCCACACAAAACCACATAGATTGAAAATTATAGAGAAAGTGGGGAAGAGCTTGAAGCACATGGGCACAGAGGAAACTTTCCTGAACAGAACACTAATGGCTTATGCTCTAAGACTAAGAATTGACAAAAAGGACCTCATAAAATTGCAAAGCTTCTGTAAGGCAAAGGACATTGTCAATAGGACAACATGGCAACCAACAGATTGGGGAAAAAAACTCTTGATCAATCCTACATCTGATAGAAGGCTAGTATTCAATATACACAAAGAACTCAAGAAGTTAGAAGCCAGAGAAACAAATATTCCTATTAAAAATGAGATACAGAGCTAAACAAAGAATTCTCAACTGAGGAATATAGAATGTCTGAGAAGCACCTAAAGAAATTTTCAACATCTTCCTCAGGGAAATATAAATCAATACAATCCTGAGATTCTACCTCACACCAGCCAGAATGGCTAAAATCAAAACCTCAAATGACAGCAGATGCTGGCACGGATATAGAGAAAGAGGAACACTCCTCCATTGCTGGTGGGATTGCAAAATGGAACAACCACTCTGGAAATCAGTTCGGCGGTTCTTCAGAAAATTAGACATAGCACTACCTAAAGACCCAGCTATCCCACTCCTGGCCTTACACCCAGAAGATGCTCCAACATATAACAAGGACAAATGCTCCACTATATTCATAGCAGCCTTATTTATGATAGCCATAAGCTGGAAGGAACCCAGATGTCCTTCAACAAAGGAATGGATACAGAAAATATGGTATATTTACACAATGGTATACTACTAAGCTATTAAAAATGATGAACTCATGAAATTCCTAGGCAAATGGATGAAGCTAGAAAATATCGTCCTGAGTGAGGTAACCCAGTCATAAAAAAACAAACATGACATGTACTCACTGATACATGGATATTAACCAAGAAGATCAAAATATCCAAGATACAATTCATAGACCACATGGAGTTCAATAAGAACAAAGACAAAAGTGTGGGTGCTTCAGTTCTTCTGAGAAGAGGAACAAAATACTCACAGAAGCAAATATAGAGATCAAGTGTAGAGCAGAAACTGTAGGAAAAGACCATCCAGAGACTGGCCCACCTGAGGATTCTTCCCATATACAATCACCAAACCCCAACACTATCATGGATGCCAAGAAATTGCTTGCTGAAAGGAGCCTGATATGGCTGTCTCCTGAGAGGCCCTACCAGAGCCTTACAAATACAGAGGCAGATACTTACAGCCAACCATTGAACTGAGGTTGGGGTCTCCAATGGAAGAGTTAGAGAAAGGACTAAAGCTGAAGTGGTTTGCAACCTCATAGGAAGAACAAAAATATCAACCAGCCAGACCCTCCCCCCCTCAGAGCTCCCAGGTACCAAGTCATCAACCAAGGAGCACACATGGCTGCAGCATCATATATAGCAGAAGACTGCCTTGTCAGGCATCAGTGGGAGGAGAGGTCCTCGGTCCTACGAAGGTTAGATAGATGCCCCAGTGTATGGGAATCAAGGGTCAGTGGGTAGGAGTTGGCTTGGTAGAGGAACACCCTCATAGAAGCAGGGGCATGGAGTATGAAATAGGGGGTTTCTGGGAGAGGGGGAAACTGGAAAAGGAGATAACATTTGAAATGTAAATAAAGAAAATATCCAATTAAAAAACATTTAAAAAAGAAGAGGAGGAGAGGAAGAGAGTCCAAAATATCAGGATTATATAGGGAGGAGCCTCAGGGTTGAGGACAGGGTAGGCCAAGTAGGGACAAAGCGATACTGGGAGAATCTACAAACTAGATTTGGTTTGGTTATGTAAACTATGAACCTCAGTCCCTTGTCCGAGCATGAAAACATGTACAGGACAGGAGACTGCTCCCTGACCTGACACCTATGAGGTACAAGTAAGGGATGACTGAAGAATAACAGTCTCCTAAAGTTTCTGGGAACTTCCATGGCATGTGAAGCACAGGGCTGGGATGACTGACTTGGACAGGAAGTAAAATACAATCACCCAAGGCCAGTGTGTTGAGATGAGGCCAGGTGTCCTGATAAACTCAGAGGGTAACAATTTCCTGTGTTACATCCTGCACTAATACTGGGAATTGCACACAAAACTGACTTGGAGAACAGGAGAGTTGCTTTATTATCCCACTGCCCATGATGCTAGGGGTGCAACTCAGGGTTACAATAAAGAACACATACAGTAGATACACATACACATAAAAAATGCAACAGAAAAAGTATTTTCTATATGTATCTATTTACCTACAGATTTCTTTTATCATTACAATGGAACTGAGTTCACTTTCATTATCCATTCATCCGTTGGTAGACATTTAGGTTCTTTCCATTTCTTAGCTATTAAGAAAAGGACAGCAATGAACAAGGCAAAAGACGTGCCTGTGGAGTAGGATGTCAAGTTAATTGGACAAATGCCAGAGTGGAATAGCTAGATGTGATGGTTTGTATGTGATTGGCCCAGAGAGTGACCCTATTAGGAGGTGTGGCCTTGTTGGAGTAGGTGTGTCATTGTGGGTGTGGGCTTAAGACCCTCACCCTAGTTGCCTGGAAGTTAAACTTCTACTTGCAGCCTTCAGATGAAGATGTAGAAATCTCAGCTCCTCCTGTACTATATCTGCCTGGATGCTGCCATGTTTCTGCCTTGATGACAATTGACTGAACCACGGAGCCAGACCCAATTAAATGTTCTCTTTTATAGAACTTGCATTGGTCATGGTGTCTGTTCACAGCGGTAAAACCCTAACTAACAGCCTGGGTCATATGACAAAATCATTTTTGCTTTCTGAGATTTATCTTCCACACTGATTTCTAGAATCCCTGCAGTAGTTTTTAATTATCACTGAGATTTCACCTTACACCAGTCAGAATGGCTAAGATTAAAAACTCAGGAGACAGCAGGTGTTGGCGAAGATGTGGAGAAAGAGGAACACTCCTCCACTGCTGGTGGAGTTGTAAATTGGTACAACCACTCTGGAAAACAGTCTGGTGGTTCCTCAGAATACTGAACATGACACTTCCAGAGGACACTGCTATACCTCTCCTGGGCATATACCCAGAGGATTCCTCAGCATGTAATAAGGATACTTGCTCTACTATGTTCATAGCAGCCCTATTTATAATAGCCAGAAGCTGGAAAGGACCCAGGTATCCCTCAGTGGAGGAATGGATACAAAAAATGTGGTATATATACACAATGGAGTACTATTCAGCCATTAGAAACAATGAATTCATTAAATTCTGAGACAAATGGATGGAGCTGGAGAACATCATATAAGTGAGGTAACCCAGTCTCAAAAGATCAGTCATGGTATGCACTCACTAATAAGTGGATATTAGCCTAGAAAATTGGATTACCCAAAACATAAGCCACATATCAAATGATGTCCAAGAAGAATGGAGGAAAGACTCAGTGTAGCAGTATAGGGCAATACAAGAACAGGGAAGTGGGAAGGGGTAGATGGGGGAATAGGGGGAGGGAAGAGGGCTTACGGTACTTTCGGGGAGTGGGAAACCAGAAAAGGGGAAATCATTTGAAATGTAAATAAAAAATATATCGAATAAAAAAAATTAGGGCTGTCCTTTCTCCATATCCTCCCCAACATTTGTTGTTGAGATGTTTTCTTTGTTTATTGGTTTCATCTTAGCCATATTGACGGGGGTAAAATGAAATCTCATATTTGTATGATTTTTATTTCTCTGACTGCTAAGAATGATGAACATTGCTAAAATTTTTCTTAGCTATTTTTTATTTCTTCTTGAGAAATCTCTATTCATATCCATAGCCCATTTTTGAATGAGTCATTTTTGCTTCGTTTTCTTACATTAATGCTACTTCTATTTCATCAGGCATGAGATTGAAAAGGAGTAAGGATAGTGGACACTTTTTCTTGTCTCTTTCGTAATTTTAATGGACTTGCTTCATATTTTTCTCCATTTAGAATGATAGCTGTGGGTTTGTCATATATAGACTTTTATTAGGGTACATTTCCTCATTTCTACTCTCTCTGAAAGTTTTCCTATAAAAGCAAGTTATATTTTGCCAAAGACATTTTCTGTATCTATCAAAAATATTATGAGATTTTTTTAAGTCCCTTCATGTGATTTATTATATTTATTGACATGTATATGTTGAACCATCTCTGTATCTCTGGGATAACTGAAACTGTTTTTCTGATATATACTTATATTCAACATGTAAGCATTTAATTGGGCATTTTTGAATCTGAGTTTATGAGGAATATTGGCCGATTAGATTTTTTGTTTATTTGTATTATTTTGTTTTTGTTGTATCTTTACTTGGTCTTAGCCTTAGAGTAATAATGGCTTTTAGAAGAAATTTCCAGACTCTTGATTTGCATTATTATTTATTTCTTTTCTTTTTGATTTTTTAATGTAAGCTTTTCATGCTGTAAATTTTCTCATAGGACTTCTTTTAATGTGTTACAGAAATTTTGTTTTGTTTTGTTCTGTTCTGCTTTCATTTTTATTTATTTCCAGGACATTTGTTTTCTTTATTGATAGATTCTTTGACACAGTGATCATTTAATGATGAATTATTTAATCTCCAACAGTTTGGGTGCTTACTAGGAATTTGTTTGAGGTTGATTTTCAGTTTTAATGCACTATGGTCATATTGAATACATGTTATCTCAACGTTTCTGAAGTTAAGATTTCTCTTTGATCTATTTTAGAAAAGCTTCCATGGACTTCCATGAGTAGAATGTATAGTCTTTTATATTTGAGCAGAATATTCTATCAATATCTTTTAAGACTATTTTATGTATGGTAACATTTAATTTTCATATTTCTGTTACTTTTTGTCTAGATATCCTGCCTGTTGGAAAAGGTGGTGAATTGAAATGACTTGTTACTAATGAATCAATGTAAATTTGTATCTTTATGTCCAGTAGTACATGTCTTATGACATCGAGTACACCATATATATATATATATATATATATATATATATATATATATATATATATTCAGAATAGTAATATCTACTTGGTTTATTGTTCTCTTGATTAGAATGAAGTATCCTTTTCTCCTGAATTTTTGTTTCAAGACTAATTTATTGGATATTAGGATAGCAAGATCTGTTGTTTCCTAGCCACATTGGATTGGGATACTTTTTTTCCAACCTTGTACTTTAAGGTGGTATCTATATTAAAGCTCTGAGTTTCTTGTAGACAACAGAAAGATGGATTTTATTTGTTAATTGATTAAGCCAACATGTGCATTTTAACTGGAGAACTGAGGTCATTTATATTAAAAGATAATATTGAATGATGTATGTTTACTGCAGTTATGTTCTTACATTTATTGTTGCTGTTTTGCTGTCTTTTTCTTAGGGTACTGGTTCCAGTACAGTAGAGCAAGAGGGAAGCATGTAAATAAGCCAATATCATTGCTTTCTCATGAAAGCTTTTCTGTTTCAGGCTGCCGTGTGGACTTGGTTCAACTATGTGGGAGAACACTTTCTCCTGAAAGTCTTTCTGACCACCATATGGACTCGATTTAGCTCTTTGAAAGGAACCTTCTACTCTTGTTCTGCTTTAATATATAAGCCTAATATTTACAATGTCTATAACTTTACCATTTGGTTATTTTAAAATACTTTTTAACTAAAATGTACATAATATTTCATCAGTGTTTCTTTAACTCTAAAAGTCGCAGGACCAGAAACTATGTCAAAGCCAAAAAATAGTGGTGAAGAGAACAAGTTAGCAGCATTTTGAGCCTTGGATAGTGACCATTACAGCAACCATGGAAACTCTGAAGACTAGACATATAACCTGAAGCCCTGAAATGCTAGTCCCACAGAAGAAATCAACATTTCAACCATTCTATAATTTAGTCCTCACTTAAACCCCGTGTATACCTCTAATAGAAAAGGGGGGGTTGAACAGAAATGAAAGGAAGAAGTAATGAAAGAAGAAGGAAAACTCAATCAATAAAGAGGTTCAGTTAAACAAGTCACATAGCAGAAACAAAAGCAACATGAAAAACCACATATGCTTATTCTCAAAAATGCTAATTTCATAGTGGTGGGACCCAATATGATTGATCTAGAAGAACTCCCACATGATGAATTTAAAAGAATGATTATAACTCTGTTTAAACAACTCAAAGAAAATATTAATATATTATAAGAGAATAAAATCATACAACTAAATGAAAGAAGGAACTTAAACCAAGATATGAAAATAGAATTGAATAGACAGAATTATTGAACAAAAGTCAAATTGAAATCATTCTGAAAATGAAAACTTCAACAAGACAATTTTAAAACTTCAAAGAAAACCCTGATCAATGAACACATCATATAAAAAAAAAGTCAAAGATAGAAGAAAAAGTAGAGAAATTAGGTCACTCAGTGAAGGTCAATGAGAAATTTAGGGAAAAAATGACCAGAACATGGAAAAGCTTTGGAACATGTTGAAAAATAAAATTTTGAATTAACAGGCATAGGAGGAAAACAAAACTATACCAAAAACATATAAATATATTCAAAAATATAGAAGAAAATGTCACAAATCAGGAGAGGTGCAGCCAGTTACAAGAGACTGATAGAAAAACCAGTAGATAAATAGAAAAGGTATTTCAAATAGATGGAAATAGGAAATGAGCAACTCTCACTATTCTAATATTTGATATCATTCATTAAAAACCAAAACTAAGCAGAAGAAATAAGAAAGACCAGTAAATACTTCTTAAAGGAACAATATGCCAAGAGAATATTATAACTCTAAATGTATATTGGTCAAACATATGCATGGACAATTTCATACAAACAGGTAGTGCTAAATATAAGATTATAGACTGAGCACAACACAGTGACAGTACTTTAGTTAATGTACTATTCTCACCAATGGTCATATTCAAAAAACTAAACAGAAACACTAGAGTTATATGATCTAAAAATTCAAACATATATAACAGATTTTTATATAATATTTCATCATACAATGAACTTTCTCTGAAATTGATCTCCTAATATGACATAAAACAAGTTTCAGCAAATATAGAAAAAATGAAGTTCACATAACCACAATAGAGTAAAACTGGATATCAATAACAATAGGAACCAAAGAATGAAACAAACTCTTTGAGACTAAGCAACTTGCTATTGAATAATAGTTTTGTAGCGAAAATATAAAGAAGAAAATTTTTAAGTTTATAATCTTTAAATTTAAAATTTTGAAAATATATAATGTACAAAAATCTTTGAGATACAAAGAAGCAGTCCTAGAAGGAAACTATATAGGGCTGGGTACCTACATAAAAAATTGAGAGATATAAAATTAATAACTTAATGTTGTATACTACAGATTGATAAAACTAATTAATTATAAGCCAAATGCCAAAGCAGTAGATGGGAAAAATAATCAAAATATAGCAGTACTTATTGAAACAGAAACATTTCTATTTTTTAAGTCACTAATAGAATCATAATGAAATTGTCATTCATAAGCAATAAACATACATAAGCACAACTGTAAAATTTATGTAAATTGCAAAGTATGGGGCAATTAACATCTAACCCATAATATTTGTCAGTTAGATAAAGTACTCTATTATCTATCCTATATTAAAGAGCTTAAAATTCTGTACCTAAATTATGTTCTGATTTTAGGTTGCATTACCACATGAAAACCATCCTTTCAAATCTATGTCATCTCTCTCAATGCTAAACCACTTGAGTTTGATTATGAGACTATAACTGGTTTTCAACCCCATCAGAAATTCAAGAATGAATTATTACCCAAATATATAAGAAGCATGAAAACATAGTTTCCAAACGTTAAACAAATTGTAGAAGCAGGTGGCTACCTGGAAAGTCCCTAACTTCTTATGGTGCTGGAGCATCTATGTTCAGACATCTTGCACAGAGTCATCTGACAGACCTTGAAATGAAGCAGAAATTATAAAGGACTAGTTTTCTCAGTATTGGCAGAACTAAACTCCAACTACCCCGCATTCTGTGTCCTTTCCTGGACAGCATTTTTGTCTGTAGATGACTATGGCAATTTTTGTCCAGTGGCTATCTTGCCATAACTGGAGAAACTCTATATGGAGGTTTTGATGCTCAAATTCTTCTTTGAAGTGGAATGGGGACACTGTCAGGAGCAGACATGTCTCATTGCCAAATGATTCTAAATAATGAAATAACATTAAATATCATATTCTGTGGATTTATGACATTTTTGAAGACTGTGTATCTTAACTGTTAAACCTTAACTATTCTTAACCATTTCTATTTCAGTACATTGAAAACACTTTAGTATAATTAAGTCCAAATCTAATATAACTATGAGTTTACTATATAGCCTTTAATTTTTGTTACTTTATGATCTTAGTTTATAATAGCAGATATTAGAAGAACTAGGTCAAAACCTTGTATGTACAAATGAGTTGCGTAGGCACAATGCCTATCTAAAAGTAACAACATTAATTACAAATTTTGAATCAATATTTAAATTTATACCAATGAAATCCTTAATTATATAGCAATATATCAAATCTGTACCAAGATGAGAAATTGTAACTTCGATCTTGTATTAATTATAAAGATTTCTATCAATGTAAGATTATGGCTACACAATGCTTGGTTCAAGAATAAAATTAGTAATCCATCCCATCCATTTCCTTCCTGTTTAAGTTGTGACCATTTCCAAATTGTACCTAAAAATGACAACCTATATGTAATTTATATAATAACCATAACCAGACACCCAAACCCAAGGGATCATGATGAGGACTCTCTACAACTTCTTCCTGCTGAACAAAGACAATGAAAATGCTTTAAAGGGGTAAGAAGGGGTGGGAAAATTAGAAAATTTGTCTACACTTTAAAAAGCTAGCTTTAGCATCTGTTATTCTGTCTCTGTATGTTTACAAGCTTGACTAAAGTTCTAACTGGATCCACCTGAAAAGTTGTATAAAGCAAGGTGATATGGAATCACCAGCTATTTCTGAAGCTGTCTTGGAAGCAATTCTCTGTAAATGGTTTCAGGAAGTAGGAGCTGCAACAGCAGGTCATTTCTGCATCCCAGCAGATAATTCTTGTCAGTTCTATACATTCTACAATAGTCTCACAACCAAAATTTTAGTACTATGAAGATATTCAAATGGATTGTGCAAGGTATATAGATCAATTAAGGATAAAATTTTGCTTCTTGTTTAAGTAGATGAAAGACAATTGTCCTTTTCATGAGTTAATTTGATCAATAACCAATTGTGATAAGTCTTCATTCATGCTATATGAAGGATGGCATGATGAATCTTAAGGATTCTATAACTAACAAGATTTATTGTCTAAATTTAGCTGAAGTTTGGCTAGAGTCATTTTTATGTCTAAGCCAGTAATCAGGCCATTCCTATGTTAAAGAATCGTCAGATCAAATTATCTGTCCTGTTTGATTTTCCCAAATTTTCTTTTCTGCAGTCAAGATCTTCAGGGGATCTTCCCCTGTCATATCTGATCCATATCACTCTGGAAGAGTTCCAAAGCATTTTTTCCTTTTCTGTCAACACAAATACAGAGCCACTCTCCCACACTTGCAGGTACTTGATCCAGTAACCAGAAATTGATAACGGTATGGGTTGAATTTATTTAATAGTTTGTCCTCTTTCCCAGAGGAATTTTAATATAACCACCAAATTCATAACCATTTTCATTTGATAATTGAAACAACCCAAAGCAATTAAAACTATCTAAACAAATATTATATTCTGTTGAGATAGTACTTCCTCACCATCTCCTGCTTTGTTCTTACACAATTTATAATACTGAGATCAAGGCATGTGGGGTGTAAAACCATCCCAGGAAGTTTGATAAGGTAGAGCAAGTCAAGACCCAGAGACTTTGATAAGGTAGAGATAGTCAAGACCCAGAGACTCGGTGGGCATACATAAAATAGAGATCACATAGGCTTAAGACAGAAGTCTCCGTGCTATGAATTACCTAGAGGCCCAGATGGCCTAACCAATAAGCTTTCCTTCCCAGATATTCTTCCCTGAACAAGGTATTTAATCTCAGGTCCATCCTGAGGAGGGGGATATGGTTTTACACATCCACTTTCCACCATAGGAATAATTGATTCAGAACCATGGACTGTATCTTTTCATCAGGATCCACCATGGAGAGCCATGGAGGCCTTTGCCTACAGAGCCTCTGCCTAATCTCCCATAGAAGGCCTCTCTGCACTTCTAGACACAACTGCCACCTGTTAGCTCAAGGACTATCCTCTTTTCCACCTCCCCCAGTCAAGTCGTACGACTAGCTGGAGCTCCCCTTTCTACCCTCCTCAGGGCCTCTAGTGCCCCAACTCAATTCTCAACTCTTTTGTGACTCCCAGCAGCACCTGGATATCCAAGGGTCTGAGAACTCCACGCCGCACCACCACAACCCCCACCTTGTCACCACAGGGCCAGGAATCCCCAAACCGGCTCTGGCTTTCCCATACCTCAGATTGCATTTTTCTACCCATGAGCCCTGTCCTGGGGCTTCCATATGGCCCAATGCCTGACCAGCGATGGTGTGGGGTAAGGTTAGCCAAACTCCCCATATTCTGCCTCCCCAAGTGACCATGTCCTGTAGCAGAATGGGTGCAGGACCCACAACCCTACAAAGGCCTATGTTTCTACTCTATGACATAGGTTAGGCTCCCTATCCCCTGCTTATTGGCCTAATCGTTAAAAAAAAGTATCCCTGACCTCAAGCAATATTACCGAGCAATAGTGTTAAAAACTGCATGGTATTGGTACAGTGGCAGGCAGGTGGATCAATGGAACAGAATTGAAGATCCAGAAATGAACCCACACACCTATGGCCACTTGATCCTCGACAAAGGGGCTGAAAACATCCAATGGGAAAAAGATAGCCTTTTCAACAAATGGTGCTGGTTCAACTGGAGGTCTGCATGCAGAAGGATGCGAATTGATCCATCCTTGTCTCCTTGTAATAAGCTCAACTCCAAAAGGATCAAGGACCTCCACATAAACCAGACACTCTGAAGCTAATAGAAAAGAAACTGGGGAAGACCCTTGAGGAGATGGGCACAAGGGGAAAGTTCCTGAACAGAACACCAATAGCGTATACTCTAAGATCAAGAATTGACAAATGAGACCTCATAAAATTACAAAGGTTCTGTAAAGCAAAGGACACCATCAAAAGGACAAATTGGCAACCAACAAATTGGGAAAAGATCTTCCCCAACCCTACATCAGATAGAGGGCTGATATCCAATATATACAAAGAACTCAAGAAGTTAGACCCCAGAAAACCAAATAACCCTATTAAAAAATGGAGTACAGAGTTAAACAAAGAATTCTCACATGAAGAACTTCGGATGGCGGAGAAACATCTTAAAAAATGCTCATCAAAACAACCATCAGGGAAATGCAAATCAAAACAACCCTGAGATTTCACCTTACACCAGTCAGAATGGCTAAGATTAAAAACTCAGAAGACAGCAGGTGTTGGCAAGGATGTGGAGAATGAGGAACACTCCTACACTGCTGGTGGGGTTGCAAATTGGTACAACCACTCTGGAAATCAGTTTGGCGGTTCCTCAGAAAACTGGGCATGTCACTTCCGAAAGATCCTGCTATACCACTCCTGGGCATATACCCAGAGGATTCTCCAGCATGTAATAAGGATACATGCTCCACTATGTTCATAGCAGCCCTATTTATAATAGCCAGAAGCTGGAAAGAACCCAGGTATCCCTCAACAGAAGAATGGATGCAAAAAAATGTGGTATATATACACAATGGAGTACTTACTATTCAGCCATTAGAAACAATGAATTCATGAAATTCTTAGGCAAATGGATGGAGCTGGAGAACATCATACTAAGTGAGGTAACCCAGTCTCAAAAGATCAATCATGGTATGTACTCACTAATAAGTGGATATTAGCCTGAAAAACTGGAATGCCCAAAACCTAATCCACACATCAAATGAGGTACAAGAGGAACGGAAGAGTGGCCCCTTGTTCTGGAAAGACTCAGTGTAGCAGTATAAGGCAAAACGAGAACAGGGAAGTGGGAAGGGGTGGGTGGGAGAACAGGGGGAGGGAAGGGGGCTTATGTGACTTTCGGGGAGTGGGGGACCAGAAAAGGGGAAATCATTTGAAATGTAAATAAAAAATATATCGAATAAAATAAAAAAATCAAAAGTCTCAATTATTTATACATTTTCATACACCTATGTATAATTAAATCCTCCCTTCAATGGAGATTAATGTCTCGTGGGTACTTATGACCCCTTTCTATTTATATAATTATCAAGGCCTAAGTTTCTACTGCCTGAGATAGGTTAAGCTGCCTATACCCTGCATATGAACTACAATTTAAGATCAAAAGCTTAAAATTATTTATTCATCTATGTATTTAACTTTAAATAAATTCCCTTCTATTTATTGTATAAGCCTATTTCCAGGCTCTAGATTTGCCATACCAGGCAAGGCAATCCCAGAAATCCCATGGAGATCATGTTCAAAGATCCTGAGTATTTGCCCTTGAAAGACCTTTTCAAATCTTCTTTAAAGCAATTTTTTTCATTCAGTCTCCCTAAATTCTCCCTTCTGTGGAGCTTAATATCTCTGTGGGTATATATTCTCTTTCTCTTTCTCTAACTTGAATTAACAGAAGCTTCTTATGTATTTAACCTTAATTAAATTCCCTTCTACTTACTGTTTAAGCCTTCTTTAAAGAAATATTTTTTTATTCAGTCTATTCTATCTTCATGCCTTTATTTCCTACATCTGAAATCAAGGGCTTGGATTTCTTTATTCTATGTATATTTAAGAACATTTAAATAATCACCATTATACTCCCTTCTATCCTTAAAAACAATTAAGCCAAATTCTAAATATCTCCATCCTTTATTTATTGGGTTGCTCAAGGAAGGCAGCTTCTTTTTTTTAATATTTTTATTTTCTATATTCTTTGTTTACATTCCAAATGATTTCCCCTTTCCCAGATCCCCCCTCCCCATATGTCCCATAAACCTTCTTCTCTCCATCCATTCTCCAATCACCTCCCTCCTTTTTCTCTGTCCTTATATTCCCCTCCAATGCTAGATCAATCCTTTCCAGGATCAGGACCCTCTCCATACTTCTTCATGGGAGTCATTTGTTATGCGATTTGTGCCTTGGGTATTCAGAACTTCTGGGCTAATTAATATCCACTTATCAGAGATCGCATTCCATGTGTATTCTTTTGTGATTGGGTTACCTCACTTAGGATGATATTTTCCAGATCAAACCATTTGTCTAAAAATTTTGTGAATTCATTGTTTCTAATTGCCGAGTAGTATTCCATTGTGTAAATATACCACATTTTCTGTATCCATTCCTCCTTTGAGGGGCATCTGGGTTCTTTCCAGCTTCTGGCTATTATAAATAAGGCTGCTATGAACATAATGGAGCATGTGTCTTTATTGCATGCTGGGGAATCCTTTGGGTATATGCCCAGGAGAGGTATGGCAGGGTCCTCCGGAAGTCTCATGTCCAGTTTTCTGAGGAACCGCCAGACTGATTTTCAAAGTGGTTGTACCATCTTACAGCCCCACCATCAGTGGAGGAGTGTTCCTCTTTCTCCACATCCTGGCCAACACCTGCTGTCTCCTGAGTTTTTGACCTTAGCCATTCTGAATGGTGTAAGGTAAAATCTCAGGGTTGTTTTAATTTGCATTTCCCCAATGACTAATGATGTTGAGCACTTCTTAAGGTGCCTCTTGGCCATCCAAATTTCTTCAGGTGAAAATTCTGTTTAGATTTGTACCCCATTATTAAATAGGGTTATTTGGTTCCCTGGGGTCTAACTTCTTGAGTTCTTTGTATATATTGGATATTAGCCTTCTATATTGGTGAATATCCTTTCCCAATTTGATGGTTGCTGTTTTGTCCTTTTAACAGTGTCCTTTGCCTTACAGAAACTTTGTAATTTTATCAGGTCCCATTTGTCAATTCTTGATCTTAGAGCAAAAGCTATTGCTGATCTGTTCAGGAACTTTTCCCCTGTGCCCATGTCCAAAATCCCAACTCAGTCCTTCACAGAGTTAGAAAAAGCAATTCTCAAATTCATCTGGAATAACAAAAAAAACCAGGATAGCTAAAACTATTCTCAACAACAAAAGAAATTCTGGGGGAATCAGTATCCCTGACCTCAAGCAATACTACAGAGCAATAGTGTTAAAAACTGCATGGTATTGGCACAGTGACAGACAAGTGGACCAATGGAATAGAATTGAAGATCCAGAAATGAATCCACACACCTATGGTCACTTGATCTTCGACAAAGGAGCCAAAAACATCCAGTGGAAAAAAGATAGCCTTTTCAACAAATGGTGCTGGTTCAATTGGAGGTCAGCAGGCAGAAGAATGGGAATTGATCCATTCTTATCTCCATGTACTAAACTTCACTCCAAGTGGATCAAGGACCTCCATGTAAAACCAGACACACTGAAACTAATAGAAAAGAAACTGGGGAAGACCCTTGAGGACATGGGCACATGGGAAAATTTCCTGAACAGATCACCAACAGCTTATGCTAGAAGGCAGCTTTGATTGTCTGCCTGACTCTGTCTTCCTCCAAGGAACCAGTCCCTTTGCTCAGCAGGGGCTCCCAGTGCAGGTTAGGTTAAGTTCTAGGAGGCAGCTAGAAACCTTTAGAAGAGAGCAGGTACTGCTCCTTTGTTCTAGTTTCATGCCTTATGTGAGAACCACATGACTTGGCTCAGCTCAGCTTGCTGGGAAACCAATTCTCTCCTCTCCCCTAATCGTATATCATGATGTGTGTATTCCATTTGGGAATCTCCAATTAATTTTTTAAAATGAGTTTTTCACTACCAGGTTGATGCCATCGGTAGTCGTGATTAGTTAAATTGCTCTATGCTTCCATCAGGTCACGCTTTCTGGAATTCACGAATGAAACGCGCGCACGTGCGCGCATACACACACACACACACACTAGTTAATTTTAATATGCCTTGGGTAGCTCAATGGCTGGGAACTTCTAACTCTCCCCACAGGTAGTATACATTTTCAACCAGTACTCCTGGCTTAATACCTTCTAATTCTGTTTTGTCTTTGCTCCCTGTTACCTTCTGGGCAGGTCCTCCCCATAAGGTCAGTTTCCCCTCCCATCTACATTTTGAATGATTTTTCTTCTGTAGCTCCTGAACCTGATCCCTTTGCCTCTGAGTCATAGTGAATCTGTGCCCTCTCTCTCCCTTATCTGTCCTAAGCCTGGGAAATTGACACCTGCCTCTGTATTCCCTGCCCAGCCATTGGCTGCTGGAATCTTTAAAATTTAGAACCAACTAGGGGCAGGGACCCCCAGTGTCATACATGGAGATACGCTCATGTAAGCAGTACTTACACACTTATACAAGTAATCTGGGGAACAAAAATCAATATTCTAATACAAGCAGCATTAGGCCAAACCTACTTCACTAACCCTTGCTGCTAAGACTTTTTTTCTCTGTCTCTGGCAGGCCATTAGGCTAAATTCCAGTCAGAATGCCAGATCAGGAAAGTGGGAGGAGATGGTTGGTAAGTGAAGATGGGGTGGGGGTGGGGATGAGATAGGCAGTTTTTTGGAAGGGTAAAGAGAAAAGGGGATAACATTTGAAATGTAAATAAAGTAAATATCTAATAAAATAAAATAAAAAATAAAAGAAATTAGATTCCAGAAATAAAGCCTCTCCAAAGGCAGAGTATATATTGTATTAGTAAGTTTTATGTAAGTATGATGTAATATCTGAGATAATTTATTATAAAAAGAAAAAATTTTTGTTTTGTTTGTTTTGTTTTTTAATTTCAAAATCGCTAATCCAAATCAAAAGTACTCATTGCTTTGTACTCCGACAACAGTTGGGACAAGAGCATAGAGTTCAATTTTTCATCTCTTACGTCATGTAGCTAAGAATAAGACCAATGGCCTAAGCTTCCTACTTCACCCTTGTGAGACACTCCACCAGCTCTAACGCCTCAAGTTTTACTGTTTCCCAATACCATCAGCTTTGGTGTCAAACTTTTAATACAGCATGGACATTTAGAGACACACAAACTCCAATTCATACAATGTACATTGTACATGCAATGTTTTTACAGATGAGGTTGTCTTAGTCAGTGCTTTATTGCTGCTGACGAGAAACCATGATGCAGTAAGTCTTATAAAAGAAAAGCATTTAGCTGAGGTTTGCTTACAGTTTCCGAGGTTTAGTCCATTATCATCAAATCAAGGAGCATAGTAGCACACGGGCCAACTGGGAGCTGGAGAAGTAGCTAAGAGTTCTATTACCAGAAACACAAGCAGCAGGAGGAGAGTATTATTGGAACTGATATGGGCTTTTGAAACCTCCATGCCCATCCTCAGTTACATACTGCCTTCAATAAATATCACAGTTCCTAATCCTGTTGAAGTAGTACCACTCACTGAGGACTAAGCATTAAACAATATGAGCCCATTGTGGCCATTCTTATTCATACCCTCACAGAAGTGTTGGCAAATAGGCTTCCTCTTTTTTCTTCCCAGAATTCCTTTTTCCTTCTCATGAAGTCCTGTGCTGTATTCTACTGTCCGCCCAGCTAGTTGGCCATCAGATTTGTATTAAAACCAATCAATGTCTGAGAAAGTTGAGGAAAACAGAGATACAACACCACACAGTGTACTCTAACACCAGCACTTTTTTTTTTATCTTTCTTGAATGGCTATTTTCTTTTGGTTAGAAAAAAAGTTGTTTTGGGTTTTTGGTTTGTTTGTTTGTTTGTTTGTTTGTTTTGTTTTTCTTCATGGGCTTACTCCTGCCTCCTCACTAGTCACCTGCACCTCTATGATGGTTTGAATAAGAATGGCCCCCATAGGCTCATTTAGTTGAATGATTAGACATCAGGGAATAGCATTACTTCAAAAAGATTAGGAACTGTGGCCTTGTAAATAAAAGAAAGCTTGAAGATCTCTGAAGACATGTTTGGAATATATGGTACTTTTAGGAAGCCTAAATTAGCCCAGAGGATTCATGACTAGCAATCCTTATTACTTCTATTACTAACTCATCAGCAGGCCCAAACTTCACAAACCAAGTTTTCTACAAGGTAATTAGTCAGCAATATCACTGGTGGCTTCTTCAAATCTGCTAATTGCTGTCTTCAAAGGAATGATACCAGTGCTTGGTTAGAAAAAAAGTTAAACTAATCAAAAGCTATTTTCAGAGAGAAGGAGTTCAGATATTAAAGAACTCACACTGCTAGCTTCTGGGAGTCAGTGGATGTTCATGCTTAGAATTCTGAAATCAGTCTTATTACCCCACATCATTGACTAAGTCATGGAAATGTGTAGTATATATACAAACGAAGAGAAATATTGTAAGCAAACTAAGTCCAACTGGTTTATTTTCAAATAAACAAAAAATTGAAATGGCAAAGTAACTTGCTCAAAAACTGGAACAAAGTTAGATCAAAATTCAGTTCTTTTTTTAAAAAATATTAATATCGAGTTTGATATTTTAATCAAGTAAAACAAAAGAAAGAAAAATTTTATGCATATTTGAATGCATTATAGTTTTATGTATAATGATGATTAACAATCATTAATGTATAGTATCCATAAACGTGAGTCTGATTGCTCTAATTTCATAGATCAAAGCAACATGTCTGAGCTGCCATATATTTTGTTAGCTTGGCACTTGTTTGCTTAAGACCTGTAGAATTTACAAGATGGCATGCTCAGGATTATCCATGGGGACTTATGACCTCTAGTTGGTGGCTGCTTTGAAAATGTAGAGCAATGGGTCCCTCAAATAAGCCCAGGCTGGAAGAAACTTTAATGTAGACAAAGACTAGCTAAAGCCCTTGTTCTTGAGGATTAAGAGAAACCTGGTAGTTCTAGTATTGGCATTTCCTTGTGTTTTCATTCTTTGCATAGATGTCAATAAATCACTTTTTGTCTAACGACACTAAAATATTCTCCTATACTTTTCTTTAAAGAGTTTTGTTGTCTTAACTTTCTTCTACAACAACAACAAAGAAATTATCTAATGAGAGTTGAAAATTGTGCTGTTCTATGAGTGTACAAATACATTTTTAGGTGTCAACTTAATACTATATACATTTAATAATGTAAAGTTATTATTATAGGCCCCTGAGGCCTATATCCTACCTAGCAATAAGTTCCTGGCCATATGCACCCTGCTACTTAGCTGAATATAAGTATTAGCTGTAGGAAAATTTTCTGGTGGATTCTTTAAGGACTTATTATCATCTTAGAATCATCATCTGCAAATTGTTAGTTAATTTCTTCTCTTTTTTACTTGTATCTGCTTATCTTTTTTACTTGTGTCACTGCTCTAGCTAAGATTTCAAGTACCATACAGAAGAGGAAAGAAGATAGTGAACAATTTTATCTTGTTCCTGATTTTAGTAGAAATACTAATGTTTTTCTTCATTTAGCAATGTTTTAGCTGTAGGCTTGTTGGTCAATGCCTTTATTGTTGAGTTATTTCCTCTGTATCCCTAAATTTTCCTGTCCTTTTATCATAAAGGGATGTTCAATTCTGTCATAACCTTTCCTGTATCTAATGAGACAATAATGTGGCTTCTGTTCTTGAGTCAGTTTATATGGCAGATGGGATTTATTGATTAGGTATGTTGAACCATCCTTTCCTCACTGGTATGAAGCTGACTTGACAATAGTGGAAAATCTTTTTGGTGTATTATTGAATTCAGTTTGGAAGTATTTTATTACATATATTCATTAGAAATATGTGTCAATAATTATCCTTTATTGTCTGATTTAGATATCATGGTAATAACAACCACATGAAAAGATTTTAGAAGTGTTCCTTCTTTTAGAAGTATCAGCATTAGTTCTTCATTGAAAGACCAAGAATTCTACATGATAAATATGTAGACCAGGGGAATTATTTGGCTGGGAAATCTTTTTGGTATGTTCACAGGTGTTTCCCTACATATGCCTCTGAACTTTATACATTCACTAATAGAGTGTTCAGTCCCCTGTGACTGGAGTAACTGTTATGAGCTGCACTGTGGGTGCTGGAATTGAACCCAAGTCTTCAGGAAGAACAGCTAACAGAATACAAGAGATAGAAGAAAAAAATCTCAGGTATAAAAGGTAACACACTAAACATTAATGCAACTCAAAGAAAATGAAAAATGCAAAAAGCTCCTAACCCAAAACATCTAGGAAATCCAGGACAAAATGAAAATACCAGGGCTAATAAACATCTGTAACAAAATTATAGGAGAAAACGTCCCTAACCTAAAGAAAGAGATGCCAATAAACATATAATAAGACTAAAGAATGCCAAATAGATTGGACCAGAAAAGACATTCCTGCTATCACATAATAATCAAAACAACAAACACACAAAACAAAAAATTAAAAACAGTAAGGGAAAAAGGTCAAGTAACATATAAAGGCAGATCTTTCAGAATTACACCTGACTTCTCAATGGAGACACTAAAAGCTAGAAGATCCTGTGCACATGTCATACAGACCCTAAGAAAACAAAAATGCTAGCTCAGAAAAACTCATAATTACCATAGATGGAGAAATCAAGATATTCCTTTACAAAACCAAATTTAAAGAATATCATTCCAGGAATCCATTTCTAAAAAGGATAATAGATGGAAAACTCCAATACAAACTCTTGCAAAATAGACCCAAGAAAAACCAAGAAATTAATATACTTACAATAAACTCAAAAAAACCAGGGCCACACAAACCTAATTCTATCTCTAACAACAAAAATAACAGGAAGGGAACAATCATTGGTCCCTAATATCTCTTAACATCAATGGACTCAATTCCCCAATAAAAAGACATAGACCAACAGACTAGATATATAAACAGGACCCAGCATTTTGCTGCATAATGGAAACTCACCTCAGTAACAAAGACAGACACAAACTCAGAGTTATAAGCAACTGGAAAATTTTTTCCAAGCAAATGGTCCCAAGAAAAAAGCTACAGTAGCCACTCTAATATTGAATAAAGTCGACCTTCAACCAAAAGATATTCAAAAAGCATAAGGAAGGATACTTCATACTCATTAAAAGAAAAGTCCACCAGGATGAACTCTCAATTCAGAACATCTATGCTCCAAATGAAAATGCACCCAATTTTGTAAAAGAAAAGTTACTAAAGCTAAAAACACATATTGAACATCAAACATTGAGAGTGGGAGATTTCAAAATGCCGTACTCAACAATGGACAGATGAAACTAAATGGAAACAGAAACTAAACAGAGACACAGTGAAACTAGCAGATGTTATAAAAGAAATGGATTTAAAAGATATCAATAGAATATTACATCCTGAGCACAAAAGCACAAACATTCCTCTCAGCACCCCATGATACATCCTCCAAAGTTGAAAATACCACAAAACAAGCCTCAACCAATACAAGATTGAAATAGTCCCATACATCCTCTCAGATCACCACAGAATAAGATTGATAATCAGTAAAAACAAAAACAACATAAAACCCACATACACATAGAATCTGAACAACTAGCTACTCAGTGATAATTTGATCAGGGAAGAAATAAAGAAATAAATTAAAGACTTTATGGAATCTAATGAAAATGAAGCCATAACATAACCAAACTTATTGGACACAATGAAAACAGTCCTAAGAGGAAAACTCATAGGTCTGAGTGCCTCCAAAAAGGACCTAGAAAGGGCATACACTAGCAGATTGACAGCATACATGAAAGCTCTAGAATAAAAAGAAGCAAATACACCCAAGAGGAGTAGACAGGAGGAAATAATCAAACTCAGGGAAGAAATCAACCAAGTAGAAACAGAGAGAACTATACAAAGACTCAACAAAACCAGGAGCTGGTTCTTTGAGAAAGTCAACAAGATAGATAAACCCTTAGCCAGAGTACTCAGGGGACAGAGATACAGTATCCAAATTAACAAAATCAATATGACAAGGGAGATTTAACAACAGAAACTGAGGAAACACAAAAAATTATCAGATCCTACTACAAAAGCCTTTACTAAACAAAACTGGAAAATCTGGATGAGATGGATAATTTTCTAGACAAATACCAGGTGCCGAACTTAATCAGGATCAGATAAATGATCTAAACAGTCCTATAACCCCTAAAGAAATAGAAGCAGTCCCAAACAAAAAATGTGCTGGAATAGATGGTTTGAATACACAGTTCTATCAGACCTTCAAAGAAGATCTAATACCAATACTCTTCAAATTATTTCACAAAATAGAAACGAAAGGAACACTACCCAATCATTCCTTCATGATTACATTTAACACAGTCAAGTAGGCTTTATCCCAAGGATGCAGGCTTTGATCTATATAAGGAAATCCACCAACATAATTCACTATATAAACAAACTAAAAAAAAAAATCGCACATGATCATCAAACTAGATCCTGAAATGCATTTGAAAAAATTCAACACATCTTAATTCTAAAATTCTTGGAAAGGTCAGGAATTCAAGGGTCATACGTAAACATAGTAAAAGCAATATAGAGCAAATGAGCAGTCTACCTAAATGGAGAGAAAGTTGCAGTATTCCCACTAAAATCAGGAACTAGACAAGGCTGCCCACTCTCTTCCTTTCAAATCAATATAGTACTTGAAGTTCTATTTAGAGCAATTAGACAACAAAAGGAGGTCAAAGAGATAGAAACTGGAAAGGAGGGGAGGGTGGCAGCAGCAACATCAGCAGCGGCTGGTCCAGAGGAAGGGCCATCAGCAGTGGAACCAAGGTGACAGGGTCCAGGCAGGCCCTGCACCCACGACCACTGGCCATCGCTAGCCAGCCAGGCTGCAAGCAGCAGCGGATTTATGGCGCCTTTCACTGCACAGAAGCCACTTCAGAACTCTGCCTCCTACCAGTCAGTTACAAGAGACTCGCCTCCATCTTGGTTCTCTGATGCCAGAGAGATCAGACAGACTGAGGTATGCAAACATAAAGCACGTGCACCGCCATTTTGCCTACAGGACGCCAGAGAGTTCTAGCAGGCAAAGCCGGCTAAGAGTCATAGCCTGAGGCTAACATAGCTTGGGGGGGGGGATGTTAAGACAAACAGGCCTTGGACTGACCTCAGGCCCTGGGCAGCTTGGTGGGCCATCTGTGTGCCAACCCGGCCAGGAGGTTGTTAGCCCAGCAGACTCTCCCTGCACTTTCAGGGAGCTCGCCCTCCATCCTGACCACCTGACAGACCCAATTAACAGTCATAGCCCGAAGGGAACTTTCCTCCAACCTAGGCCTGTCAGGCTTTTGCCTAGACACAGGGCCTGAGCCGCTAGGCTAGCCTTGTGCGCACCAACCCGGTTGGGAGTTTGGCTGCCCAGCAGAGTGATCAACACTCTGAAAAGGTCCCACAGCATACACCCTCAGCACTCACTGAAGGAGCAAATGGGCACCATCTGGTTCACAGACACAATCTGGGGCAAAGCACACTAGGGCTGCAAGGGCACCTTAGAGGAGAACAGCACATCAGCAATCTGCAACAGGGGAAACCCAGCCATCCAGTGTTGCAGAAATAGCCCTAGAGCCTCTTAGGAGGCTCAAACACCAGCCAGAGACAAGACCAACTAACTCCAGAGAACAAGATGGCAAAGGGCAAACACAGGAATGCTAATAACAGAAATCTGGGCAATATGGCAGCGTGTGAACCAAACTCTGCAACATCAGCAAGTCCTGGTTATGCCAACACACCAGAGAAACAAGATTTGGATTTAAAATCACTGGTCATGATGCTGCTAGAAGAACACAAAAAGGACATAAATGAATCTCTTAAAGAAATACAGCGGAACATGAATAAGCTAGAAACCCGTATAATGGAAACACAAAAATCACTCAAAGAAATGCAGGAGAATAAGGCTCAAGGGATAGAAGGCAATAAAGAAGAAACACGCGCACCGCGCGCGCACGCGCGCGCGCGCGCGCGCGCACACACACACACACAAAACTTAAATGCAGGAGAACTTGAGTCAACAGGCAGAAGTCATGAAAGAGGAAACACAAAAATCTCCTAAAGAATTACAGAAAAACACAAACAAACAAATGATGGAACTGAGCAAAACCATCATGGATCTAAAAACAGAAGTAGAAACAACTAAGAAATCACAAAGGGAGACAACTTTGGAGATAGAAAACCTTGAGGAAATCAGGGACCATAGATGCAAATATCAACAACAGAATACAAGAGATGGAAGAAAGAATCTCAGCTGCCGAAGATACCATAGAAACCATTGACTCAACAGTCAAAGAAAATGCAAAATGCAAGAAGCTTGTTTTCCAGAACATCCAGGAAATCCAGGATACAATGAGAAGACCAAACCTAAGAATTATAGGTATAGCTGAGAGTGAAGATTTACAACTGAAAGGACTAGCAAATATCTTCAAAAAAATTATGGAAGAAAACTTTCCCAACATAAAGAGAGAGATACCTATGGATATAAAAGAAGCCTACAAAACTCCAAACAGGCTGGACCTGAGCAGAAATAACTTCTGTCACATAATAATCAAAACCCCAAATGCACTAAACAAAGAAAGAATATTAAAGGCAGTAAGAGAAAAAGGCCAAGTAAGATATAAAGGAAGACCTATCAGAATCACACCAGACTTCTCACCAGAGACCATGAAAACTAGAAGATCCTGGGCAGATCTCATGCAGACTCTAAGAGAACACAAATGTCAGCCAAGACTACTATACCCAGCAAAACTCTCATTCACCATAGATGGAGAAACCAAGATATTCCATGACAGAACCAAATTTACATAATATCTTTCCACAAACCCAGCTCTGCAAAGAATAATAGGAGGAAAACTCCAATACAAGGAGGGAAAATACACCCTAGAAAAAGCAAGATAGTTACTTTCCTTCATCAAACCCAAAAGAAGATAACCACTCAAATATAAAAATAAAATCAAAAATGACAGGAAGTAATAATCACTATTCCTTAATATCTCTTAATGTCAATGGACTCAATTCCCCAATAAAAAGACATAGACTAACAGACTAGATAAGGAAACAGGACCCTACATTTTGATGCATACAGGAGACACAACTCAGTGTCAAAGACAAAAACTACCTCAGAGTAAAAGGCTGGAAGACAATTTTACAAGCCAATGGCCTCGGGAAACGAGCAGGAGTAGCCATTCTAATATCAGATGAAATTGACTTTCAACCTAAAGTCATCAAAAGAGACACAGAAGGACACTTCTTGCTGTTCAAAGGAAAAATACAACAGGAAGAACTTTCAATTCTGAACATCTATGCACCAAATGCAAGAGCACCCTCATTCGTAAAAGAAACTTTACTAAAGCTCAAAGCACACATTGCAGCTACCACAATAATTGTGGGTGACTTCAAGACTCCACTCTCCTCAATGGACCGATCAGGAAAACAGAAACTAAACAGGGACACAGTAAAATTAATTGAAGCTTTGGACCAATAGGATTTGACTGATATTTATAGAACATTTCACCCTAAAGCAAAAGAATATACCTTTTTGTCAGCACCTCATGGTACCTTCTCCAAAATCGACCATATAATTGGTCACAAGACAGACCTCAACAAATATAAGAAGATCGTGCTAATCCCATGAATCCGATCACATCACTATGGTGTAAGAGTGGATTTCTTTTTTTTTTTTTTAATTTTTTTTATTCGATATAATTTATTTACATTTCAAATGATTTCCCCTTTTCTAGAACCCCACTCCCCGAAAGTCCCATAAGCCCCCTTCTCTTCCCCTGTCCTCCCACCCACCCCTTCCCACTTCCCCGTTCTGGTTTTGTCGAATACTGCTTCACTGAGTCTTTCCAGAACCAGGGGCCACTCCTCCTTTCTTCTTGTATCTCATTTGATGTGTGGATTATATTTTGGGTATTCCAGTTTTCTAGGTTAATATCCACTTATTAGTGAGTGCATACCATGATTCACCTTTTGAGTCTGGGTTACCTCACTTAGTATGATGTTCTCTAGCTCCATCCATTTGCCTAAGAATTTCATGAATTCATTGTTTCTAATGGCTGAATAGTACTCCATTGTGTAGATATACCACATTTTTTGCATCCACTCTTCTGTTGAGGGATACCTGGGTTCTTTCCAGCATCTGGCAATTATAAATAGGGCTGCTATGAACATAGTAGAGCATGTATCCTTATTACATGGTGGGGAATCCTCTGGGTGTATGCCCAGGAGTGGTCCAAACATGTGAAAGATCTGTATGACAAGAACTTCAAGACTCTGAAGAAGGAAATGGAAGAAGACCTCAAAAAATGGGAAAACCTCCCATGCTCATGGATTGGTAGAAGCAATATAGTTAAAATGGCCATTTTGCCAAAAGCAATATACAGATTCAATGCAATACCCATCAAAATCCCAACTCAATTCTTCACAGAGTTAGAAAGAGCAATTATCAAATTCATCTGGAACAACAAAAAACCCAGGATAGCTAAAACTATTCTCAGCAACAAAAGAAAATCTGGGGGAATCAGTATCCCTGACCTCAAGCAATACTACAGAGCAATAGTGTTAAAAACTGCATGGTATTGGTACAGTGACAGGCAGGAGGATCAATGGAACAGGATTGAAGATCCAGAAATGAACCCACACACCTATGGCCACTTGATCCTTGAAAAAGAGGCTAAAAACATCCAATGGAAAAAAGATAGCCTTTTCAACAAATGGTGCTGGTTCAACTGGAGGGCAGCATGCAGAAGAATGCGAATTGATCCATTCTTGTCTCCTTGTACTAAGCTCAAATCCAAATGGATCAAGGACCTCCACATAAAGCCAGACACTCTGAAGCTAATAGAAAAGAAACTGGGGAAGACCCTTGAGGACATCGGTACAGGGAGAAAGTTTCTGAACAGAACACCAATAGCGTATGCTCTAAGAGCAAGAATTGACAAATGGGACCTCATAAAATTACAAAGTTTCTGTAAGGCAAAAGACACCATCAAGAGGACAAATCGGCAACCAACACATTGGGAAAAGATCTTCACCAATCCTACATCAGATAGAGGGCTAATATCCAATATATATAAAGAACTCAAGAAGTTAGACTCCAGAAAGCCAAACAACCCTATTAAAAAATGGGGTACAGAGTTAAACAAAGAATTCTCACCTGAAGAACTTCGGATGGCGGAGAAGCATCTTAAAAAATGCTCAACTTCATTAGTCATTAGGGAAATGCAAATCAAAACAACCCTGAGATTTCTTCTTACACCAGTCAGAATGGCTAAGATTAAAAATTCAGGAGACAGCAGGTGTTAGAGAGGGTGTGGAGAAAGAGGAACACTCCTCCACTGCTGGTGGGGTTGCAAATTGGTACAACCACTCTGGAAAGCAATCTGGCCGTTACTCCGGAAACGGGGCACCTCACTTCCAGAAGATCCTGCTAAGAGTGGATTTCAATAGCAACAAAAATAACAGAAAGCCCACATACACATGGAGGCTGAACAATACTCTACTCAATGACACCTTGCCCAAAGAAGAAATAAAGAAAGAAATCAGAGACTTTTTAGAATTTAATGAAAATGAAGGCACAACATACCCAAATCTTTGGGACACAATGAAAGCAGTGCTAAGAGGAAAACTCATAGCCCCGAGTGCCTCCAAAAAGAAAATGGAGAGAGCATACACTAGCAGCTTAAGGAAACACCTGAAACCCCTGGAACAAAATGAAGCCAATGCACCCAGGAGGATTAGAAGACAGGAAATCATCAAACTCAGGGCTGAAATCAATCAAGTGGAAACAAAGAGAACCATACAAAGAATCAGCAAATCCAGGAGCTGGTTCTTTGAGAAAATCAACAAGATAGATAAACCCTTAGCCAGACTGACCAAAGGGCACAGAGAAAGTATCCAAATTAACAAAATCAGAAATGAAAAGGGAGATATAACAACGGAAACTGAGGAAATCCAAAAAATCATCAGATCCTACTACAAGAGCCTGTACTCAACACAACTGGAGAATCTGGAGGAAATGGACAATTTCCTTGACAGATACCAAATACCAAAATTAAATCAGGACCAAATAGACCATCTAAACAGTCCCATAATGCCTAAAGAAATTGAAGGAGTCATAGAAAGTCTTCCAACCAAAAAAAGCATAGGACCAGATGGTTTCAGTGCAGAATTCTATCAGACCTTCAAAGAAGAACTAACACCAATACTCTTCAAATTATTCCACAAAATAGAAACAGAAGGAACACTACCCAATTCCTTCTATGAAGCCACAATTACGCTGATACCAAAACCACACAGAGATCCAACAAAGAAAGAGAACTTCAGACCAATTTCCCTTATGAACATCGATGCAAAAATACTCAATAAAATTCTTGCCAACAGAATCCAAGAACACATCAAAACAATCATCCACCATGATCAAGTAGGCTTCATCCCGGGAATGCAGGGTTGGTTCAATATACAGAAATCCATCAATGCAATCCACTATATAAACAAACTCAAAGAAAAAAACCACATGGTCATTTCATTGGATGCTGAAAAAGCATTTGACAAAATTCAGCATCCTTTCATGCTTAAAGTCTTGGAAAGAACAGGAATTCAAGGCTCATACCTAAACATAGTAAAAGCAATATACAGCAAACCGGTAGCCAGCATCAAACTAAATGGAGAGAAACTTGAAGGAATCCCACTAAAATCAGGGACTAGACAGGGCTGCCCCCTTTCTCCTTATCTTTTCAATATTGTACTTGAGGTACTAGCTCAGGCAATTCGACAACATAAGGAGGTCAAAGGGATACAAATTGGAAAGGAAGAAGTCAAACTATCATTATTTGCAGATGACATGATAGTCTACCTAAGTGACCCAAAAAACTCCACTAGAGAACTCCTACAGCTGATAAACAACTTCAGCAAAGTGGCAGGTTATAAAATCAACTCAAGCAAATCAGTGGCCTTCCTATACTCAAAGGAAAAGCAGGCTGAGAAAGAAATTAGGGAAATGACCCCCTTCGCAATAGCCACAAACAGTATAAAGTATCTCGGGCTGACTCTTACCAAACATGTGAAAGATCTGTATGACAAGAACTTCAAGACTCCGAAGAAGGAAATGGAAGAAGACCTCGAAAAATGGGAAAACCTCCCATGCTCATGGATCAGTAGAATCAATATAGTTAAAATGGCCATTTTGCCAAAAGTAATCTACAGATTCAATGTAATACCCATCAAAATCCCAACTCAATTCTTCACAGAGTTAGAAAGAGCAATTATCAAATTCATCTGGAATAACAAAAAACCCAGGATAGCTAAAACTATTCTCAACAACAAAAGAATGTCTGGGGGAATCAGTATCCCTGACCTCAAGCAATACTACAGAGCAATAGTGTTCAAAACTGCATGGTATTGGTATAGTGACAGGCAGGAGGATCAATGGAACAGGATTGAAGATACAGAAATGAACCCACACACCTATGGCCACTTGATCCTCGACAAAGAGGCTGAGAACATTCAATGGAAAAAAGATAGCCTTTTCAACAAATGGTGCTGGTTCAACTGGAGGTCAGCATGCAGAAGAACGCGAATTGATCCATCCTTGTCTCCTTGTACTAAGCTAAAATCCAAATGGATCAAGGACCTCCACATAAAGCCAGACACTCTGAAGTTAATAGAAAAGAAACTGGGGAAGACCCTTGAGGACATCGGTACAGGGAGAAAGTTTCTGAACAGAACACCAATAGCATATGCTCTAAAAGCAAGAATTGACAAATGGGACCTCATAAAATTACAAAGTTTCTGTAAAGCAAAGGACACCATCAAGAGGACAAATTGGCAACCAACAAATTGGGAAAAGATCTTCACCAATTCTAAATCAGATAGAGGGCTATTATCCAATATATATAAAGAACTCAAGAAGTTAGACTCCAGAAAACCGAACAACCCTATTAAAAAATGGGGTACAGAGTTAAACAAAGAATTCTCACCTGAAGAACTTCGAATGGTGGAGAAGCATCTTAAAAAATGCTCAACTTCATTAGTCATTAGGGAAATGCAAATCAAAACAACCCTGAGATTTCACCTTACACCAGTCAGGATGGCTAAGATTAAAAATTCAGGAGATAGCAGGTGTTGGAGAGGATGTGGAGAAAGAGGAACACTCCTCCACTGCTGGTGGGGTTGCAAATTGGTACAACCACTCTGGAAATCAGTCTGGAGGTTCCTCTGAAAACTGGGCTTCTCACTTCCAGAAGATCCTGCTATACCACTCCTGGGCATATACCCAGAGGATTCCCCACCATGTAATAAGGATACATGCTCTACTATGTTCATAGCAGCCCTATTTATAATTGCCAGATGCTGGAAAAAACCCAGGTATCCCTCAACAGAAGAGTGGATGCAAAAAATGTGGTATATCTACACAATGGAGTACTATTCAGCCATTAGAAACAATGAATTCATGAAATTCTTAGGCAAGTGGATGGAGCTAGAGAACATCATACTAAGTGAGGTAACCCAGACTCAAAGGGTGAATCATGGTATGCACTCACTAATAAGTGGATATTAGCCTAGAAACCTGGAATACCCAAAACATAATCTACACATCAAATGAGGTACAAGAAGAAAGGAAGAGTGGCCCCTTGTTCTGGAAAGACTCAATGAAGCAGTATTCAGCAAAACCAGAACGGGGAAGTGGGAAGGGGTGGGTGGGAGGACAGGGGGAGAGAAGGGGGCTTACGGGACTTTCTGGGAGTGGGGGGGGCTAGGAAAGGGGAAATCATTTGAAATGTAAATAAAAAATATATTGAATAAAAAAATAAGTTAAAAAAAAATGACAAATTCATAAAATTCTTAGGCAAATGGATGGAACTAGAAAATATTGCCCTGAGTGAGGTAACCCAATCACAAAAGAACAAAAATGATATGCATTCACTGATAAGTGGATATAAGCCCAAAAGATCTGATACACAAGATATCATCCATAGACTACAGGACACTCAATAAGAATGAATACCAAAGTGTGGGTGACTTGGTTCTTCTGAGATTGGAAACAAAATAGTCACAGGAGCAAATACGTAGATAAAGTGTAGAGAAGAGACTGAAGGAAAGGCCATCCAGAGCCTGTACAACCTGGGAATTCATCCCATATACACTTATGATACCCCAACAGTATCGTGGATGTCAAAAAAAAAAAAATGCTTGCTGAAAAAAAGCCTGTATGACCGTCTCCTGAGAGGCCCTGCCATAGCCTTACAAATACAGAGGCAGATGCTCACAGCCAACCATTGGACTGAGTTTGGGGTCTCCAATGGAATAGTTTGAGGAAGGACTAAAGGAGATGAAGGGATTTGCAATCTCATTGGAAGAACAATCATATCAACCAACCAGACCCCAAGAGATTCCAGGGACTAAACCACCAAAGAAGGGGTACACATGGCTCTAGCTGAATGTGTAGCAGAGGATTGCCTTGTCAGGCATTAAGCGTAGGAGAGGTCCTTGGTTCTATGAAGGCTCAATAGATGCCCTATTATAGCAGAATCAAGGGTGGGGAGGTAGGAGACGGGTAGGTGGAGGAACACCCTCATAGAAGTAGGGAAAGGGAAGATGGGATAGGGCTACCTGGGAGTGGGGGAACTTGGAAAGGGAATAACATTAAAAATTAAAAAGGAAAAAGAAACTTAATGAAGAAAAAGTTTATTTTGGTCCACAGTTTCAGATTGCAGCCAGTGTAAAAAAAAATGGGGTACAGAGCTAAAAAAAATTTACAACTGAGGAATCGCTTACAAGAACCTAAAGAAATGTTCAACATCATTAGTCACCAGGGAAATGCAAAGAAAACAACTCTGAGATTCTACCTCATACCAATCAGAATGGCTCATATCAAAAACTCAGGTGACAGCAGATGCTGGCAAGGAAATGGAGAAAGAGGAACAGTTCTCCATTGTTGATGGAAACCACTCTGGAAATAAGACTGGATGTTCCTTGGAAAACTGGACATAAAATTACCTGAGGATCCAGCTATACTGGGTATATACCCAAAAGATGCTCCAACATGTAAGGAGAACACATGCTCCACTATGTTCATAGCAGCAGCCTTATTTATAATAGCCAAAGCTAGAAAGAACCCAAATGTCCTTCAACAAAGGAATGGATATAGAAAATGTTGTACATTTACACAATGGAGTACTACTCAGCTATTAAAATAATAAATTCATACAATTCTTCAGCAAATGGATGGAAGTATAAAATATCATCCTGAGTGAGGTAACCCAATCACAAAAGAACACACATTGTATGCACTCATTCATAAGTATATATTAGCCCAAAAGCTTGGAATACCCAAGATTGAATTCACAGACCACATGAAGCTTAAGAAGAAGGAAGACCCAAGTCTGGGTGTTTCGGTCCTTTTTAGAAAGTGGGACAAAATACTCACAGGACCTAATACAGGGTCAAAGTGTGGAGCACAGACTGAAGGAAAGGCCATCAAGGAATTGCCCCACCTGAGGATTCAGGCCATATACAGTCACCAAACCCAGACACTATTGTGGATGCCAAGAAGTACATACTGACAGGAGCTTGATATAGGTGTCTCCTGAGAGGCTCTGCCAGAGTCTGACAAATACAGATAGGATGCTCAAAGCCAACCATTGGACTGAGCATGGGGTTTCTAATGTATGAATTAGAGAAAGGAGTAAAAGAGCTGAAGGGGTTTGCAACCCCATAGGAAGAACAACATCAACCAACCAGACATCCTAGAGCTCCCAGGGTCTAAACCACCAACCAAGGAGTACACATGGAGGGACCCATGGCTCCAGCCACATATATAGCAGAGGATGGCCTTGTCAGGCATCAATGGGAGGAGAGGCTCTTGGACCTGTGAAGAGCAGATGCCCCAGTGAAGGGGAGTTCAAGAGCAAGAAGGTGCTGAATCATGGGTAGGTGGGAGAAGGTCCTCATAGAAGCAGGGGAGGGGTGGGATAGGGTAAATTTCAGGTGGGAAACTGGAAAATTGGATAACATTTGAAATGTAAATAAAGAAAATATTCAAAAAGGAAAGATGGAAAGATAGAAAGAAAGAAAGAAAGAAAGAAAGAAAGAAAGAAAGAAAGAAAGAAAGAAAGAAAGAAAGAAAGAAAGACAGACAGACAGACAGACAGACAGAAAGAAAGAAAGAAAGAAAGAAAGAAAGAAAGAAAGAAAGAAAGGAAGGAAGGAAGGAAGAAAGAGAAAGAGGAAAAGGAAAAGAAAAAGAAAAAGAAAAAGGAAAAGAAAAAAAGTGGGAAAGAGCCTTGAATTTATGGGCACAGGGGAAAATTTCCTGAACAGAACACATAGCTTATGCTCTAAGATCAAGAAATGACAAATGGGATCTCTTAAAATTATAAAGTTTCTGTAAGGCAAAGGACACTGTCAGTAGGACAAAACAGCAAACAAAAAATTGGGAAATGATCTTTACCAACACTACATCCAATAGAGGGCTAATATTCAATATATACAAAGAACTCAAGATGCTAGAATCCAGAGAGCCAAACAACCCTATTAAAAATGGGGTACAAAGCTAAACAGAGAATCCTTAACTGAGGAAACTTGAATGGCTGTGAAGCACCTAAAGAAATGTTCAACATCCTTAGTCATCAGGGAAATGAACATTGAAACAATCCTGAGACTTCACCTCACACCAATGAGAATGTCTAAGATTGAAAACTCAGGAGAGAGCAAATGCTGGCAAGGATATAGAGAAAGATAGCACTCCTCCACTGCTGGCGGTATTGCAAGATGGTACAACCATTCTGGAAATCAGTCTGGCAGTTCCTCAGAAAATTGGACCTAACTATACCACTCCTGGGCATACACCCAAAAGATGTTCCAACATGTAATAAGGACATATGCTCTACTCTGTTCATAGCAGCCTTATTAATAACAGCCAGAAGCTGGAAAGAACCCAGATGGTCTTCAAGAAAGAAATGGACACAGAAAATATGGTACATTTACACAATGGAGTACTATTCAGCTATTAAAAAACAATGACTTCGTGAAATTCACAGGCAAATGGATGGAACTAAGAAATATCATCCTGGGTGAGGTAACCTAGTCACAAAAGACCATACATGGTATGTACTCACTGACAAGTGGATATTATGCAAAAAGCTCTCTGAAATACAAAATAAAACTTACAGACATGAAGCTCAAGAAGAAGGAACACCAAATATGAAAGTTTCAGTCCATCTTAGGAGGGGCAACAAAATACTCAAGGGAGGTAGAGGTGGGAGGGAATTGGGAAGAAGAGAGAAGTGGCAGGGGATGAAAGGAGGGCGGGATCAGGTATAGGACAAGATAGGGTTGATACTCTGTAGAGTATCAGGAAATTGAACAAAGGTGCTTAGCAATGGAGGATGGGTAACTGAGGGTAGCCACCAGAAAGTTCCAGGTGCCAGAAAAGCAAGAGGCTCCCAGGACCCATGCAGGATATTAGCTGAAATACCAAACAAAGGGGAGGGAGACAATACACAATATGACAATAGAGATCATATGCTGAGATTAGGCATGGCTCCTGGTTGAGGTATGGAGCCACCCATTCATCTCCAAAAGTTTAACCCAGAATTGTTCCTCTCTAAAGGAAATAAGGGGACAAAGAGTGGGACAGATACCGAAGGAAAGGCCACACAGAGGCTGCCCCACTGGGGGTTTCATTCCAAATGCAGACTATTGCTGATGCCAAGAAGTGCCTGCTGACAGGAGTCTGATATAGCTGTCTCCTGAGAGGCTTTGCCATACCTGACCAATACAGATGTGGATGCTTGCAGGCAAATATCCTACTGAACACTGGAACCCCAATGGAGGAGTTAGGGCAAGAACTGAAGAAGCTGAAGGGGTTTGCAACACCATAGGAACAACAATATCAACCAACCAGACTACCCAGAGCACCCAGGGACTAAGCCGTTAACCCAGGGGTATACATGGCTCCAGCTGCATTTGTACCGTAGGATTGCCTTGTCAGACATCAATGGGAGGAAAGGTTCTTGGTCCTGTGAAGTCTTGATGCCCCAGTGTAGGTGAATGCTATAGTGGTGAGGTAGGAGTGTGTGATTGCATGGGGCACACCCTCAAAGAAGCAGGGGGATTGGATAGGAGATTTTCAGAGGGGAAACCAGGAAAGGGGATAACAGTTGAAATGAAAATAAATAAAAAATCCAATAAAAAATTTCAAAATTATGAACATTACGATGGCTCTGTGTAGGATTATCGAAATAATATTTTACTCTGAAAAGAAAAACACATTTAAAAAGTTACATGGAATAAACAATGCCAGACTAATCAATCAAAGCAGATCTGAGAAAACATAACAAAAAAATTACCATAGATGGAGAAAACAAGATATTCCATGACAAAACCAAATTTATACAACATCTTTCCACAAGTCCAGCCCTTCAAAGGATAAAAAAATGGAAAACTCTCAAAGTGAGAAACTTTATCCTGAAACAAAAAACAAGAAAATAATCTTCTTTTAACAAACCAAAAGAAGATTGCCTCATAAACATAACTCTACATCTAACAATAAAAATAACAGGAAGCAACAAACACTTTTCCTTAATATCTCTTATTATCAACGGACTCAATTTCCCAATAAATAGATGTAGCCTAACAGACTGGATACATAAACAGGACCCAATATTTTGCTTAATACAGGAAACCAACCTCAGTGACAAAGACAGACACTACCTCTAAGAATAAGCCTGGAAAACAAATTTCCAAACAAATGGTCCCAAGAAACAAGCTGGAGTAGCCATTCTAATATTGAATAGAATTGACTTTCAACCTATGATTATCAAAAAAGGCAAGGAAAGACACTTGATACTCATCAAAGCAAAAATCCACAAAGAACTCTCAATTCTGAACATCTATGCTCCAAATGCAAGGGAACCCACGTTCAGAAAAGAAATGTTACTAAAGCTCAGTGCTCACATTGCACCTCACACAGTAATTGTGGGAGACTTCAACAGACCACTCTCATCAATGGACATATCATGCAAACATAAACTAAACAGAGAAACAGTGACACTAACAGAAGCTATAAATCAAATGGATTTAACAGATATCTCTAGAACATTGTATTCTAAAAAAAAAAAAAAAAGAAGAATATATCTTCTTCTCAGCACTTCATGGTACCTTCTCCAAAACTGACCATTCACTCGGTCACAAAACAGACCTCAGCAGATATAAGAAGACTGAAATGATTCCATGTACCCTATCAGATCACCATGGACTAAAATTGATCTTCAATAACAACAAAAACAACAGAAAGCCCACATACACATGGAAAGTGAGCAACATACTACTCAACGATAATTTGGTCAAGGAAGAAATAAAGAAAGAAATTAAAGCCTTTTTAAAATTTAATGAAAATGAAGGCACAACATACCCAAACTTATGGGATACAATGAAAGCAGTGCTAAAAGGAAAACTCAGAGCTCCAAGTGCCTCCAAAAAGAAACTGGAAAGAGCATACAATAACAGCTTAACAGCATAGCTGAAGGCTCTAGAACAAAAGGAAGCAAATACACCAAAGAGGAGTAAACAGCAGGAAATAATCAAACTCAGGGCTGAAATCAACCAAGTAGAAACAAAAAGAACTATACAAAGAATCAACCAAACCAGGAGCTGGTTCTTTGAAAAAAAAAAAAAAAGATAGATCAACCCTTAGGCAAACTAACCAGAGGCCACAGAGACAGAATCAACATTAGCAAAATCGAAAATGAAAAGGGAGACATAACAACAGAAACTGAGGAAATCCAAAAAGTCATCAGATCCTACTACAAAAGCCTTTATGCAACAAAAGTGGAAAATCTAGATGAAATGGACAATTTTCTATAAGGAAACCAGGTACCAAAGTTGAATCAAGATCAGATAAATGATCTAAACAATCCCATAACCCCTAAAGAAATAGAAGCAGTCATCCTCCCAATGAAAAAAAAACCCAGGACCAGATGGGTTCAATACAGAATTCTACCAGACCTTCAAAGAATACTTAACACCAATACTCTTCCAACTATTCCACAAAATGGAAACAGAAGGAACACTACCAAATTCATTTTATGAAGCCACAATTACTCTGATACCTAAACCACACAAAGACCCAGCAAAGAAAGAGAACTTTAGACCAGTTTCCATTATGAATATCGATGCAAAAATACTCAATAAAATTTTTGCCAACTGAATCTAAGAATACATCAAAATGATCTGTAGTAAGCCACCTTTGTTCATTTGCCATTACAAGATGGCGCTGACCGGATGCAGCTCCCTGGTTGTAAACAACTTTAATACATGCGCAGTATGCTGTATATGTTATCAAACTTATATGCTAATGAAGAATTCACTTAGTTCACCTATCAGGAAGCAGTGCACTATCTATCTTCTGCAGATGAGGCTGAAAGGCTATATAAGGGCGGCAGGGAGAGGGCTCGGGGCCCCAGTAAGAAGAACAAAGAAAAAGTCCTGAATAAAGCGTTGCAGAGAAGAACCTGGTCCTGTTGCGTCTTTCCTTGCTGGCGAGGTTGGGCAGGAGAATGATCATCCATCATGATCAAGTAGGCTTCATCCCAGGGATGCAGGGATGCTTCAATATACAGAAATCCATCAATGCAATCTACTACAAACTCAAAGAAAAAAAACACATGATCATTTTATTAGATGCTGAGAAAGTATTTAACAAAATCCAACACCCATTCATGAAAAACATCTTAGAAAGGTCAGGAATTCAAGGCCCATACCTAAAAAGAGTAAAAGCAACATACAACAAGCCAGCTGCCAACATCAAACTAAATGGAGAAAAACTTGAAGGAATTCCACTGAAATCAGGGACTAAACAAGACTGTCCACTCTCTCCCTACCTATTCAATATAGTACTCTAGCCAGAGCAATTAGACAACAAAAGGAGGTCAAAGGCTTTCAAATTGGAAAGGAAGAATTGAAAGTATCACTATTTGCAGATGATGATAGTATACTAAAGTGACCCCAAAAATTCCACCAGAGAATTCCTAAACTTGATAAACAATTTTAGCAAAGTGGCTGGATATAAAATTGACTTAAACAAATCAGTAACCTTCCTATACTCAGTCATAAAGTGGCTGAGAAAGAAATTAGGGAAATGACACCCTTCCCAATACTCACAAACAATATAAAACATCTTGGTGTGACTCTAACCAAGCAACTGAAAGATCTGTATGACAAGAACTTCAAGTCTCTGAAGAAAGAAAATGAAGAAGACCTCAAAAGATGGAAAAATCTTCCATGCTCTTGGATTGGCAGGATTAATATAATAAAAATGGCCATCTTGCCAAAAGCAGTATACAGATTCAATGCAATTCCCATCAAAATCCTAACTCAATTCTTTATAGAGTTAGAAAGAGCAATTCTCAAATTCATCTGGAATAACAAAAAAAAAAAAAAAAAAAAAAAAACAGGATAGCTAAAACTATTCTCAATAGTAAAAGAACTTCTGGGAGAATCAATATCCCAGACCTCAAGCAGTACGACAGAGCAACAGTGTTAAAAACTGCATGGTATTGATACAGTGACAGGAAGGTAGATCAATAGAATAGAATTGAAGACCCAGAAATGAACCCACACACCTATGGTCACTTGATCTTTGACAAAGGAGCTAAATCCACCCAGTGGAAAAAAGATAGCCTTTTCAAAAAATGGTGCTGGTTCAATTATCAGTTAGCATTTAGAAGAATGCAAATAGATCTATTCTTAGCTCCTTGTACTAAGTTCAAGTTCTAGTGGATAAAGGACTCCACATAAAACCAAACACACTGAAACTAATAGAAAAGAAACTGGGGAAGAACTTTGAGTACATGGGCACAGGGGAAAATTTCCTTGATAGAATACCAATAGCTTATGCTCTAAGATCAAGAATTAACAAATCGGACCCCATAAAATTTCAAAGTTTCTTTAAGGCAAAGGACCCTGTAAATAGGACAAAACAGCTTCCAACAAATTTGGAAAAGATCTTTACCAACACTACATCCGACAGAGGGCTAATATCCAAGATATACAAAGAACTCAAGAAGTTAGACTCCAGAGAGCCAAATGACCCTATTAAAAATGGGGTACAGAGCCAAACAAAGAATTTTCACCTAAGGAATAACGAATTGCTGAGAAGCACCTAAATAAATAAATCCTTAGTTATCAGGGAAATGTAAATCAAAACAACCCTGAAATTTCTACTCACGCCAGTCAGAATGGCTAAGATCAAAACTCAGCAAGTGCTGGCAAAGATGTGGAGAAAGAAGAACACTCCTCCACTGCTGGTGGGATTGCAAGCTGGTACAACTACTCTGGAAATCAGTCTGGCGGTTCCTTAGAAAACTGTGCATGATGCTACTGGAAGACCCCATTATATCACTCCTGGGATATACCAGAGGATTCCCCAGCATGTAATAAGGACACATGTTCCACTATGTTCATAGCAGCGCTATTTATAATAGCCAGAAGCTGGAAAGAAGCCAGATATCCCTCAATGGAGAAATGGGTACAGAAATTGTGGTATATTTACACTATGGAATACTACTCAGCTATTAAAAACAATAAATTCGTGAAATTCTTAAGCAAATGGAAGGAACTAGAAGATACACACATAGTATGCACTCATTGATAAGTGGATATTAGCCTAGATATTAGCCTAGAAGCTCAGAATATCCAAAGTATAATTCACAGACCATATGACACTCAAGAAGTAGGAAAACCAAAGTATGGATACTTTGGTCCTTCTTAGAAGGGGGAACAAAATACCCATGTTTGTAGACACAGAGACAAAGTATGGAGCTGAGACTGAAGGGAAGGCCATCTAGAAACTGCCCCACCTGGGGATCCATCCCATATACAGTAACCAAACCCAGACACTATTGTGGATGCCAACAAGTGCTTGCTGACAGGAGTCTGATATAGCTGTCTCCTGAGAGGCTCTGACAAATACAGAGGGGGATGCTCTTAACCAACCACTGGACTGAGCACAGGGTCCCCAGTGGAGGAGCTAGAGAAAGGACTCAATGATCTGAAGGGGTTTGCAGCCCCATAAGAGGAACAACAATATGAAACAACCAGTGCTCCCAAGGACTAAACCTTCAACCAAAAAGTACACATGGAGGGAGCAATGACTCTAACTACATATGCAATACTACATATGAGGATGGCCTGGTTGGACATTATTGAGAAAAGAGGCCTTGGTCCTGTGAAGGCTCAGTGCCCCAGTGTAGGGGAATGCCAGGACAGGGAAGTGGGAGTGGGTGTGTTGTTGAACAGGTAGAGGGGGGATAGAATAGGGAGTTTTCAGAGGAGAAATGAGGAAAGAGGCTAACATTTAAAATGTATATAAAGAAAATACATAATTAATGAAATAAATAAATTGGGGACCCTATTCAAAATAAAATAAAATAAGGAACAAGATAATGATGACTACTTCCTTTATAGCTTTTGGATTCTTAACTTAAACTTGGATTCTTAGCTATAGCTGTAGGACAGCTGAAGAAGTTCAAGGAAATACAGATAAGAAAGTAAGAAGGCAAAGTATTCTTATTTTTAGATGGTATTATTTAATGAATAAAGACCCAAAATATTCCACCAGGAAACTTATACAGATGATCATGCTTTCAGCAAAGTAGCAAGACACAAGATTTACCACAAAAAATGGGTGGCTTTCCTATATACAAATTATAAACACATTGAGGAAAAACTCAGGGAATCAGGACTTTTGCAATAGCCTCAAAATTATATCTTGGAGTAACACTAATTACACAAAGGAAAGACATATGTAATAAAAACTTTAAGACTCTGAAGAAAAATTAAATAAATAATTGCCCTATAAAATACATGTAATTATAAGAAGAAATGAGATTGAAAGGAAAACAAATGAATTCAGAAGAACATCAAGTTAATTAAAGATATGATGTCATATTTGAACACATTCTGTACCTTTTTGATTTCTCTTATGTTCAACTATAAGATAAACAGAGTTCTGTTGCTTGCACAGAAACCCCAGTACTGGGCAAGATGACTGTTCACGCTGTTCAAAGCAACCTGATTTGTCAGTAATAGTGACAAAGTTAGAAACACTGTCCCTCTGGATCCAGGCCCAAAATTTCTGACGCTTGCTTTCCTGCTTTAACTGATGTGATTTCCAGAAGTGGAAAATTCCCAGTCATGAGGCCACAGACATGAACAGAGACCAGCTTTCATTACTCTTGGAGTCCATTCTAGTGTTCATGCTGCATTTGCCCTTAAGCCAGTAATAAAGATGAAACTGTGTTCTTGGGTTGGGTGTGTGGAGTAGGATGTTAAGTGGTGTCATGTCTTCTACATTGGACTATAAATCAAGACATCTGGGAGCAGCAGGAGTCCCAAAATCTACACAGTCCTCAGAGAAGAAAAACACTTAAGATAATCCCTTGCAGAAGAGGAAAATAGTAAATACATTGAACACAATTAATGTTTGTTTTTGCTTAACTGATGTCTTGCGAATTCTGTACTGGGGACTTAGAATCACATGAAAGAGGACAGACACACAAATCCTCCTAAAAAAGTTATGGAACTATGAGCATTTTAACAATGTCATTTTATATCTCATCCACATGCTTTTGGAGAATATAACTAGAGTATTTTTAACAATCTCATATTTATAACATTTTCTAATAAAACATACACTAGTAAAATAACCACATTTCAGTATCATTTAGCAAAAAACCGAACATTTTTTTAGCATTGCCTGACAGTTTAGGTTTTTTGTGCTCATGATTATACTAAAACTGTTATATGGCTAGTTTATTGAAATAAAACCTCAGTAGGTTCACACATTTAGTTTATGAATAGCTAAGGTTTCCTTTAGTTTCTATTACTCTTCTCGCCCTCATTTTCTCTTATCCAATCTATTTAACTGCATTTCCTGAAATAATCAGGTGATGAGTTCTATTATCCATCTAAGTTGGCTGATTTTGACTCTGGGGTATCATTTAACATAGTCTTTGACTTCCTGTATTCACTCTAACATGATAATTAGAAGAAGCTTTACCAAATTTCATCTTAACTTTTGCCATTAATATGTAATGAGCATTCCTTCTGGGCGATACTACACAGTGGGATTAAGGCAGAAGATAGCGGCACAGCCACATTGCTATCAATCCTTATAAAGGTCCCCATAGATATACATTTGACGGCTTTACCATGCAACATTTATTGTTTTCTAAATCCAGTTTCTCATTGGAGTTTTAAAATTCCTATTTCTCTTATTCCTTCTGCATGTAGGTGGAATTCTGAAATATATGTCACTTTGAAATAAACTGCATGCCCTGCCTAAACTAGTTCTTTTTATTCATTAGGGTTTTTCCCCATAATAATAACACAAGTTTCTAAAAGAAAATAATGTTGTTAGACATCACATAGCTTTGCATAATGAAGATATTTCAAGACGTCCATCATTATTTCACATACTAAAATGGTCCCACATTTAGCGGGAATATCTATACAGGTCCCATGTAACTGTTGATATTATCTCATGATCTCTGTTCTACATTCTAGATGGAAATTGTCAACTCTAGAGTCTAATCTGAAAGAGGAGATTACACCAGGAGCCCTTGGTTCCCTTGTATGAGGAACAGTATTTTGTGAATACTGTCTAGGTAGATCCTCACAGTGTCTCTTAAAATAAAACAAAGCAAAACTCGTTGTTTCATAGAAAATCGTGGAAATTTATGTTGATCTTACCTAAAATTGTCTATTAATGCATGAATAAATGCATAGAAGGAAATGGCTTTGTAGAAACAATATAACCCTTGACCCTCTTGTAATGTTATTCCTAAAAAGTAGTCAAAACTGTTGGACCCTTGTTGATAGAAAGCAGAAGTCAATGAACCACTGCTTTACAGCATATAAAATCACTGCCTTCTTATAAAAACTGAGAAAATTGTCCAATTAGCTACAAGTGCACAACTTGCGCTAACTTGGAAGAGGTGGAGATTCATAGGTCCATAGTGTACAATAGTTATACACAAGGATGCTACAGGACCTTGAGCTACTGGACCTAACTTGAGGACTGCCTCTCCTTAACCAATCCTTCATTTCCAAGCATATACCATTCCCTGAGGAGTGGATTGCAGACTGATCTTGAAGGTGCTGGCAAAGTTCCTTCTTTCTTTTGACACTGTAGCGTCCTACACTGTATGGAAAACATAGTTGTGTCTCAAATCTATCTCTCAAATCTATTTTTGTTTTTTGTTTGTTTGTTTTCTCAGACTTATATAGTTAAAATTTACCCAAAATAAAAAAGGTTTTCATGGTTAATTAAGGCAGAAAACAAAACATAGAGACTGGGAGTGCACAGCTTGCTCCAGCGGCATGGAGTTTAGGTTACAGCCTTGAGGACTCCGGCGGGAGCCTTCAGATCTGTGCTTCGGGATCCAAAACAGCCTGGGCTGCAACACCACATCTCCAAGTCTTGCAAGAGGCCAGAGGGGCACCCAGGGTGCCACAGCACCCTTTCTCCAGGCAGTGCAGGAGGTCAGCTGTGCACCAGAGGCCACCTGGAAAGAGGAAGCTTGCACTGGTGAGTCCAGCATTGACAAGACCAACTAACACCAGTGAGAACTAGATGGCAAAAGGCAAACAAAGGAATATCACTAACAGAAATCAAGGCAATATGGCAGCATCTGAACCCAATTCTCCCTTAACAGCATGTCCTGGATAACCCATCACACCAGAAAAACAAGATTTAGATTTAAAATCACTGGTCATAATGCTGGTACAGGAACATATGAAGGACATACTTAAAGAAATTCAGGAGAAAATGGATCAAAAGTTAGAAGCCCGTACAAGGGAAACACAAAAATCATTGAAAGAAATTCAGGAGAATACAAAAGCCAATAAGGAGGAAACACAAAAATCACTTAAAGAAATACAGGAGAACTTTGGTCAACAGGCTGAGGTCATGAAAGAGGAAACACAAAAAGCTCTTAAAGAATTACAGGAAAGCACAAACAAGCAAGTGAAGGAGCTAAGCAAAACCATCCAGGATCTAAAATCAGAAATAGAAACAACTAAGAAAACTCAAAGAGAGAAAACTTTGGAGATAGAAAACCTTGGGAAGAAATCAGGAACCATAGATGCAAATATCAACAACAGAATACAAGAGCTAGAAGAAAGAATCTCAGATGCCGAAGATACCATAGAAACCATGGTAGAAAGAAAATGCAAAATGCAAAAAGCTTATAACCTAAAACATCCAGGAAATCCAGGACACAATGAGAAGACCAAACCTAAGGATTATAGGCATAGATGAGAGTGAAGATTTACAACTTAAAGGGCCAGCAAATATCTTCAATAAAATTAAGGAAGAAAACTTCGCTAACCTAAAGAGAGAGATGCCCATGAGTATACAAGAAGCCTACAGAACTCCAAACAGACTGGACCAGAACAGAAATACCTCCCGTCACTTAATAATCAAAACCCCAAATGTACTAAACAAACAAAGAATATTAAAGGCAGTAAGAAAAAAAGGCCAAGTAACATATAAAGGAAGACCTACCAGAATCACAGCAGACTTCTCACCTGAGACTATGAAAGCTAGAAGATCCTGGGCAGATCTCATGCAGGCTCTAAGAAAACACAAATGCCAGCCAAAACTACTATACCCAGCAAAACTCTCAATCACCGTAGATGGAGAAACCAAGATATTCCATGACAAAACCAAGTTTACCCAATATCTATCTACAAACCCAGCCCTACAAAGGATAATAGGAGGAAAACACCAATACAAGGAGGGAAACTTCACCCTGGAAAAAGCAAGGTAGTAACCTTCTTTCATCAAACCCAAAAGAAGTTAACCAATCAAATTTAAAAAATAACGTCAAAAATGATAAGAAGTAACAATCACTATTCCTTAATATCTCTTAATATCAATGGACTTAATGCCCCAATGAAAAGACACAGACTAACTGACTGGATACGTAAACAGGACCCTACATTTTGCTGCTTACAGGAAATACACCTCAGGGTCAAAGACAAACACTACCTTAGAGTAAAAGGCTGGAAGACAATTTTACAAGCAAATGGTCCCAAGAAACAAGCTGGAGTAGCCGTTTTAATATCAGATAAAATTGACTTTCAACCCAAAGTCATCAAAAGAGACTCTGAGGGACACTTCTTGCTGGTCAAAGGAAAAATACAAGAAGAACTCTCAATCTTGAACATCTATGCTCCAAATGCAAGGGCACCCTCTTTCGTAAAAGAAACTTTATTAAAGCTCAAAGCACACATTGCACCTAACACAAAAATGGTGGGGGACTTCAACACTGCACTTTCCTCAATGGACTGATCAGGAAAACAGAAACTGAACAGGGACACAGTGAAACTAATTGAAGTTTGGACCAATTAGATTTAACAGATATATATAGAACATTCTATCCTAAAGCAAAACAATATATCTTTTTCTCAGCACATCATGGTACCTTCGCCAAAATCAACCATATAATTGGTCACAAGACAGACCTCAACAAATATAAGAAGATCAAACTAATCCCATGACTCCTATCAGATCACTATGGAGTAAAAGTGGTCTTCAACAGCAACAAAAATGACAGAAAACCCACATACACGTGGAAACTGAGCAATATTCTACTCAATGATACCTTGGTCAAGGAAGAAATAAAGAAATTGAAGAATTTTTAGAACTTAATGAAAATGAAGACACAACATACCCAAATCTATGGGACACAATGAAAGCAGTGCTAAGAGGAAAACTCATAGCCCTGAGTGCCCCCAAAAAGAAAATGGAGAGAGCATACACTAATAGCTTAATGACACACCTAAAAGCCCTGGAAAAAAAAGAAGCTATTTCACCCAGGAGGAGTAGAAGGCAGGAAATCATCAAACTCAGGGCCTAAATCAATCAAGTAGAAACAAAGAGAACCATACAAAGAATCAACAAAATCAGGAGGTGGTTCTTTGAGAACATCAACAAGATAGATAAACCATTAGCCAGACTAACCAAAGGGCACAAAGACAGTATCCAGATTAACAAACTTAGAAATGAAAAGGGAGATATAAGAACAGAAACTGAGGAAATTCAAAAAATCATTAGATCCTACTACAAAAGCCTATACTCAACACACCTGGAGAATCTGGAGGAAATGGACAGTTTCCTAGACAGATAGCCAACACCAAAACTAAATCAGGATCAAATAGATCATCTAAACAGTCCCATAACACTCGAAGAAATAAAAAGGGTCATAGAAAGTCTCCCAACCAAAAAAAGCACGTGACCAGATGGCTTCAGTGCAGAATTCTATCAGACCTTCATAGAAGACCTAACATCAATACTCTTCAAACTATTCCACAAAATATAAACAGAAGGAACTCTACCCAACTCGTTCTATGAAGCCACAATTATGCTGATACCAGAACCACATAAAGATCCAACAAAGAAAGAGAACTTCAGGCCAATTTCCCTTATGAATATTGATGCAAAAATACTTAATAAAATTCTTGCCAACCGAATCCAAGAAGACTTCAAAACAATCATCCACCATGATCAAGTAGGCTTCATCCCAGGGATGCAGGGATGGTTCAGTATAAGGAAATCCATCAATGCTATCCACTACATAAACAAACTCAAAGGAAAAAAACCATATGATCATCTCATTAGATGCAGAAAAGGCATTTGACAAAATTCAGCATCCTTTCATGCTAAAAGTCTTGGAAATGACAGGAATTCAAGGCCCATACCTAAACATAGTTAAAGCAATATATACCAAACCGTTAGCCAACATCAAACTAAACGGAGAGAAACTTGAAGCAATCCCACTAAAATCAGGGACTAGACAAGGCTGTCCTCTCTCTCCATATCTTTTCAATAAAGTACTTGAAGTTCTAGCTAGAACAATTAGACAACATAAGGAGGTCAAGGGGATACAAATTGGAAAGGAAGAAGTCAAATTATCACTATTTGCAGATGACATGATAGTCTACTTAAGTGACCCAAAAACCTCCACCAGAAAACTCCTACAGCTGATAAACAACTTCAGCAAAGTGGCTGGTTATAAAATCAACTCAAGCAAATCAGTTGCCTTCCTATACTCAAAGGATAAGCAGGCTGAGAAAGAAGTTAGAGAAATGACACCCTTCACAATAGCCACAAACAATATAAAGTATCTTGGTGTGACTCTAACCAAACAAGTGAAAGATCTATATGACAAGAACTTCAGGTCTCTGAAGAAGGAAATAGAAGAAGACCTCAGAAAATGGAAAAATCTGCCATGCTCGATGATCGGCAGGATTAATATAGTTAAAATGGCCATCTTGCCAAAAGCAATCTACAGATTCAATGCAATCCCCATCAAAATCCCAACTCAGTTCTTCACAGAGTTAGAAAAAGCAATTCTCAAATTCATCTGGAATAACAAAAAATCCAGGATAGCTAAAACTATTCTCAACAACAAAAGAAATTCTGGGGGAATCAGTATCCCTGACTTCAAGCAATACTACAGAGCAATAGTGTTAAAAACTGCATGGTATTGGCACAGTGACAGACAAGTGGACCAATGGAATAGAACTGAAGACCCAGAAATGAACCCACACACCTATGGTCACTTGATCTTCGACAAAGAAGCCGAAAACATCCAGTGGAAAAAAGATAGCCTTTTCAACAAATGGTGCTGGTTCAATTGGAGGTCAGCATGCAGAAGAATGGGAATTGATCCATTCTTATCTCCATGTACTAAACTTCACTCCAAGTGGATCAAGGACCTCCATGTAAAACCAGACACACTGAAAGTAATAGAACAGAAACTGGGGAAGACCCTTGAGGACATGTGAACAGGGGAAAAGTTCCTGAACAGATCACCAATAGCTTATGCTCTAAGATCAAGAATTGACAAATGGGACCTCATAAAACTACAAAGTTTCTGTAAGGCAAGGGACACTGTTAAAAGGACAAAACGGCAACCATCAAATTGGGAAAGGATATTCACCAACCCTACATCTGATAGAGGGCTAATATCCAATATATACAAAGAACTCAAGAAGTTAGACCCCAGGGAACCAAATAACCCTATTAAAAAATGGTGTGCAGATCTAAACTAAGAATTTTCACCTGAAGAAATTCGGATGGCTGAGAGGCACCTTAAGAAGTGCACAACATCATTAGTCATTAGGGAAATGCAAATCAAAACAACCCTGAGATTTCACCTTACACTAGTCAGAATGGCTAAGGTCAAAAACTCAGGAGACAGCAGGTGTTGGCGAGGATGTGGAGAAAGAGGAACACTCCTCCACTGCTGGTGGAGCTGTAAGATGGTACAACCACTTTAGAAATCAGTCAGGCGGTTCCTCAGAAAACTGGACATGACACTTCTGGAGGACCTGCTATACCTCTCCTGGGCATATACCCAAAGGATTCCCTGGCATGCAATAAAGACACATTCTCCATTATGTTCATAGCAGCCTTATTTATAATAGCCGGAAGCTGGAAAGAACCCAGATGCCCCTCAAAGAGGAATGGATACAGAAAATGTGGTGTATTTACACAATGGAATACTACTCAGAATTCACAAAATTTTTAGGCAAATGGTTTGATCTGGAAAATACCATCCTAAGTGGGGTAACCCAATCACAAAAGAATACACATGGAATGCAATCTCTGATAAGTGGATATTACCCCAGAAGCCCTGAATACCCAAGGCACAAATCGCATAACAAATGACTCCCATGAAGAAGTATGGAGAGGGTCCTGATCCTGGAAAGGATTGATCTAGCATTGGAGGGGATTATAAGGACAGAGAAAAAAGAGGGAGGTGATTGGAGAATGGATGGAGGGAAGAAGGTTTATGGGACATATGGGGAGGGGGGATCCGGGAAAGGGGAAATCATTTGGAATGTAAACAAAGAATATAGAAAACAAAAATATTTTTAAAAAAGAAAAAAGAAAACAAAACATAAATATGGATCATATGTAGCTTCTGTATTAATTATTAAAATTATTTAAGATATTAAATTATTTAAAACCATGATTACTCCTCAAGAAATCCTTCACAAAATAAGAGAACAGTAGAGAAAGTGCTTTTAATATTAGCTTCCCTTTTTTTGCTTCAATTCTCCCAGTCTTTGTTCTGAAGGCAGCACACTGTTTCACTTCCCTGAAGCTACTGATAATACTATGCAAGAACATCAGAGAAAAAAATGAAGGCAAGATAGGTGCTCTCCCCAAGGGAATGGAGTACTTCTTTGTTTTAAATTTCCATTGGAAATCTGAAGATTTTGCATGCAAACATCTTATTTCATGGCAATGCTTCTCAAATTGAGAGATTAAATCTAGCTCCACATAAAGGTTTTTCAATAAAGTAGGTTGCAGGCTCCTGCTTATGGAAAATTGATGCCTCATCTGATATGCTTTCAATTGCTAACTTTTGTTTCACAAAGCTGGGAGGAATTTCAACCAACCATTATCTAATCATGAAAATATTTCCTACCTATCTTGTCTTCAACACAGCTTGCTGCCAAATGTAGTTTTGACTATTGTAAATCACTATGCATTTTAACAAGCAAAACAGACTCTCGTTTTGTTCAAAAAAGTGAATATTGTAGAAACTATCCATCATTATCAGTGGAATGCCTCCAATACTATGCCTGCTAAAGAATTGCTGTGACATAATTTAATATGTTCTTTATGCTCCTTTATTGAAGTCGAATTTTTACAACCTTAAGATACAAACAGCTATTAGAATAATTTCATTAAGTCTTCCTCTGTTTAGACACAATTCTCACTACAAGGTAAAGCATTCACTTTGGATACTTAACTAACCATAAAATTTCACAGTGACGTGGGCCATAAGTATTCCTCCTGAGTTCAGCATAATAAAAAACAGAAAAAGTAAATTAAACAGAAGTTGGTTTGTGTGGATTTCAAATATTATTTCAATCTATCCACCCACAAATTTTTGCAGGCACATAGTGTGCTTATGAAAACACCATAACCGATAATGTTTGCACTTGGTCATCCTAAGCTGGGTTTAAAAAGACAGCAATGTATGTTAACAAAACGAGAACTATTCAGAGAAAATTTTTCAATAATACATTCTCAAGTCTTCTGGAACACATGTTTGAAGAATCAGGGAGGAGGCAAGTGAATACTGAATGTCCAAAGCCTGGATTTGGCTGCTTTGGCCTCCTTGCCTATGTCACCTCACATGAGATACTATGTCCTTTGGCTGACATTCTTGGGAAATCAAAAAAAATTTTTATGCAAATGTCTAAATAAGTAATTTTTTGTTTGGATTAGTCTTTGGCATATGAAAAATAATACATGATGGCAAATTTTATTTATATGGATGTTTAATTAAAACTATTAGCTGTTACCTATGCTTTCATTCACTCTTTCAACAAATATTGCACTTGTGTTTGCAATGGAGAAATGCTATGATGTCCTCTTAGTATAAGGGATTACAGTGACAGAGAGAAAACTGAATGGAACAACACAACCCTAGATGCTTTCTCTACCAGCAGATGCCCCAGAGAGAACTGGAAAATCAGAAAGAAAAAAATATTTGCTACTCCCATCAAGCCACATGGTTCTCCCTTTCACGATTAACAGGTTATAACGCTAGTGTATAATACTTGATCGTAGAGGCTGGAGAGATGGTTCAGCTGATAAGACTATTTGCTACTCTTGGGAAGGACCCAAAACAGTTATAAGCACCCACATGTCAGTTCTCAAGTTTTTGCAACTCCAATTCCAGGTAATATGAGGCCCTCTTCAGGCCTCCATGTTATAAACATGTATTCAGGCAAAATGCTCACACACATAAAAAATAAAAGTAAATTTTAAAAAAAGCTTGGCTATGGCTTCTGGTAGCCACTCTGTAGACAAAGACAAAGGTCTTTTTCTACCAAACTGAAAAACATTAAGGCTATATTGAAATACAGAGGGTAAGTACATACACACACCACTCAACCTTCCCAGTTAATCAGAGGCATCATATCTCTTTATCTGTAATTATCTATTTACTCATTTGCTCTAGGACCTAATCAATGGTATGATGACTCCTACATGCTTTGTGGAATGCAGTTAAGATATTCTGGTCAATAACATATGCCTATCCCCAGAAGATAATAGTCTAGCATGGGAGTTCTAAAATATAATGTGTGAATTACCTGTGGTACAATGTAATGTTTTCTGGGTCCTGTCCCTAGAGCCTCTGACTCAATATTTCAGGATTACAGCTTAGCAGAGTGGTGTTTGCTATCACCTCAGGTGTTGCAGGATATGCTGTGGACATGGTGGCACATACTGTTAATCCGAACACTCTGGGTAGCAGAGGGAGGTGGCTCTCTGTGAGTTCAAGATGTGTCCATCTATTGGACAGACAGGCTGAGATGGCAGTAAAAGGTGCTTTATGAAAAACAAAGATGTAGAGTCTGTTCCCATGAAGACACCATATCTTGAGCCATTCCAGAAGATCTGCTGCAGTCAGTACTCTGCAGTTAGTAAGAACCTCAATCCCACCCCCAAAGTCCCAGAGATGCCACTGGGAGCCCAGTGGACTTGGGATCCATAACCCACCAAAACCTGTCCACTGAATACCATTTGCCTTTGACCAGGTCTTTTCTGCTAGGGCAGACTACTACTCAGTCTGCTTCCCTGTACACACCATATTCTGAGCCATCCAAGAAGATCCACTGCACTCAGAGTACTTGGGCAACTGACGCCAGAGCCTGAGGCATCCTAGGAGATCTGCTGCACACAGGGCAACTGAGAGACTATTCACCAGCCTCTATGCTCCCTGAAGACACCACAGCTTGAAGGCATCCCAGGAGCTCCTCTGTACACAGGGCAACTCAGAAACAGACACCACAGTTTGAAGACCTCCCAAGGGCCCTGTGGCACGCAAGGCAATGGACCTGACAGACTGAAATCATCCCTTGAGTTCTGCTGTACACAAGGAAAGAGAAACCACAGTCCATGGGAGCTCTGGAGAACATCTTCAAACAGAACAACAGTTTGACTACTCCTCTGAAGACCCAACAATCTGAAGGTATCCCAGGAGATCCACTGCAGCATGGGCAACAACCAATAGCTTGTCTGCCCACCTGAAGAGCCCCCAGTTAGAAGGCCCCACAGGTAGTCTGCTATAGACAGGGTCACAGGCATGCCAGGAGACCTGAAGAAACCCATGGACACTTGGAGCAGGCTCCAGACAAAATTACCAAGACCAGCAAACACCAGGAATAACCAGATGGTGAGGGGAAACTGCAAGACTATAAGCAACAGAAACCAATATACATGGACAACATCAGAACCCAGTTCTCCCACCACAGCAAGCCCTGAATAAATCTATACAATGAAAATCAGGAAGATGACCTAAAATTCTATCTAATGAAGAAAATAGAGTCCTTTTAGGAGCATATAAATAACTCACTGAAAGAAATACAGGAAAACATAGGTAAACAGATAGAACACCTTAAAGAGGAAACAAATAAATCCCTTAAAGAAATACAGGAAAACACAATCAAACAAGTGTAGGAATTGAATAAAGCAGTCTAAGACCTAAAAGTGGAAGTAGAACAATAAAGAAAACACAAATGGAGGTAAACCTGGAAATGTAAAACCTAGGAAAGTGGTCAGAAATTACATATATAAATATCACCAACAGAATACAACAGATAGAAGAGAGAATCTCAGGTGTAGAAGATACTAGAGAAGAGACTGACACAACTGTCAAAGAAAATTTAACACATAAAAAACTCCTAACTCAAAGGATCCAGGAAATTCAGGACACAATGAAAAGGCCAAATCTAAGAATGATCAGAATAGAGAAGATGAAGATTCCCAGCTCAAAAGGCCAGAAAATATCTTTTTAACAAAATCATAGAAAGAAAACTTCCACAGCCTGAAGAAAGAGATGGCCATAAAAGTACAAGAAGCTTATAGAACAACAAATAAATGGGACCAGAAAAGAAAATCCTTTCAGCATATAATAATCAAAACACTAAACGTACAGAAAAAAGAAAAAATATTAAAAGCTGCAAGGGTCAGGCAGTAGTGGTGCATGCCTTTAATCCCAGCACTTTTGAGGCAGAGGCAGGCGTATTTCTGAGTTCGAGGCCAGCATGGGCTACAGAGTGAGTTCCAGGACAGCCAGGACTACACAGAGAAACCCTGTCTCAAAAAAAATAAATAAATAAATAAATAAATAAATAAATAAATAAATAAATAAATAAAAATAAAAGTTGCAAGGGGACCTGCACCCTGGAGATGGGGCTGCTCCACAGCAGTCTGTGAACAGGTCTCACCAGGAGAGAGTTGGTCTCCCAAGAGTGCTTTCACTTCTGTGCTCAGAGATGAAATCTCCACTTTCTCCCCAGTAACTGTCCAGAGCAGACCAGCTAGGATCACACATGACTCAGGAACTGAGTAGAAGCTGTGACAGGATCCTTCAGTACTCCATCTGCTCCATGGAGCTGGGGTTGCACCATAACCCTCTGTGCACGTGTCCCTCTAGGAGAGAGCTGGCCTCCCAGGAGTGCTGACAAAGGCTTACAGGACCATGGAAGGGACAAGGGACAAGGTCCACTGAGAAACAGCAAGAATAACTGACACCAGAAATAACCAGATAGAAAAAGGCAAGGGCAAGAACATACAGAAACCAAGGCTACTTGGTATCATCAGAGACCAGTTCTCTCACCAAAGCAAGTCCTAGATACCACAAAACATTGGAAAAGCAAGATTTGGATTTAAAATTGCACCTCATGATGCTGATAGAGGACTTTAAGAAGGACATAAGAAAAAACCCTTAAGGAAGTAAAGGAGAATAGAAATACAAAAAGTCCTTAAAAGAAATACAGGAAAACACAACCAAACAGGTAAAGGACTAGAATAAAACCACCAAGGATCTAAAAATGGAAGTTTAAACAATACAGAAATCACAAAGGAAGACAACTCTGGAGATATAAAACCTAGGAAAGAGATCAGGAGTCATAGATACAAGCATCACCAATAGAATACAAGAGATAGAAGAGAGAATCTCAGATGCAGAAGATACCATAGAAAAAATTAACACAACAGTCAAAAAAATGCAAAATATAAAAAGCTCCTGACACAAAACATTGAGGAAATCCAGGACACAATGAGAAGTCCAAACCTAAGGATAATACGTATAGAAGAGAGTGAAGACTCTCAACTTAAAGGGCTAGTAAATATCTTCAATAAAATTAGAGAATAAAACTTTGCTACCCTAAAGAGACACCAATGGACATATAAGAAGCCTACAGAACTCCAAATAGATTGGACCAGAGGAGAAATTTCTCCTGCCACATAATAATCAAAACAACAAATGCACAAAACAAAGAAAGAATACTAAAAGCAGTAAGGGGGAAAGGTCAAGTAGCATACAAACGCAGACCTATCAGAATTCCACCAGACTACTTGCCAGAGACTATAAAAGCCTGAAGATCCTGGGCAGATGTCATAAAGACACTAAGAGAACACAAATGTCAGCCCAGGCTACTATAACCAGCAAAACTCTCAGTTACCATAGATGGAGAAACCAAGTTATTCCATGACATAAACAAATTTAATCAATAACTTTCCACAAATCCAGATCTTCAAAGGATAATAAATGGAAAACTGCAATGCAAGGAGGGAAATTATACCCTAGCAAAAGCAAGAAAATAATTTTCTATTAACAAACCAAAAAGAAGATAGCCACATAAACATAATTCTAGCTTTAAGAACAACAAAAACAAAAACAGAAAGCAACAATCACTTTTTCTTAATACTTCTTAATATCAATGAACACAATTCTCCAATTAAAAACAAGACATGGACTAACAGACTGGACACATAAACAAGACCCAACATTTCATTACATACAAGAAACCCACCTCAGGGACAAGGACAGACACTTCCTCAAAGTAAAAGCCTGAAAAACAATTTTCTAAGCAAATGGTCCCAAGAAATAAGCTGGAGTAGCCTTTCTAATAACGAATAGAATTGACTTTCAGCCTAATGTTATCAAAAAAGAAAAGGAAAGACACTTGATACTTATCAAAGGAAAAATTTACAAAGAAGAACTATCAAGTCTGAACATCTATGCTCCTAATACAAGGGCACACACATTCATAAAAGAAACTTTACTAAAGGTTGAAGCACACATTGTACCTCACACAATAATAGTGGGAGACTTCAACACCCCACTCTCATCAATGGACTGATCAATGAAACAGAAACTAAAGAGAGGAACAGTGAAACTAACAGAAGTTATGAACCAAATAGATTTAACATATAGTATGCACACACACACACACACACACACACATAACATTTTATCCTAAAACAAAAGAATTTAGCTTCTTCTCAGTACCTCACGGTACCTTCTCCAAAACTGACTATAATTAGTCACAAAACAGGCTTTTACAGATACAAGAAGACTGAAATAATCCTATGCATCTTATTAGATCACCAGGAATAAAGGCTGATCTTCAATAACAACAAAAACAATAGAAAGCCCATATATACATGGAACCTGAACAATATTCTAATCAATGATAACTTGGTCAAGGAAGAAATGAAAAAAGAAATTAAAGACCTTTTAGAATATAATGAAAATGAATGGACAACATACCCAAACTATGTGACACCATGAAAACAGTGCTAAGAGGAAAACTTGTAGCTCTGAGTGCCACCCCCCTCAAAAAAATAGACATCAGGAAACCTCAAAATCAATCTGAAATCAACCAAGTAGAAACAAACAGAACTATAAAAAGAATCAATCAAACCAGGAGCTGGTTCTTTGAGAAAAATCAACAAGACAGGTAAATCAATAGCCAGACTAACAAGAGGGCCCAGAGACAGTATGCAAATCAATAAAATCAGAAATGAAGAGGGAGATTTAACAACAGAAACTGAGAGCATCCAAAAAATCATCAGATTCTACTACAAAAGCCTTTACTAAACAAAATTGGAATACCTGGATGAAATGAACAATTTTCTGGAAAAATACCAGGCACCAAAGTTAAATCAGGATTAGATAAATGATCTAAACAGTCCTGCAACCCCTAATGAAATAGAAGTAGTTATTAATAATCTCCCAAACCAAAAAAGTCCAGGACCAGATGGGTTCAAGGCAGAGTTCCATCAGACCTTCAAAGACCTAATACAAAAACTTTTCAAACATTTCCACAAAATAGAAACAAAAGAAAAACTACCCAATTTGTTCTATTAAGGCACAATTACTCTGACACCAAAAACACAAAGACCCACCAAAGAAGGAGAACTTCAGTACTATTTCCCTTAAAAATATCAATGCAAAAATACTCAATAAAATTCTCACAAATAGAAACTAAGAACACATCAAAATGATCATTGGCCATGATCAAGTAGGCTTCATCCCAGGGATGCAGAGATGGTTCAATAAAAGGAAATCCACCAACATAATCCACTCTATAAATAAAAGAAACAAACCATATGATCATTTCATTAGATGATGAGAAAACATTTGATAAAAACCAATGCCCCTTCAAGAGAAAAGTCTTAGAAAGATCAGGAATTTAAGGCCCATACCTAACAATATACAGCAAACCAATAGCTATCATCAAATTAAATGGTGAGAGATTTTAAGCAATCCCACTGAAATCAGGTACTAGACAAGGCTGCTCACTCTCTACATACCTACTAAATATAGTACTCAAAGTCCTAGCCAGAGCAATTAGACAACAAAAGGAAGTTAAAGGGAAACAAATTGGAAAGGAAGAAGTCAAAAAATCATTATATGCAGATGATATGATAGTATACTTAAGTGACCCAAAAAAATAACACGAGAGAACTCCTAAACCTGATAATCATCAACTTCAGCAAAGTGGCTGGATATAAAATTAACTCAAACAAATCATTGGCCTTCCACTATTTAAAGGATAAACAGGCTGACAAAGAAATTAGGGAAACAACACCCTTCACAATAGTCACAAATAATATAAAATACCTTGCTGTAACTCTAACTAAACAAGTATCTGCATGATCTGAAGATAGAAATTGAAGAAGATCTCAGAAGACAGAGAGATCTCCCATGCTCACAGATTGACAGGATTAATATAGGAAAAAAAGGCCATCTTGCCAAAAACTTTATTTTTTTTATTTTATTTATTTATTTTTATTTATTTATTTATTTTTTTTTTTTTGGTTTTGGTTTTGGGTTTTTTTTTTTTTTTTTCCGTTTTTTCCAGACAGGGTTTCTCTGTGTAGCCCTGGCTGTCCTAGAGCTTACTCCGTAGACCAGGCTGGCCTTGAACTCAGAAATCCACCTGCCTCTGCCTCCCAAGTGCTGGGATTAAACCACCACCCGGCTAATCTTGCCAAAAACAATACACAGATTCAATGCAATACTCTTCAAATTTCCAACTCAAATTTTCATTGAGCTAGAAAAAGCAAATTGCAAATTCATCTGGAATAACAAAAAACCCGGAGAGTGAAAACTATTCTCAACAATAAAAGAACTACTGGCAAAATCACCATCCCTGACATCAAGATATACTACAGAGCAATTGGAATAACAACTGCATGGTATTGGTACAGTGACAGGCAGGTAGATCAATGGAATAGAATTGAAGACCCAGAAATGAACCCACACACCTGTGGTCACTTCATCTTTGACAAATGAGCTAAAAACATCCAGTTGAAAAAAAGACAGCATTTTCAACAAATGGTACTGGTTCAACTGGCATTCAACATGCAAAAGAATGCAATCGATTTTTTTTTTATTTCTTTATTAGATATTTGCTCTATTTACATTTCAAATATTATACCCCTTTTTTGTTTCCCCTCTACAAAACCCCCTATCTCATCCTCCCTGCCCCTCCTCACCAACTCCCCCACACACAATCTCCTGACCTGCCATTCCCCTACACTGGGTCATCAAGCCTTCACAGGCCCAATGGCCTCTCCTCTCATTGATGTCTGGGAAGGCCATCCTCTACTACATATGTAGCTGGAGCCATGGGTCCCTCCATATGGACTTTTTGATTCATGGTTTAGTCCCTGGGAGCTCTGGGGATACTGCTTGGCACATATTATTGTTCCTTCTATCAGGCTGCAAACCTCTGGACCCTATGCTCAGTCCATTGTTTGGCTATGAGCCATGGGTATTTTGATCCCCCTTCTAATAAGGACCAAAGTATAGAAACTTTGGTCTTCCTTCTTCTTGAGCTTCATGTGGTCTGTGAATTGTATCTTGGGTATTCCGTGCTTTGGGGCTAATATCCATTTATCAGAAGTACATACCATGTGATTTCTTTGGAGATTGGGTTACCTCACTCAGGATGATATTTTCTACTTCTATCCATTTCCCTAAAAATTTCCTGAATTAATGGTTTTTAATAGCTGAGTAGTACTCCATTGTGTAAATGTATCACATTTTCTGTATCTATTCCTCTGTTGAGGGACATCTGGGTTCTTTCAAGCTTCTATTTATTATAAATATTAAAAGGGACCTCAAAAAATTGCAAAGCTTCTGTAATGCAAACGAAATGGTCAACAGGACAAAACTGCAACCAAAAGATTGGGGAAAGTTCTTTATTAATCCTACATCCAATACAGGGCCAATACACAATATATAAAAAGAACTCATGAAGTTAGACTCCAGAGAAATAAATAACCCTATTAAATGGGGTACAGATCTAAATAAAGAATTCTCAACTGAGGAATACCAGATGGCTGAGAAACTCCTAAAGAGATATTCAACATGCTTTTTTTTTATTTGATATATTCTTTATTTACATTTCAAGTGATTTCCCCTTTCCAGGATCCTCCCTCCCCAAAAGTCCCATAAGCCTTCTTTCCTCCCCCTGTTCCCCAATCAACCCCTTCCAACTTCCCTATCCTGGTATTCCCCTACACTGTTGCACTGAGCCTTTCTAGGACCAGGGGCCTCTCCTTCCTTCTTCTTGGGCATGATTTGATATGTGGATTATTTCCTGCATATTCCAAGCTTCTGGGCTAATATCCGTTTATCAATGAGTGCAAATTGTGATTGGGTCACCTCACTCAGGATAACATTCTCCATTTCCACCCATTTGCCGAAGAATTTCATGGATTCATTGTTTTTAATAGCTGAGTAGTATTACAGAGTGTAAATATACCACATTTTCTGTATCCATTCCTCTGTTGAGGTATATCTGGGAGAGAAAGTGGGGAGGATGAGCAAATTGGCTCAGGGGAGTTGTTGCTGGGCAGAACTCCAATATCTTATGCTCTAAGATCAAGAATTGGACCTCTATTGCTCTGTAGTATTGCTTGAGGTCAGGGATACTGATTCCCCCAGAATTTCTTTTGTTGCTGAGAATAGTTTTAGCTATCCTGGGTTTTTTGTTATTCCAGATGAATTTGTTAATTGCTCTTTCTAACTCTGTGAAGAATTGAGTTGGGATTTTGATGGGTATTGCATTGAATCTGTATATTGCTTTTGGCAAAATGGCCATTTTAACTATATTGATCCTGCCAATCCATGAGCATGGGAGGTTTTCCCATTTTTTGAGGTCTTCTTCCATTTCCTTCTTCAGAGTCTTGAAGTTCTTGTCATACAGATCTTTCACATGTTTGGTAAGAGTCACCACAAGATACTTTATACTGTTTGTGGCTATTGTGAAGGGGGTCATTTCCCTAATTTCTTTCTCAGCCTGCTTATCCTTTGAGTATAGGAAGGCCACTGATTTGCTTGTGTTGATTTTATAACCTGCCACTTTGCTGAAGTTGTTGATCTGTATGAGTTCTCTAGTGGAGTTTTGTGGGTCACTTAGGTAGACTATCATGTCATCTGCAAATAATGATAGTTTGACTTCTTCCTTTCCAATTTGTATCCCTTTGACCTCCTTATGTTGTCGAATTGCCCGAACTAGTACCTCAAGTACAATATTGAAAAGATAAGGAGAGACAGGGCAGCCCTGTCTGGTCCCTGATTTTAGTGGGATTGCTTCAAGTATCTCTCCATTTAGTTTGATGCTGGCTACCGGTTTGCTGTATATTGCTTTTACTATGTTTAGGTATGGGCCTTGAATTCCTGTTATTTCCAAGACTTTAAGCATGAAAGGATGCTGAATTTTGTCAAATGCTTTTTTAGCATCCAATGAAATGACCATGTGGTTTTTTTCTTTGAGTTTGTTTATGTAGTGGATTGCATTGATGGACTTCCGTATATTGAACCAACCCTGCATTCCCGGGATAAAGCCTACTTGATCATGGTGGATGATGGTTTTGATGTGTTTTTGGATTCGGTTGGAAAGAATTTTATTGAGTATTTTTGCATCGATGTTCATAAGGGAAATTGGTCTGAAGTACTCTTTCTTTGTTGGATCTTTGTGTGGTTTTGGTATCTGCGTAATTGTGGCTTCATAGAAGGAATTGGGTAGTGTTCCTTCTGTTTCTATTTTGTGGAATAGCTTGAAGAGTATTGGTGTTAAGTCTTCTTTGAAGGTCTGATAGAATTCTGCACTGAAGCCATCTGGTCCTGTGCTTTTTTTGGTTGGAAGATTTTCTATGACTCCTTCTATTTCTTTAGGCGTTATGGGACTATTTAGATGATCTATTTGGTCCTGATTTAATTTTGGTATTTGGTATCTGTCAAGGAAATTGTCCATTTCCTCCAGATTCTCCAGCTGTGTTGAGTATAGGCTCCGTGTACTAGGATCTGATGATTTTTTGGAATTCCTCAGTTTCCGTTGTTATATCTCCCTTTTCATTTCTAAGTTTGTTAATTTGGATACTTTCTCTGTGCCCTTTGCTCAGTCTGGCTAAGAGTTTATCTATCTTGTTGATTTTTTCAAAGAACCAGCTCCTGGATTCGTTAATTCTTTATACGGTTCTCTTTGTTTCCAATTGATTGATTTCAGCCCTGAGTTTGATGATTCCCTGTCTTCTAGTCCTCCTGGGTGAATTGGCTTCTTTTTGTTCTAGGACTTTCAGGTGTGTCGTTAAGCTGCTAGTGTATGCTCTCTCCATTTTCTTTTTGGAGGCACTCAGGGCTATGAGTTTTCCTCTTAGCACTGCTTTCATTGTGTCCCAAAGATTTGGGTATGTTGTGCCTTCATTTTCATTAAATTCTAAAAAGTCTCTGATTTCTTTCTTTATTTCTTCTTTGGTCAAGGCGTCATTTAGTAGTGGTATTGGTGCAGTGACAGGCAGGCAGATCAACGGAACAGGATTAAAGATCCAGAAATGAACCCACACACCTATGGCCACTTGATCCTCGACAAAGGGGCTGAAAACATCCAATGGAAAAAAGATAGCCTTTTCAACAAATGGTGCTGGTTCCACTGGAGGTCAGCATGCAGAAGAATGCGAATTGATCCATCCTTGTCTCCTTGTACTAAGCTCAAATCCAAATGGATCAAGGACCTCCACATAAAGCCAGACACTCTGAAGCTAATAGAAAAGAAACTTGGGAAGACCCTTGAGGACATCGATACAGGGAGAAAGTTTCTGAACAGAACACCAATAGCGTATGCTCTAAGATCAAAAATTGACAAATGGGACCTCATAAAATTACAAAGTTTCTGTAAGGCAAAGGACACCATCAAAAGGACAAATCGGCAACCAACAAATTGGGAAAAGATCTTCACCAATCCTACATCAGATAGAGGGCTAATATCCAATATATATAAAGAACTCAAGAAGTTAGACTCCAGAAAACCAAACTACCCTATTAAAAAATGGGGTACAGAGTTAAACAAAGAATTCTCACCTGAAGAACTTTGGGTGGCAGAGAAGCATCTTAAAAAATGCTCAGCTTCATTAGTCATTAGGGAAATGCAAATCAAAACACCCTGAGATTTCACCTTACACCAGTCAGAATGTCTAAGATTAAAAATTCAGGAGACAGCAGGTGTTGGAGAGGGTGTGGAGAAAGAGGAACACTCCTTCACTGCTAGTGGGGTTGCAAACTGGTCCAACCACTCTGGAAATCAGTCTGGCAGTTCCTCCGAAAACTGGGCACCTCACTTCCAGAAGATTCTGCTATACCACTCCTGGGCATATACCCAGAGGTTTCCCCACCATGTAATAAGGATACATGCTCTACTATGTTCATAGCAGCCCTATTTATAATTGCCAGATGCTGGAAAGAACCCAGGTATCCCTCAACAGAAGAGTGGATGCAAAAAATGTGGTATATCTACACAATGGAGTACTATTCAGCCATTAGAAACAATGAATTCATGAAATTCTTAGGCAAATGGATGGAGCTAGAGAACATCATACTAAGTGAGGTAACCCTGACTCAAAAGGTGAATCATGGCATGCACTCACTAATAAGTGGATATTAACCTAGAAAACTGGAATACCCAAAACATAATCCATACATCAAATGAGGTACAAGAAGAAAGGAGGAGTGGCCCCTTGTTCTGTAAAGACTCAGTGAAGCAGTATTCGGCAAAACCAGAACGGGGAAGTGGGAAGGGGTGGGTGGGAGGACAGGGGAAGAGAAGGGGGTTTATGGGACTTTCGGGGAGTGGGGGGCTAGAAAAGGGGAAATCATTTGAAATGTAAATTAAAAATATATCGAATAAAAAAATTAAAAAAAAAGGATTGGACCTCATAAAAATGCAAAGCTTCTGTAAGGCAAAGGACACTGCCAATAGAACAAAACTGCAAACAACAGGAAAGAAACATCTGGAAAGAAACCAGATGTGACTCAACAGAGGAATGGATACAGGAAATTTGGTACATTTACACAATGGAGTACTACTCAGCTATTGAAAACAATGAATTTATGAAATTCTTAGGCTAGTAGGTGGAAGTAGAAAATATCATCCTGAGTGAGGTAGCTGAAACTCAAAAAAACACAAATGGTATGCACTCACAGATAAGTGTATATTAGCCCAGCAGCACAGAATTCCCAAGATATAATTCCTAGACCACATGAAGTTCAAGAAGAAAGAAGACCAAAGCATGGTCCTTCTTAGAATGGGGGGGAAAGTACCCATGGGAAGAAATACAGAGACAAAGTGTGGAGTAGAGACTGAAGGAAAGGCCATTTAGAGACTGTCCCACCTGAGATTCCATCCGTATATAGTTACTAAACTCAGACACCATTGTGGTACTTGCTCACACTAGTCTGATATAGCGGTCTCCTGTGAGGCCCTGACAGTTCCTGACAAATACAAAGGTGAATGCTCTCAGCCAAGCATTGAACTGAGCAGAGGGTGTCCAGTGGAGGAACTAGAGAAAGGACCCAAGATGTAGAAGAGGTTTGCAGTCCCATAGGAGGAAGACCAATATGAACCAACCAGTACCCCCAGAGATCCCAGAGAGTTAATCACCAACAAAATAGTACACATGGAGGGACCCATGGCTCCAGCCACGAGTGTAGCAGAGAATGGTCCTTTCAGACATCTATGAGAGGAGAGGCCCTTGGACCTGTGAAGGCTCTTTGCCCCAGTATACGGAAATGGGAGGATGGGGAAGCAGGAGCTGAATAGGGGGTTTTCAGAGGGGAAATGAGGATAGGGGGAAACATTTGAAATGTAAATATCTAAAAAAATTAATGAATGAATAAATGAATAAGTAAGTAAGTAAGTAAGTAAATAAATAAATAAATAAATACTATAAGGGAAATGAGCAAAGTAACATGGAGAGGTAGACCTAACAGAATTGCAAAAGATTTCTCAGCAGTGACTATGAATGCTAGAAGAGCCTTGTCAAAGGTCATGCAGACTCTAAGAGAACACAAATGCCACCCCAGGCTACTATATCCACCAAAATTCTCAATCAATATAGAGGGAGAAAACAAAATATTCCAGGACAAAACCAAATTCAAACCATATCTATCTACCAATCCAGCCCTACAGAGGATCCTATAAGGAAAACGACAAAACAAGGAAGGTACTTATAGCATAGAAAAGACAAGATATTAAGCAACTCACAACAAACCCAAAAGCAGAGAACCACAAGAGCATAGAGCCATCTACAAAAACAAACAAATCTGTGCTGTAGTCAGCATTTGGAGGAGCTCCCCAATGCCATCTTCACTCCTGGTTGGACAGGACACATGGTACCTAGATATCCAGAGTTTAAGATCTCTGGGGATGCAGAACACCTAGCTGCAGACTGCTGCCTGTGCCCAGGACCTGAGCAGTTCTGCCTGCGAGATCCCTGTCATCATCTTTGCTCCCTGATGGAGCAGAGAGGCAGCACCAGGTTCGGTTCACAGAGACAGCCTAAGTATAACATTACTTGGGACAGAACATACCACGGCTCCAGCTGCACCCAAGAGGAGGGCAGCACATCAGCAATCTGTGCCAGGGGAAACCCAGTCATCCAGTGGTATAGAAATAGCCCTACAGGCTCACAGAAGGTTCAAGCACCAGCCAGTGACAACAGGACCAACTAATGACAGAGATAACCAGATGGAAAAAGGCAAATGCAGAAACATTGCCAACAGAAATCAAGGCAATATGGCAGCATCTGAACCCAATACTCCAACTACAGTAAGTCCTGGATAACCCAACACACCAGAAAAACAAGATTTGTATTTAAAATCTCTGGTCATGATGCCATTAGAGGAACTCAAGAAGGACATAAATAAATCTCTTAAAGAAATACAGAAGAAAATGGATCAAAAGTTAAAAGCCCTTACAAGGGAAACACAAAAATGATTGAGAGAAATTCAGGAGAATATGGGTCAAAAGATAGAAGCCAATAAGGAGGAAATGCAAAAATCACTTTAAAAAATGCAGGAGAAATTGGGTCAACAGACAGAAGTCATGAAAGAGGAAATGCAAAAATCACTTAAAGAATTACAGGAAAACACAAACAAGCAAGTGAAGGAACTGAGCAAAACCATCGAAGATCTAAAAACAGAAGTAGAAACAGCTAAGATATCACAAAGGCAGACATCTTTGGAGATAGAAAACCTTGGGAAGAAATCAGGGGCCATAGATGCAAATATCAACAAGAGAATACAAGACATAGAAAAAAGAATCTCAGATGCTGAATGAAGATACCATAGAAACCATAGAGTCAACAGTCAGAGAAAATGCAAAATGCAAAAAGCTTATAACCCAAAACACCCAGGAAATCCAGGACACAATGAGAAAACCAAACCTAAGGATTATAGGCATAGATGAGAGTGAAGATTTACAACTTAAAGGGCCAGCAAAAATCTTCAACAAATAGATGGAAGAAAACTTCCCTAACCTAAAGAGAGTGGTGCCCACGAATATACAAGAAGCCTACAGAACTCCAAACACATTGGACCAGAACAGAAATACCTCCCGTCACATAATAATCAAAACCCCAAATGTATTAAACAAAGAAAGAATATTAAAGGCAGTAAGAGAAAGAGGCCAAGTAACATATAAAGGAAGACCTATCAGAATCACACCAGACTTCTCACCAGTGATCATGAAAGAAGATCCTGGGCAGATCTCATGCAGACTCTAAGAGAACACAAATGCCAGCCAAAACAACTATACCCAGCAAAACTCTCAATCACCATAGATGGAGAAACCAAGATATTCCATGACAAAACCAAATTTACACAATATCTTTCCATAAACCCAGCCCTACAAAGGATAATAGGGGGAAAACAGCAATACAACAAGGGAAATTACACCCTGGAAAAACCTAGATAGTAACCTTCTTTCATCAAACCCAAAAGTAGATAACCAATCAAATGTAAAAAATAACATCAAAAATGACAGGAAGTAATAATCACTATACCTTAATATCTCTTAACATCAATGGACTCAATTCTCCAATAAAAAGACATAGACTAACAGACAGGATGCATAAACAGGACCCTACATTTTGCTGTATACAGGAAATACACCTCAGTGTCAAAGACAAACACTACCTTAGAGTAAAAGGCTAGAAGACAATTTTACAAGCAAATGGTCTCAGGAAACAAGCCGGAGTAGACACTCTAATATCAGATAAAATTGACTTTCAACCTGAAGTCATCAAAAATGACAGGGAAGGACACTTCTTGCTGGTCAAAGGAAAAATCCACCAAGAACTCTCAATCCTGAACATCTATGCTCCAAATGCAAGGGCAGCCTCATTCATAAAAGAAACTTTACTAAAGCTCGAAGCACACATTTCACTTAACACAATAATTGTGGGTAACTTCAACACTCCACTCTTCTCAATGGTCCAATCAGGAAAACAGAAACAAAACAGAGACACAGTGAAACTAATTGAAGCTTGGGACAAAATAGATTTAACGGCTATATATAGGACATTCCATCATAAAGCAAAAGAATACACCTTTTTCTCAGCATGGTACCTTCTCCAAAATTGATCATATAATTGGTCATAAGACAGACCTCAACAAATATAAGAAGACTGAACTAATCCCATGCCTCCTATCAGATCACTGTGGAGTAAGAGTGGCCATCAATAGCAACAAAACAACAGAAAGCCCACATAGACATGGAAACTGAACAATACTCTACTCAATGATACCTTGGTCAGGAAAGAAAGAAAGAAAGAAAGAAAGAAAGAAGAAAGAAAGAAAGAAAGAAGAAAGAAAGAAAGAAAGAAAGAAAGAAAGAAAGAAAGAAAGAAAGAAAAGAAAGAAAGAAAGAAAGAAAGAAAGAAGAGAAAGAAAGAAAGAAAGAAAGAAAGAAAGAAAGAAAGAAAGAAAGAAAGAAAGAAAGAAAGAAAGAAAGAAAGAAAGAAAGAAAGAAAGAAAGAAAGAAAGAAAGAAAGAAAGAAAGAAAGAAAGAAAGAAAGAAAGGGAGAGAGAAAGAGAGATATCAAAGAATTTTTAGAGTTTAATGAAAATAAAGACACAGCATACCCAAATATATGGGACACAATGAAAACAGTGCTAAGAGGAAAACTCATAGCCCTGAGTGCCTCCAAAAAGAAACTGGAGAGAGCATACACTAGAAACTTAATGACACACCTGAAAGCCCTGGAACAAAAAGAAGCTAATTCATCCAGGAGGAGTAGAAGATAGGAAATCATCAAACTCAGGGCTGAAATCTATCAAGTAGAAACAAAAAGAACCATACAAAGAATGAAAAACCTAGGAGCTGGTTCTTTGAGAAAATCAACAAGATAGATAAACCCTTAGCCAGACTAACTAAAGGGCACAAAGACAGAATCCAAATTTATAAAATTAGAAATAAAAAGGGAGATATAACAACAGAAACAGAGGAAATAAAAAAAAATCATCAGATCCTACTTGAAAAACCTATACGCAACACAACTGGAGAATCTGGAGGAAATGGACAATTTCCTAGACAGATACCAAACACCAAAATTAAATCAGGATCAAATAGATCATCTAAACAGTCCCATAACTCCTAAATAAATAAAAGGGGTCATAGAAAGTCTCCCAACCAAAAAAAGCACAGGACCAGATGGTTTTAGTGCAGAATTCTATCAGACTTTCAAAGAAGACCTAACACCAATACTCTACAAATTATTCCACAAAATAGAAACAGAAGGAACACTACACAACTTGTTCTACGAAGCCACAATTACACTGATACCAAAACCACACAAAGATCCAACAAAGAAAGGGATGTTCAGGCCAATTTCCCTTATGAATATCGAAGCAAAAATACTCAATAAAATTCTTGCCAACCAAATCCAAGAACACAACAAAACGTTCATCCACCAGGATCCAGTAGGTTTCATCCCAGGGATGCAGGGATGGTTCAATATATGGAAATCCATCAATGCAATCTACTACATAAACAAACTCAAAGAAAAAACCACATGGTCATTTCATTGGATGATGAAAAATCATTGGACACAATTCAGCATCCTTTCATGTTAAAAGTCTTGAAAAGAACAGGAATTCAAGGCCCATACCTAAACATAGTTAAAGCAATATACAGCAAACAGGTAGCCAACATCAAATTAAATGGAGAGAAACTTAAAGCAATCCCACTAAAATCAGGGACTAGACAAGGCTGCTCCCCTCTCCATATATTTTCAATATAGTACTTGAAGTTCTAACTAGAACAATTAGACAACATAAAGAGGTCAAAGGGATACAAATTGGAAAGGAAGAAGTCAAACTATCACTATTTGCAGATGATATGATAGCATACTTAAGTGAACCAAAAAAACTCCACCAGAGAACTCGTACAGTTGATAAACAACTTCAGCAAAGTGGCTAGTTATAAAATCAACTCAAGCAAATCAGTTGCCTTCCTATACTCAAAGGATAAGCAGGCTGAGAAAGAAGTTAGGGAAATGACACCCTTCACAATAGCCACAAACAATATAAAGTATCTTGCATGACTCTAAGGAAACAAATGAAAGATCTGTATGAGAAGAACTTCAGGTCTCTGAAGAAGGAAATCGAAGAGGACCTCAGAAAATGGAAAAATCTGCCATGTTCATGGATTGGCAGGATTAATATAGTTAAAATGGCCATCTTGCCAAAAGCAATATACAGATTCAGAGCAACCCCACCAAAATCCCAACTCAGTTCTTCATAGAGTTAGAAAGACTATTCTCAAATTCATCTGGAATAACAAAAAACCCAGGATAGCTAAAACTATTCTCAACAGTAAAAGAACTTCTGGGGGAATCAGTACCCCAGACCTCAAGCAATAATACAGAGCAACAGTGTTAAAAACTGCATGGTATTGGTACAGTGACAGGCAAGTGGACCAATGGAATAGGATTGAAGACCCAAAAATGAACCCACACACCTATGGTTACATAATCTTCAACAAAGGAGCTGAAAACATCCAGTGGAAAAAAGATAGCCTTTTCAAAAAATGGTGCTGGTTCAACTGGAGGTCAGCATGCAGAAGAATGCAAATTGATCCATCCTTGTCTCCTTGAACTAAGCTCAACTCCAAGTGGATCAAGGACCTCCACATAAAACCAGACACACTGAAACCAATAGAAAAGAAACTGGGGAAGACCCATGAGGACATGGGCACAGGGGAAAAGTTCCTGAACAGAACATCTTAGAGCTTATGCTCTAAGATCAAGAATTGACAAATGGGAGCTCATAAAATTACAAAGTTTCTATAAGGCAAAGGACATGGTCAAAAGGACAAAATGACAACCAACAAATTGGGAAAAGTTCTTCACCAAACCTACATCTGACAGATGTCTAATTCCCAATATATACAAAGAACTCAAGAAGTTAGACCCCAGAGAGCCAAATAACCCAATTAAAAAGTGGGGTACCAAGCTCAAAAAGAATTTTCACCTGAAGAAATTCAGATGTCTGAGAAGCACCTTAAGAAATGTTCAACATCATTAGTCATTAGGGAAATGCAAGTCAAAACAACCGTGAGATTTCACCTCACACCAATCAGAATTGCTAAGGTTAAAAACTCAAGAGACAGCAGGTTTGGGCAAGGATGTGGAGAAAGAAGAACATGTCTCCACTGCTGGTGGAATTGTAAGATGGTACAACCACTCTAGAAATCAGTCTGGCAGTTCCTCAGAAAACTGGGCATGACTCTTCCGGAGGACCTTGCTATACCACTCTTGGGCATATACCCAGAGAATTCTGGGGCATGCAATAAGGACACATGCTCCACTATGTTCATAGCAGCCTTATTTATAATAGCCAGAAGCTAGAAAGAACCCAGATGTCCTTCAGTGGAGGAGTAGATAAAGAAAATGTGGTATATTTACACAATGGAATACTACTCAGCAATTAAAAACAATGATTTCATGAAATTTTTAGGCAAATGGTTGGAACTGGAAAATATCATCCTAAGTGAGGTAACCCAATCATAAAAGAATACACATGGAATTAAATCACTGACAAGTGGCTATTAATTAGCCCAGAAGCTCTGAATACTCAAGACACAATTAGCATATCAAATGATACCCAAGATAAAGGAAAGAGAGGGCACCGGTCCTGGAAATTCTTTATCCAGCATCTTAGGGGAGTACCAGGATAGAGAAATGGAAGGGGGTGATTGGGGAATGGGTGGAGAGAAGAGGGCTTATGGGACAAATGGGTAGGGGAAAACTGAGAAAGGGGAAAGCATTGGGAATGTAAACAAAGAATATAAAAAAGAAAAAAAAACAAATCAGGAACCAACAGTTGTCATCCTTTAATATCTCTCAATAAGACATAAGCTAGCAGTCATGATATGCAAACAGTATCGAGCATTTTGCTGTATACAAGAAACACACCTCAGTAACAAAGACAGACACTATCTCAGCTTGAAAGGAAGGAAAAATCTCTTCCAAGCAAATGATCCTAGAAAACAAGCTGGAGTTGCAATCCTAATATCCAATAAAATAGACTTTCAACCAAAAGTTTTCAAGTGTGATGAAGAAGAATGCTTCATATTCAACAAAGGGAAAATCCACCAAGAGAAAGTCTCAATTCTGAACATCTATGCCCTAAATGCAAGGGCACACTAATTCATAAAAGAAACTTTACTAAAGTTCAAAACACACATTGAACCCCACACAATAATAGTGGGAGACTTCTTTTATATTTTTTTTATGGACAAAAAAGTTTTCTTAATATTTTTTAGGAAGTCCAATACTTATAAACAAAGTAATATTAAATATTTCCTAAGAAATATACATTATTATTTTTTCAAATCTTAAGAAATTATTATATGTAAATTCTTTAGCCAGTTTTTAAAATCTATTTGGAACGTTAAACATGATAGAATTAGAAAAGAAAATCTTTTATGAAGTCTTGTATGAAAGGAAATTGTGACAAGTTCCTGATTAGACAGAAACTGTTCCATCTCCAAGAGAGAATACACAGCATAACTGTGGCTTCGTAGAATGAATTGGGTAGTGGTCCTATTGTTTCTCTTTTGTGGAATAGTTTAAAAAATATTGTTAGAAGGTCTTCTCTGAAGGTCTGATAGAATTCTATGCTAAATCCATCTGGTCCTGGGATTTTTATAGCTGGGAGACTTTTAATGAATGCTTCTATTTCCTTATGGGTTATGGGACTGTTTAGATGGTTTATCTGATCCTGATTTAACTTGGGTGCCTAGAAATTTGTCCATTTCATCCAGATTTTACAGTTTTCTTGAATATAGGCTTTTGTAGTAGGATCTGATTTTTTTTTTTTTATTTCCTCAGTTTCTGTTGCTTTATCTCCCTTGTCATTTCTGATTTTCTTAATTTGGATACTGTCTGTGTTCACTCTGGTAAGTCTGGCTAAGGGTTCATCTATCTTGTTGATTTTCTAAAAGAACCACATGTTGGTTTTGTTGATTCCTTCTAGTTCTTTTTGTTTGTACTTGGCTGATTTCAGCCCTGAGTTTGATTATTTCTTGCCATCTACTCTGCCTGAGTATATTTGCTTCTTTTTGTTTCACAGCTTTCACATGTGCTGTTAAGCTGCCAGTGTATATTCTCTCCAGTTTTCTTTTTGGAGGTACTCAGAGATATGAGTTTTCCTCTTAGCACTGCTTTCATTGTGTCCCATAAGTTTGGGTATGTTGTGCCCTCATTTTCATTAATTTCTAAAGTCTCTCTAATTTCTTTATTTCTTCCTTGACCAAGTTATCATTGAGTAGGGCATTATTCAGCTTGCATGTGTATGTGAGATTTTTGTTGTTATTGAAAATCAGCCTTAATCCATGGTGATCTGATAGGATGCATCGCTTTTAATCAATCTTCTTGTATCTGCTGAGGTTTGTTTTGTGACCAATTATATTTTGGAAAATGTGCCATGGGGTACTGAGAAGAAGGTATAGTCTTTTATATTTGGATTAAATGTTCTATAGATATCTGTTAAATCCATTTGGCCCATAACTTCTGATAGTTTTGATGTATCCCTTTAGTTTGTGCTTCCCTGATATGTCCACTGATGAGAGTAGGGTGTTGAAGTCTCCCATTACTATTGTGTGAGGTGCAATGTATGCTTTGATCTTTAGTAAACTTTCTTTTATGAATGTGGGTGACCTTTCATTTGGAACATAGAAATTCAGAGTTGACAGTTCTCGGTTATAGATTTTTACTTTGATATCCTTATCCTTTTTGACAGCTTTTGGTTGAAAGTCAATTTTATTTGATAGTAGAATGGCTACTCCAACTTCTTTCTTGGAAACCTTAGCTTGGATAATTGTTTTCCAACCCTTCATTTTGAGGTATCTGTCTTTGAGAATGAGGCTCATTTCCTGCATGCAATGAAATGCTGGGTTCTGTTCTCATATCCAGTCTGTTAGTCTATGTCTTTGGAGGGGGGAGGGAATTGAGTCCATTCATGTTAAGAGATATTAAGGAATAGTGCTTGTTGCTTTTTATAGGGTATAGTTTGCCTTCTTGTGTTGGTGTTTTCCATTTATTATCCTTGGTAGGGCTGGATTTGTTGAAAGATATTGTGTAAATTTGTTTTGTCATAGAATAAATATCTTGGTTTTTCGATCTATGGTAATTGAGAGTTTTGCAGGGTATAGTAGCCTGGGATGGGATTTGTGTTCTCTTAGGTCTGTATTACATCTGCCCAGGAACTTCTAGCTTTCATAGTCTCTGATGAGAAGTTTAGTATAATTCTGATAGGTCTGCCTTTATATGATACTTGACATTTTACCTTACTGCTTTTAATAGTCTTTCTTTGTTTTGTACATTTGGTGTTTTATGCATTTGGTGTTTGTTTTGGTGTTGTGACAGAAAGAATTTCTTTTCTGGTCCAATCATTTGGAGTTCTATAGGCTTCTTGTATATTTATGGACATCCCTTTCTTTAGATTATGGAAGTTTTCTTCTATAATTTTGTTGAAAGTATTTACTGGCCCTTTAAGTTGGGAATCTTCACTTTCCTCTATACCTATTATCCTTACGTTTGGACTTCTCATTGTGTTCTGAATTTCTTGGATGTTTTGCGTTAGGCAGTTTTTGTGATTTTGCTTTTTTCCCCCCTGTGGTATCTTCTGCACCTGAGATTCTCTCTTCTACCTCTTGTATTCTGTTGGTGATGCTTATATCTATGACTCCTGATCTCTTTCCTAGGTTTTCTATCTCCAGAGTTCTCTCCCTTTGTGATTTCTTCATTGTTTATAGATGTTGAATGGTTTGTTCAATTCTGTCATCAATTTTAGATGTTGTATGGTTTGTTGAATACTGTCACCTGTTTTCTTCTTGTAATTCTTTAAGGGATTTGTGTGTTTCCTCTTTAAGGGCTTCTACCCATTTACATTTGTTTTCCTGTATTTCTTTAAGGGAGTTATTTATATCCTTCTTGAAGTAGTCTATCACCATCATGAGATGTGATTTTAAATCAGAGTTTGTTTTTTCTGATGTGTTTGGGTATCCAGGGCTTGCTGTCATGGGAGAACCGTGTTCTGATGATGCCAAGTAGCCTTGATTTCTGTTGCTTATGTTCTTGCCCTTGCCTCTTGCCATCTGGTTATCTCTGATGTTAGCTGGTCTTGATGTCTCTGACTGTGAATTGTCCCTCCTGCAAGCCTGTGTGTCAGTATTCCTGGGAGACCCATTCTTTCTGGGAGGAATTTGAGTATGGAGATCTGTGACACAGGGTCAGCTCTGGGGTGCAGATGGAAACTGGAAGAATCCTGTCCCCAGCTGTTCCTTGGTTCCTGTGTCCTGATGGCTCGGGGAAGGTCCGTTTTGGGCCAAGAATTTGAGCAGAAGTGATGGTCTTACCTGTGCTCACAGGTGTGTCAAACTCCTGGCAGATGACCTCTCTCCCAAAGGTACTTGGGTACAGAACACTTTGGCGCAGGATGAGCTCTAGGTGCAGAAGAAAACTGGAAGGAAGCAATGGTGGGAGACTTCAACACCCCTCTGTCACCAATAGACAGGTCATTGAAACGGAACTAAACAGAGACATAGTGGAACTAATACAGGTTGTGAACCAAGTATATTTAACTCTGTCCACCTGAGAGTTCTAGCACAAAAAGAAGCAAACTCACCAAAGAGGAATAAACTGCAGAAAATAGTCAAACTCAGTGCTGAAATCATGCAATTAGAAACAAAGTGAACAATGCAAAGAATCAACAAAACCAAAAGCTGATTCTTTTAGAGAATCAACAAGATAGATAAGCCAAATTAATTAAAGGTCTCAGAGCATTGTCCAAATTAACAAAATCAGATACAAAAAGGGAGACATAACAGCAGAAACTGAGGAAATTCAAAAAATCATCAGATCTTATGACAAAAGTCTATACTCAATAAAACTGGAAAATCTAGATGAATTGGATGATTTTCTAGACAGATACCGTATACTAAATTTAAATCAAGAGCGGGCAAACTATTTAAACAGGCCCATATCCTATAAGAAAATAGAAGTCATTAGAAACCTGGGGAGTCTTGTGGAAGAGTGAAGGATAAAAATGAGCAGTTGGTAGGGTCAAGGATACCACAAGTCAGCTAACCTGGGACCATGGAGGCTCACAGAGCCTGGGCCACCAGCCAGGGAACATGCAGGTGCTGGGCCTAGGCTACCTACACATTTGTAGCAAATGTGCAACTTGGTCTTCATGTGATTTTCCCAACAAGTGAAGACGAAGCTGTCTCAGTCTCTGCTCCCTGCCATTGGGTCTGCTTCCAAGAGATGGAGTTATAAGGGAGCACAACAATGAGACATAAGTATTGCTGGCTCATTTTTGCTCAGTTTATAGTAAGATTTGGGAGCAAAAGGTTGAATTGAAATTTTTAAAATGTGAAGTTTTGCCACAAATGGAGGATATCTGAAGTTGTTCCTACTGAAAGTAAAGCTACCAAAGTGATTAGCACCATTAAAAAGAAGCCAAATACTTTGCACCAGGACAACAGGAATGAGTGTTGACAGCATCTCTTACCCCTTTCCAAAGCTCAACACGCAGGAGTGAGTAGAGAGGCACTCACACAGAGTTCTTTTGGACAATTCCTTCCTCCAGAGTCCTAGCCCCATATAAACTCTTGTGTCACTCAGAGGTTCCTTGTAGCTATGACCCACTACCACTCAAGCTGTTGGCAATTCTTGACCTGGATTGCATGATTTTGTTTCTCCAGCCATGCTGATTCATGAGCAGTAGGGTTATAGAAGCTTGTGCAAAGATTTCAAAGAAATACAGGAAGACCAAGCAATCTCTTTCAGGATCTGAGTCCCAGAAAGTAGTCCCCTGAAGCTATAAGAATAAAGTACAAATTCCACTGGATACCTAGGAGGTTATAGATGCCAGAATCATGTAACATCTGTCAAGAAAATCTGCAGCAGACAGCACAGCCAGTTCAAAAGAGATGTCAATTCAGTGGAAGCCAGAAAAACCCTAGCATGGGGGATTCCCAAGCACTTGGAGACCCACAACCCCTCATCATGCCCCAAATACGTAGCATAGAGCTACAGAATTTAAGGCTTGCCCTGCTAGATTTTAGTAGTTCTTTTGTCTAATCACTCTTTGTTCTGCTTCATTTGTTTCTTTCTTTCATTTTTCTTCCTTTGATAATGGAAAAGTTGGTCCTCTGACATTGGGTGCTGGATGTATACAATTTGTCTTTTGATTGAGCAGGAGCTCACACCTACAAATTTACCTGAAGTAGAAATGTCTGGTTGTGTCATATGATACAGATTCACATGATGTTTTTCTGAAGCAGACTTGTGTAATGTTTTGTTGAGACTCATGAGAGGGCAAGTGATGTTTGGTAAGTGTATAAGTAGGACTCAATGGACAGGGATGGGGCACTTGAGCTGTGCAACTCTTTGTTGGTCTCACATTTTCACTGATCTTCACTTCATTAAAAGAGGCAGTGTGCTTCTGCCATCCCAGCTGGTCCTAGATGGTCCCTCTGACTTGTGCCAATTCAGAGGAGGCATGGCAGTTTCTGCTGGATTGTGTCACCATTGCTAATTCATGTTTTTAACACTTTTAAACTGGACCGTTGTGAAGTAAAAACTTAAGGATTCTTTTGGAAATTGGTTGGATGGTGTTTTCTGGGGCAAGCACATGAAGAAACACTTAGCTGAAGTAGACACAGGTAAAAGTATGTTCTGCTAAAGCAAGCCCGTAAAAGGTCAGTGATGATGGATTCTTGGCTAACCACACACATGTATTAGTCTGCCTTATATTGCATAGTGGAGCTGCATTTGTCGGAACTCCATAGAGAGAAATGCACCAAAATCACTTCTGGTGGAGTGCTGCACCGTTTTTTGCCTCTTCTGGCAACTCAGATTGATTGGCAAAGTAATGTCAGCTAAGATAGGCACACATGGTAAGGCAAAACGTGCTGAGCCATGACCCATGGAGGACATGTGATGTTTGGAGAATGTATAAAAAAGGCTCAATGGGCAATGATAGAGGCTGAGGTAGGCTTGCTTATAGAGTGAGAGAGGCACAGCCAAGAACTTCATTTCCCCCTGGTCCCCCGAGGCCTGCCTATCTCTGTTAGGTAGTACCACTAGTGCTGATTCATGTTTGCTATCTCAACTCTCCTGAACAGGACTGCAGGTGCATCCATGAAGTGTTTTCAAGTGTAATGAGCTGCCACTGCTAACCTGTGAACCAAACTGACGATTTCCAGACAACACAGAGGGAGTTTCTCCAACAAACCGTTCTAAACAGGTCCACAACACCCCCATCCTTTTTTCCTACTCTCTCTGGTGGGTGGTGGGCTAATAGGGAGGTTAAAGATATCCTGACGATACTGAACTGGACTGCTGATATCCTGACAGAGATTGTAACTGCCTCTAAGAAGTATTTTTAAACAGTGCCACATCTCTTTGCCCTATATACCTTCGTTTCTCTCCTACCTTTGGAGTGGGCTAGAAGGGGGATTGAAGTGTTTAATAACTCTTATTAAAGTAGGATTTAAAAAATCTAAGCCTCGGGGCTGGAGAGATGGCTCAGTGGTTAAGAGCACCGGCTGCTCTTCCAGAGGTCCTGAGTTCAAATCCCAGCAACCACATGGTAGTTATTCAAATATAATATTTTATTTTCTCAAATGTATTTATAGGTACTGCTGACATATAATAACATGACAACTCACAATATGCAAATTAGTGACTCATAAGTGTAGCAATATATAAATCCGGACAAGGGGAGGTAGAATCTGCCCTTTGTAAAGAGAGTGTAGTCTCCCAGCAAGCTCAGGACTGCTGCTTCTCTGTTGAAGGTTGAATGCTACTCTCCATTTACTATTTTATACATCATTGTTCTTACATTGGTGGAATTTGAAAGGGAACTGTCTCTATTAAAAAAATCTTAGAAAATAAAAAATTCTGAAAAAAATAAATCTTTAAAAAAGAATGATTGCATTAGAAAAAGAAAGTTCAAAGTATAATATGCAAGTCTAAGTTGATATTGTTTTTTCTTTATGTGTTTATTTATTTATTTTGAGGCAAGATCTTATTAGGGAGAACATGTTAGCCTCAAACCCATAATCCCATTTTCTTAGCATCCCAAGAGCCAGGGTAATCATGCTGAACCACATACAGTTACAATTAGATAGATGATAGATAGATAGATAGATAGATAGATAGATAGATAGATAGATAGATAGATGATAGATAATATATACATGTTATTTAAATCTTGATAAATAGAAATTAAAAAGAAATAGTTTTGATTTGGAAATTTGAATAAGATAATTGTATTTCAGTGAGATGAAATTGAATGATAAATAGAAGGTGAAAAAAGAACTTTGAATCAAATGATCTTTTAGATAATGAATTCACATGAAAATGCCTATTCAGACTGCATGCCTTTAACAAGGATTCTTCACACCTAAGCCTAATAGCAAGTACTGATTCTCAGTAGCATGGGTTCATAATTTTCTGCAAAAAAACTGATGGTAACCATTATAAAGACTGCATTTCCCAGGATTCACTACAACAATGATAGCATGTGATCAAATTGACCACTAAAAACTATCTGGAATATGAGTGAAAGGTAAAGTTTTTCTTTCTACACATGAATTCCTAGAACACTGCTTTAAGTATGTAGATAAATTAACACCCCAAGAAATGTTACAACAACTACAACAAAAGTAGTTTGAGTTTTCAAATGAGTGTCTGAAGCAGAGAAATCCATCGAATCCAGTAAAACTAGTTTATATGAGTTAAATAATCTATTGTGGATCTATATTAGAGCTTAAAATTTACTTGAATACTCTCAATATGTGAAAATTGTGTCTGAGAATATACTGAAAAAAAGCCTAAATTTTTCAATTTTTCGAGGCATCTATTTTTTTGTAATGACTAAAAACACACAAAGGGTCCTTAACTTCATTATTTTATGAAGTCAATGAGAATCCTTCTACTTCTTAAGCAATTTTGGACATGCTGCTCATTCCATAAACTTTCACATGTTAATAAGTGTCTAAGTGTTAAACCAAATTATCAAAACTGAAAAGCTGCCTGTGAATGGTATCCTTCCTCTCTAGATGTTGGCACTTCCTTTATCACGAAATCTACATTAAATTAGCAACTTTATTGTGTGGGCTGCTCATTTATCCTAGCAAAAACTTTGAGCAAAAGGATTAGGTAAGAACTACAGTGTAGAGACAAAGTAATTAATGTGACAATGCAGACACACCCCATAGAGAATCTCTTGTGTACTATATGGAAGGATCAACTCTTAACAAAAAACTGATGGCCTACTAGCTGAAGCAGGAAATAGGAAGTGGGTGTTCTAAAAGAAACAGAAGATCTCTAGCATAGAGTCAGGTAAGGGAAGACATTCATCCCAAACTCTACAGAATCAGTAGCATGAAACTGAAGAGAGATAATCAGGTGTATGGCACTGATAGAATAGAATAAACGGTTTATTTTTTATTGGATATATTCTTTTTTTAACTTTATTTTTTTTATTCGATATATTTTTTATTTACATTTCAAATGATTTCACCTTTTCTGGGCCCCCACTCCCCAAAAGTCCCATAATCCCCCTTCCCACCCCTGTTCTCCCACCAACCCCTGCACTTTCCTGGATTCTAGTTTTGCCATATACTGCTACACTGAGTCTTTCCAGAACCAAGGGCCACTCCTGCGTTCTTCTTGTACCTCATTTGATGTGTGGATTATGTTTTGGGTATTCCAGTTATCCAGGCTAATATCCACTTATTAGTGAGTGCATACCATGATTGATCTTTTGAGACTGGGTTACCTCACTTACTATGATGTTCTCCAGCTCCATCCATTTGCCTAAGAATTTCATGAATTCATTGTTTCTAATGGCTGAATAGTACTCCATTGAGTATATATACCACAATTTTTGCATCCATTCTTCGGTTGAGGGATACCTGGGTTCTTTCCAGCTTCTGGTTATTATAAATAGGGCTGCTGTGAACATAGTAGAGCATGTATCCTTATTACATGCTGGGGAATCCTCTGGGTATATGCCCAGGAGTGGTATAGCAGCATCTTTCAGAAGTGACATGCCAGGTTTCTGAGGAACCGCCAGACTGACTTTCAGAGTGGTTATGTGAATTTGCAACCCCACCAGCAGTGGAGGAGTGTTCCTCTTTCTCCACATCCTTGCCAACACCTGCTGTCTCCTGAGTTTTTAATCTTAGCCATTCTGACTGGTGTAAGGTGAAATCTCAGGGTTTTGATTTGCATTTCCCTGATGACTAATGAAGTTGAGCATTTTTTAAGATGTTTCTCCGCCACCCAAAGTTCTTCAGGTGAGAATTCTTTAACTCAGTACACCATTTTGAATAGGGTTATTTGGTTTTCTGGGGTCTAACTTCTTGAGTTCTTTGTATATATTAGATATTAGCCCTCTATCCGATGTAGGGTTGGTGAAGATCTTTTCCCAATTTGTTGGTTGCCGATTTGTCCTTTTGATGGTATCCTCTGTTTTACAGAAACTTTGTAGTTTTATGAGGTCCGATTTGTCAATTCTTGATCTTAGAGCATAAGCTATTGGTGTTCTGTTCAGGAACTTTCCCCTGTACCGATGTCCTCAAGGGTCTTCCCAGTTTTTTTTCTATTAGCTTTTGAGTGTCTGGCTTTATGTGGAGGTCCTTGATCCATTTGGAGTTGAGCTTAGTACAAGGAGACAAGGATGAATCAATTCACATTCTTCCTGCATGCTGACCTCCAGTTGAACCAGCACCATTTGTTGAAAAGGCTATCTTTTTTTCCATTGGATGTTTTCAGCCCCTTTGTTGGGGATCAAGTGGCCATAGGTGTGTGGGTTCATTTCTGGGTCTTCCTTCAATCCTGTTCCATTGATCTGCCTGCCTGTCACTGTACCAATACCATGCAGTTTTTAACACTATTGCTGGGTAGTATTGCTTGAGGTCAGGGATACTGATTCCTCCAGAATTTCTTTTGTTGTTGAGAATAGTTTTAGCTATCCTGGGTTTTTTGTTATTCCAGATGAATTTGAGAATTGTTCTTTCTAACTCTATGAAGAATTGAGTTGGGATTTTGATGGGTATTGTGTTGAATCTGTATAATGCTTTTGGCAAAATGGCCATTTTAACTATATTTATCCTGCCAATCCATGAGCATGGCAAGTTTTTCCAATTTTGAGGTCTTCTATTTCCTTCTTCAGAGTCTTGAAGTTCTTGTCATACAGATCTTTCACATGTTTGGTAAGAGTCACCCCAAGGTACTTTATACTGTTTGTGGCTATTGTGAAGGGGGTGATTTCCATAATTTCTTTCTCAGCCTGCTTATCCTTTGAGTATAGGAAGGCCACTGATTTGCTTGTGTTGATTTTATAACCTGCCACTTTGCTGAAGTTGTTTATCAGCTGTAGGAGTTCTCTAGTGGAGTTTTTTGGGTCACTTAGGTAGACTATCATGTCATTTGCAAATAATGATAGTTTGACTTCTTCCTTTCCAATTTGTATCCCTTTGACCTCCTTATGTTGTTGAATTGCCTGAGCTAGTACCTCAAGTACAATATTGAAAAGATAAGGAGAAAGTGGGCAGCCCTGTCTAGTACCTGATTTTAGTGGGATTGCTTCAAGTATCTCTCCATTTAGTTTGATGCTGGCTACTGGTTTGCTGTATATTGCTTTTACTATGTTTAGGTGTGGGCCTTGAATTCCTGTTCTTTCCAAGACTTTAAGCATGAAAGGATGCTGAATTTTGTCAAATGCTTTTTCAGCATTCAATGAAATGACCATGTGGTTTTTTTCTTTGAGTTTGTTCATGCAGTGGATTGCATTGATGGATTTCTGTATATTGAACCAACCCTATATCCCTGGAATAAAGCCTACTTGATCATGGTGGATAATCATTTTTGTGTTCTTAGATTCGGTTGGAAAGATTTTTATTGTGTATTTTGGCATCGATGTTCATAAGGGAAATTGGTCTGAAGTTCTCTTTCTTTGTTGGATCTTTGTGTGGTTTGGTATCAGCATAATTGTGGCTTCGTAGAAGTAATTGGGTAGTGTTCCTTCTGTTTCTATTTTGTGGAATAGTTTGAAGTGTATTGGTGTTAGGTCTTCTTTGAAGATCTGATAGAATTCTGCACTGAAGGCATCTGGTCCTGTGCTTTTTTTGGTTGGAAGGCTTATGACCCTATCTATTTCTTTAGGGGTTATGGGACTGTTTAGATGATCTATTTGGTTCTGATTTAATTTTGGTATTTGGTATCTGTCTAGGAAATTGTCCATTTCCTCCAGGTTCTCCAATTGTGTTGAATATAGGCTTTTGTAGTAGGATCTGATGATTTTTTGGATTTCCTCAGTTTCTGTTGTTATATCCCCCTTTTCATTTCTAATTTTGTTAATTTGGATACTTTCTCTGTGCCCTTTCGTCAGTCTGGCTAAGGGTTTATATATCTTGTTGATTTTCTCAAAGAACTAGCTCCTGTATTCATTGATTCTTTGTATGGTTCTCTTTGTTTCCACTTAACTGATTTCAGCCCGGAGTTTGATGATTTCCTGTCTTCGACTCCTCCTGGGTGAATTGGCTCCTTTTTGTTCCAGGGCTTTCAGATGTGTCACTAAGCTGCTAGTGAATGCACTCTCCATTTTCTTTTTGGAGGCACTAAGGGCTATGAGTTTTCCTCTTAGCACTGCTTTCATTGTGTCCCAAAGATTTGGGTATGTTGTGCCTTCATTTTCATTAAATTCTAAAAAGTCTCTGGTTTCTTTCTTTATTTTTTCTTTGGCCAAGGTGTCATTGAGTAGAGTATTGTTCAGCCTCCATGTGTATGTGGGCTTTCTTTTGTTTTTGTTGCTATTGAAGACCACTCTTACTCTACAGTGATCTGATGGGAGGCATGGGATTAGTTCGGTCTTTTTATATTTGTTGAGGTCTGTCTTGTGACCAATTATATGGTTGATTTTGGAGAAGGTACCATGAGGTGCTGAGAAAAAGGTATATTCTTTTGTTTTAAGGTGAAATGTTCTATAAATATTAGTCAAGTCCAATTGGTCCAAAGCTTCAATTAGTTTTATTGTGTCCCTGTATAGATTCTGTTTTCCTGATCGATCCTTTGAGGAGAATGGAGTATTGAAGTCACCCACAATTATTGTGTTAGTTGCAATGTGTGCTTTGAGTTTTAGTAAAGTTTCTTTTACGAATGAGGGTGCCCTTTCATTTGGCACATAGATGTTCAGAATTGAAAGTTCTTCTTGGTGGATTTTTCCTTTGACTAGCAAAAAGTGTCCTTCTGTATCTCTTTTGATGACTTTAGGTTGAAAGTCAATTTTATCTCATATTAGAATGGCTACTCCTGCTTGTTTCCTGAGACCATTGGCTTGTAAAATTGTCTTCCAGCCTTTTCCTCTAAGGTAGTTTTTGTCTTTGACATTGAGGTGTGTTTCCTGTATGCAGCAAAATGTAGCGTCCTGTTTCCTTATCCAGTCTGTTATTCTTTTTATTGGGGAGTTGAGTCCATTGACATTAAGAGATATTAAGGAATAGTGATTATTACTTCCTGTCATTTTCGATGTTATTTTTATATTTGAGTGGTTATCTTCTTTTGGGTTTGATGAAAGAAGGTAACTATCTTGCTTTTTCCTTGTATTGGAGTTTTCCTCCTATTATTCTTTGTAGAGCTGGGTTGTAGAAGGATATAGTATAAATTTTGTTTTGTCATGGAATATCTTAGTTTCTCCATCTATTGTGATTGAGAGTTTTGCTGGGTATAGTAGTCTTGGCTGACATTTGTGTTCTCTTAGAATCTGCATGAGATCTGCCCAGGATCTTCCAGGTTTCATGGTCTCTGGTGAAAAGTCTGGTGTGATTCTGATAGGTCTTCCTGTATATGTTACTTGGCCTTTTTCTCTTGCTGCCCTTAATATTCTTTCCTTGTTTAGTACATTTGGGGTTTTGGTTATTATGTGACTAGAGGTATTACTGCTCAGGTCCAGTCTGTTTGGAGTTCTGTAGGCTTCTTGTATATTCATGGACATGTCTCTCTTTAAGTTGGGAAAGTTTTCTTCCATAATTTTGTTGAATATATTTGCTGGCCCTTTTAGTTGTAAATCTTCACTCTCATCTATACCTATAATCCTTAGGTTTGGTCTTCTCATTGTATCCTGGATTTCCTGGATGTTCTGGGATACAAGCTTTTTGCATTTTGCATTTTCTTTGACTGTTGTGTCAATGGTTTCTATGGTATCTTCAGCATCTGAGATTCTTTCTTCCATCTCTTGTATTCTGTTGTTGACATTTGCATCTATGGCCCCTGATTTCTTCTCAAGGTTTTCTGTCTCCAAAGTAGTCTCCCTTTGTGATTTCTTAGTTGTTTTTACTTCTGATTTTAGATCCTGGATGGTTTTGCTTAGCTCCTTCACTTACTTGTTTGTGTTTTCCTGTAATTCTTTAAGAGATTTTTATGTTTCCTCTTTCATGACTTCTGCTGTTTGACTCAAGTTCTCCTGCATTTCTTTAAGTTTTTTGTTTGTTTGTTTGTTTGTTTGTTTGTTTGTTTGTTTTGTGTGTGTGTGTTTCTTCTTTATTGACTTCTATCTCTTTAGCCTTATTCTCCTGAATTTCTTTAAGTGATTTTTGTGTTTCCATTATACGGATTTCTAGCTTATTCACGTGCCCCTGTATTTCTTTAAGAGATTCATTTATGTCCTTTTTGTGTTCTTCTAGCGGCATCATGAACAGTGATTCTAAATCCAAATCTTGTTTTTCTGGTGTGTTTGGGCAACCAGGACTTGCTGATGTTGGAGAGTTTGGTTCAGATGCTGCCATATTGCCTAGATTTCTGTTAGTAGCATTCCTGCATTACCCTTTGCCATCTTGTTATCTCTGATGTTAGTTAGTCTTGTCTCTGGCTGGTGTTTGTGCCTCCTGTGAGGCTGTAGGACTATTTCTGCAACACTGAATGGCTGGGTTTCCCTGTTACAGATTGCTGATATGCTGTCTTCCTCTTGGGTGTCCTTGGAACCCTAGTATGCCTTGCCCCAGATTGTCAGTGTGGACCATGCAGTGCCCGTTTGTTCCTTCAGTGAGGACTGATGGTCTATGCTGCTGTGGGACCTTTTTCGAGTGCTGGTCACTCTGCTGGGCAGCCTATCTCCCAACCGGGTTGGTGCACACAAAGCTAGCCTAGCTGCTGAGGCCCTGAGTCTAGGCAAAAGCCTGGCAGGCTAAGGCCTGAGCAAAGTTCCCCTCAGGCTATGACTGTTAATTGGTTCTGTCAGGTGGCCAGGATGGCTGGTGTGTGTGCTCCCTGAAAGTTCCAGGAGAGTCTGCTGGGCTAACAACCTCCTGGCTGGGTTGGCACACAGATGGCCCACAAAGCAGCCCAGGACCTGGGGTCAGTCCAAGGCCTGTCCATTTTAGACCTCCCCTCCCCCCGCTATGTTAGCCTCAGGCTATGACTCTTAGCTGACTTTGCCTGCTAGAACTCTCTGGTCTCCCGTAGTCAAAATGTCGGAGCACACGCCAGGCCCGGCAATCAACCTCCTGGCCAGGTTCCTACACCAATGGCCCCCTGAACAGTCCTGGGCCTGGGTACAGGCAACGCCTGTCGGGCTTAGACCCCTACGATGTTGGCCTTGGGTTATATTTGCGTACCTCAGTCTGTCTGATCTCTCTGGCACCCGAGATCCAAGATGGCAGAGAGACTCTCGTAACTGACTGTCAGGAGGCAATCCATGCTCATGAATCGGCAGGATTAATATAGTTAAAATGGCCATTTTGCCAAAAGCAATATACAAATTCAACACAATACCCATCAAAATGCTAACACAATTCTTCATAGAGTTAGAAAAAGCAATTCTCAAATTCATCTGGAATAACAAAAAACCCAGGATAGCTAAAACTATTCTCAACAACAAAACAAATTCTGGGGGAATCAGTATCCCTGACCTCAAGCAATATTACCGAGCAATAGTGTTTAAAACTGCATGGTATTGGTACAGTGACAGGCAGGCAGATCAATGGAACAGGATTGAAGGAAGGCCCAGAAATGAACCCACACACCTATGGCCACTTGATCCTCAACAAAGGGGCTGAAAACATCCAATGGAAAAAAAGATAGCCTTTTCAACAAATGGTGCTGGTTCAACTGGAGGTCAGCATGCAGGAAGAATGTGAATTGATTCATCCTTGTCTCCTTGTACTAAGCTCAACTCCAAATGGATCAAGGACCTCCACATAAAGCCAGACAATCAAAAGCTAATAGAAAAGAAACCGGGGGAGACCCTTGAGGACATCGGTACAGGGGAAAGTTCTTGAACAGAACACCAATAGCTTATGCTCTAAGATCAAGAATTGACAAATCGGACCTCATAAAATTACAAAGTTTCTGTAAAGCAAAGGACATCATCAAAAGTACAAATCGACAACCAACAAATTGGGAAAAGATCTTCACCAACCCTACATCGGATAGAGGGCTAATATCCAATATATACAAAGAACTCAAGAAGTTAGACCCCAGAAAACCAAATAACCCTATTGAGAAATGGGGTACAGTGTTAAACAAAGAATTCTCACCTGAAGAACTTTGGGTGGCAGAGAAACATCTTAAAAAATGCTCAACTTCACTAGTCATCAGGGAAATGCAAATCAAAACAACCCTGAGATTTCACCTTACACCAGTCAGAATGGCTAAGATTAAAAACTCAGGAAACAGCAGGTGTTGGCAAGGATGTGGAGAAAGAAGAACACTCCTCCACTGCTGGTGGGGTTGCAAATTAGTATAACCACTCTGGAAATCAGTCTGGCGGTTCCTCAGAAAACTGGGCATGTCACTTCTGAAAGATCCTGCTATACCACTCCTGGGCATATACCCAGAGGATTCCCCAGCATGTAGTAAGGATATATGCTCCACTATGTTCATCGCAGCCCTATTTGTAATAGCCAGAAGCTGGAAAGAACCCAGGTATCCCTCAACATAAGAATGGATGCAAAAAATATGGTATATATACTCAATGGAGTACTATTCAGCCATTAAAAACAATGAATTTATGAAATTCTTAGGCAAATGGATGGAGCTGGAGAACATCATAGTAAGTGAGGTAACCCAGTCTCAAAAGATGAATCATGGTATGCACTCACTAATAAGTGGATATTAGCCTGGAAAGCTGGAATACCGAAAACATAATCCACACATCAAATGAGGTACAAGAAGAACGGAGGAGTGGCCCCAGGTTCTGGAAAGACTCAGTGTAGCAATATAAGACAAAATAAGAACAGGGAAGTGGGAAGGGATGGGTGAGAGAACAGAGGGAGGGAAGGGGGTTTATGTGACTTTCAGGGAGTGGGGGACCAGAAAAGGGGGAATCATTTGAAATGTAAATAAAAAATATATCGAATAAAATTTTACAAAAAAGAAAAGAATAGAAAGAAAAGAAAACGAAAAGTCCCACTACCCACATGGAAGACAAGATAAGCATCAAAAACAAAAGATGTAAGTATTAAATTATAATGTATTGAACAAATACAACCCATTGAAGGTACCAAATTATAAGCAACAGAATAGAAAAAAGCTGTACTGATGTGAATGAATAAAAATTGAATAAAGTATAATAGGAAACCTTCAAAAGTACATAAAAAAGAAAAAAGAAAACACAAACAAACAAATATAAATAAGAACTATTTGACATATCAATACCCCAGGTTTCAAATTTTATTACAGAGCTGTAGTAATAAAAACAACATGGCATTGGGAAGGGGAGCTATGTTGGTCAAATGAATCAAATTGTATTTCCAAACATAACTTTATGCCTATGGACACCCAATTATTTGACAAAGAAGCCACAGATTGCTGGAGGAAAAAAAAACAGCAGCTTCAATAAATAGTACTGGTCAAATAAAGTCGCTACATGTAGAAAGAAGAACACCGATCTATAACCCTGACACAAGCTAGAAAAAAAAACTCAAGAAAACCCTTCCATCAATTTGCATTTAGACAAATCTATAGGGAATTTTCTTAATTAATAATACATGTAGTAAGGTCCAGATCACTATAAGTGGTATGACCCTTGCATAGGTGGTCTTAGCTTGTGTAAGAAAGCAAACTGAATAAGCTATGGGGAGCAAGCCAATTCGCAGCACCATGGTCTCTGCTTCAGTTCCTGCTAGAAGGTCTTGGTTTTCCTCAAAAATGACTGTAACCTGAGATAGTAAGCCAAATAAACCCTTTCCTCCTCAAGTTGCTTTTGGTCCTGGTGTTTTATCAAACAAACAGAAGACTAAATAAGACAGGCACGTACACATATATCTGCCTTCATCAAAAGCTAGAAAGTGAGAATTAGCAGTGAATGATTGCCTATGGTTTGGTTGAATCTTTCTCTGAGTCTTTAGTCAGTATCTAAACAAAGGAGGAACAGATAGCATGCTGGTCGCATCCATACTAAGTATCTTAGAGGTTGAAAATATTGGAATGCATATCCTAAATTACTGCTTATGAGTGCGCAAAAGGGAAGCTAGAAATTCCTTCTTCTTGCTGTGCCCTCTGCTTTATAAAAGGCCAAGGAAACCCTACAAAGTAAGCCCCACTACTTTTCTCTCAATCTGATAGCATCTGGCACATAATTATTCTCAATAGCTGTCTTAGTTTGTAAGTTTTTTTTTTAATATTTTCACTCTTTTCTGTGCCTTTATACATGTCTTAAGGAGAAATCAAAAGATAATGTTCTGAGGCGTTCCAATCAGTTGCTCTATTCAAATTGTCTGGCTGGAATCATTGTGTTAATTTAAAAGGCTACTCATTTTTGAAATTTTCCCTAACCTTCTATTTCACATTTTCTTTTAGAGTTTTACATGATAGCATTGTCTTTAAATTTTCTCTGAAATTTTAAATATACTTCTTTTTAAAAGGAGATAGGATTTATATGAACAATGAATGCACACTATCTAAGAGTGGCAGCTGAAGAAAAGGCTCAGTGGTAAAATGCTTGTCACCAAACATGATGACTGAAGTTCCGGGCTCAGGAACACGCTGGCTTGCTAGACAATCTAGAACCAGGTTCAGCAAGCGACCATGCCTACTTAGAGAAATGGCTCAACTGTTAAGAGCACTAACTGCTCTTGCAGAGAAGCCAAGTTAAGTTCTTGCATCCACATTGTGGCTCACAACCATCTGCAACTCCAGATCCAGGGGATCTGATTTCCTTTTCTGGACTCTATAAACACCAAATGATGAACACACATACATGCATACAAAACACACACAGGCATACGCGCGCGCGCGCGCGCGCGCGCACACACACACACACACACACACACACAATTAAAAATGTTTGAGAAAGAGAGACCCTGCCTCAGTATAAGTTAAAAATAGTGGAGGCAAACACCCAATCTCAACTTATGTCCTCCACAAGCACACGAACACACATGCACCAAGAACACTTGTATACATTGGAAAAGGCATACACAGAGATGTATACTATACACACATTTGTAAATACGCATATATCTGCTTAACTTTAATGAGAAATATAAGTAAAAAATACAAAAGAAACAAATATAAGTAAATCTGAACTAAAATAAATGGGGGCTGAATACAGACTTATATAATGCAATAGGCAAATTTCCAAAGGTTAAAGATACTAATAGTTTCTAAATTAGTGTGGATAATACTATTCCTTCAATGATGAACAGTGATATGGAAACATAAGCCAAATAAACCCTTTGCTCCACAACTTACTTTGGTCTTGGTGTTTCATCACAGCAACCATAACCATAAGACAACCAGTAAAATAAAATCACCTATAGAAGATAAAGAACACTACTTTTACCAGCTTATCTCCAGGAACTTACAACACAGTATAAGTGAATGGGAGGGGAGTCACAGAGATTGAGAAATTCTTAAAGCTAAAAACACCAGGAAGCTACAAATGGTTAAAGGACTAAGGAAGAGGCAAATGTATTCCATACCTGAGTTATGCATATATTTAGCATGCCTTGAGACTAAATGGAAACTTAAGGCAAGGGAGAAAGTCTGTTATTTCAATTGCAAATATAATTATTAGTCTTAATTCCACCCAGGGGATGGGTAGAAACTACAGCTGGAAATGCTGGGGTGAGAGGAGAAGCTGATTGCCCGTCTTACGCACTTTTCTTCTAAGGGTTGAAGCTTAGCCTATGTAGGAAGCCACTGCTCAGGAGGAAAATGCCGGAAGTCAATGTGCTTCATACAATTACATGATTCACAGGTGAGCACAGTCTCCAAAACTCCAGAGACATACTGAGCATTGAAGATGAGACATCTTTATAAGCAGACATGCTTTTGCTTTGGAATGTTCATAAGAAAAATTATACACACTCCCTCCTACTTCAATAGAAGCCTAGTCTTTGACATGCAGAGGGCCATTAGATATATCTGTAGTTCCTGGCCTCCCTGACTCAGCTACACACTTGTGTCTGAGACTTGACTATAATAACACACTCTACCACCCATGCGACCAGTAATGAAAGTCTTTTTTAAAGCAGAGTTTTTGTTTCTGTTGTTTTCACTGTGTTTAGGTATTAATTTTAGCTACTGCAGCAAGTGTGAGATAATTGAGTCAGCAAATGGGTATCTAGAGTAGAATCTTTTCATGCCAGCTGAATCTTTGATGATATGAAGTTAACACTAATATATTACTTTAAAAATTAAATGAAATAACTTGCCTGAAATTATTTTTCAATGCTAAAGAATGAGCAAATAAAAGATGATGGCATTAATAGTTATTCATTTTAATCTTGAAAGAATTATTAGGCCAAGTAAGAGGACAAAAGCAAGCAGTCTTTTAATTGTTCAGATAATTGAATATTGAACTGAACCTGTTTGTCAACTGTATTTTGGGTAAATGATGGACCTTTATTCTGAATGAAAGAAAACATCAGACTGAGTAAAAACTTTGCATATATATATATATATATACATGTGTATATATATTTATATATACTTGTGTATATATTTGTGTATGTATATATATATATATATATATGAATGATGCATACATATACACATAATGGCTTAGAAAGTCTCTGAAAAGTTATTCACTACACATAGATAGATAGATAGATAGATAGATAGATAGATAGATAGATAGATAGATAGATACATATATAGATAGATACATAGATAGATACATAGATAGATACATAGATTGATAGATAGATAATATGAAAGCAGATAAAAGAGTTTACATGGAAAATACACAATATTATCCATAGGAGTATAATATAGGCAAATGAATAGGGAATTTAAAATTATATTTGAGTTTTAAATATATCAATATAAACTTACATATTTTAAAGCAAAGATAATACAAAGAAAACAGCAATATCAGAAATTAAATCATATTTACCAGATAGCTAGCTAAATATAAGTGGCTATAGTCTCCAATGAAACACAAAAAAGCTCTTAGATTACATTATATAGAGACAAAAAACTCTCATGTTTATACCATTCATAGAATATCCTAAAGTATATGCTAAGGAAGAAAGCTATATGCATATAAAACAAGTATAAATAGAAATACAGTATTGTGAAACTGAAATAATCAATGAAGACTGCATAATTAATGCAGCAGACAGTAATGAGACAGAGGTTACTCTGCGTTGTTAAATACATAGATCATAGTAAGGATTCATAAGTTATAAAGTCTTGCTTAACAACCAACCAATCAGAATATTTAAACTAAAAAGAAAACATGACAAAAATCTTCTAGTATTTCAATGAAAACATTATTTTTAAAAAATTATAAATGTTTTAGTAAAGTATTTAATGAGTAATAATTATTTAAAGATTAATCTTGAGTCTGGGAGCTCACAGCGCGGCTTGCTCCTGCAGCCCAGAGCTTGGGTCCCAGTCCTGAGGCCTCTGGCTGGAGCCCTCAGTTCAACTCTCTGCGCTTCCGGATCCAGATCAGCCTGGGCAACAACACCCAGGTCCTCTCCAGGTCCTCCAAGAGGCAGGAGGGGCTTCTGGGCGGCCAGTTGGGAGAAGTCGGTGTGCTCCGGTGAATCCAGCGGGCACCAGCGGGAGCCTTCGGGTGTCGGCTTCGGGATCTGAACAGCCTGGGTAACAGCACCCTGTCTCCAGGCAGTGCAGGAGGTAAGCTGTGCACCAGAGGCCACCTGGGAAGGGGAAGCTTGCACTGGTGAGTCCAGCACTGACGAGACCAACTAACACCAGTGAGAACTAGATGGCAAAAGGCAAACGCAGGAACGTCACTAACAGAAATCAAGGCAATATGGCAACATCTGAACCCAATTCTCCTTTACCAGCATGTCCTGGATACCCCATTACACCAGTAAAACAAGATTTGGATTTAAAATCACTGGTCATGATGCTGGTACAGGAACACATGAAGGACATACTTAAAGAAATTCAGGAGAAAATGGATCAAAAGTTAGAAGCCCTTGCAAGGGAAACACAAAAATCATTGAAAGAAATCCAGGAGAATACAAAAGCCAATAATGAGGAAACTCAAAAAACACTTAAAGAAATACAGGAGAACTTTGGTCAACAGGCTGAGGTCATGAAAGAGGAAACACAAAAATCTCTTAAAGAATTACAGGAAAGCACAAACAAGCAAGTGAAGGAGCTAAGCAAAACCATCCAGGATCTAAAATCAGAAGTAGAAACAACTAAGAAAACTCAAAGGGAGACAACTTTGGAGATAGAAAGCCTTGGGAAGAAATCAGGGGACAGAGATGCAAATATCAACAACAGAATACAAGAGATAGAAGAAAGAATCTCAGATGCTGAAGATTCCATAGAAACCATGGACTCAACAGTTAAAGAAAATGCAAAATGCAAAAAGCTTGTAACCCAAAATATCCAGGAAATTCAGGACACAATGAGAAGACCAAACCTAAGGATTATAGGCATAGATGAGAGTGAAGATTTACAACTTAAAGGGCCAGCAAATATCTTCAATAAAATTATGGAAGAAAACTTCCCTAACCTAAAGAGAGAGATGCCCATGAATATACAAGAAGCCTACAGAACTCCAAACAGACTGGACCAGAACAGAAATACTTCCCGTCACATAATAATCAAAACATCAAATGTTCTAAACAAAGAAAGAATATTAAAGGCAGTAAGAGAAAAAGGCCAAGTAACATATAAAGGAAGACCTATCAGAATCACAGCAGACTTTTCACCTGAGACTATGAAGGCTAGAAGGTCCTGGGCAGATCTCATGCAGACTCTAAGAGAACACAAATGCCAGCCAAAACTACTATATCCAGCAAAACTCTCAATCACCGTAGATGGAGAAACTAAGATATTTCATGACAAAACCAAGTTTACCCAATATATATCCACAAACCCAGCCCTACAAAGGATAATAGGAGGAAAACACCAATACAAGGAGGGAAACTTCACCCTGGAAAAAGCAAGATAGTAACCTTTCATCAAACAGAAGTTAAGCAATCAAATTTAAAAAATAACGTCAAAAATGATAGGTAGTAACAATCACTATTCCTTAATATCTCTTAACATCAATGGACTTAATGCCCCAATAAAAAGACACAGACTAACTGACTGGATACCTAAACAGGACCCTACATTTTGCTGCTTACAGGAAACACACCTCAGGGTCAAACACAAATACTACCTTAGAGTAAAAGGCTGGAAGACAATTTTACAAGCAAATGGTCTCAGGAAACAAGCTGGAGTAGCCATTTTAATATCAGATAAAATTGACTTTCAACCTAAAGTCATCAAAAGAGACTCTGAGGGATACTTCTTGCTGGTCAAAGGAAAAATACAACAAGAAGAACTCTCAATCCTGAACATCTATGCTCCAAATGCAAGGGCACGCTCTTTCATAAAAGAAACGTTATTGAAACTCAAAGCACACATTGCACCTAACACATTAATTGTGGGTGACTTCAACACTGTACTTTCCTCAATGGACCGATCAGGAAAACAGAAACTAAACAGGGACACAATGAAACTAACTGAAGCTTTGGACCAATTAGATTTAACAGATATATATAGAACATTCTATCATAAAGCAAAAGAATATACTTTTTTCTCAGCACCTCATGGTACCTTCTCCAAAATCGACCATATAATTGGTCACAAGACAGACCTCAACAAATATAAGAAGATTGAACTAATCCCATGCCTCCTATCAGATCACTATGGAGCAAAAGTGGTCTTCAATAGCAACAAAAACAACAGAAAACCCACATACACGTGGAAACTGAACAATATTCTACTCAATGATACCTTGGTCAAGGAAGAAATAAGGAAAGAAATTAAAGAATTTTTAGAACACAATGAAAATGAAGACACAACATACCCAAATCTAAGGGACACAATGAAAGCAGTGCTAAGAGAAAAACTCATAGCCCTGAGTGCCTCCAAAAAGAAAATGGAGAGAGCATACATTACCAGCTTAATGACACACCTGAAAGCCCTGGAACAAAAAGAAGCTATTTCACCCAGGAGGAGTAGAAGGCAGGAAATCATCAAACTCAGGGCCGAAATCAATCAAGTAGAAACAAAGAGAACCATACAAAGAATCAACAAAACCAGAAGCTGGTTCTTTGACAAAATCAACAAGATAGATAAACCCTTAGCCAGACTGACCAAAGGACACAGAGAAAGTATCCAAATTAACAAACTTAAAAATGAAAAAGGGAGATATAACAACGGAAACTGAGGAAATCCAAAAAATCATCAGATCCTACTACAAGAGCCTGTACTCAACACAACTGGAGAATCTAGAGGAAATGGACAATTTCCTTGACAGATAACAAATACCAAAATTAAATCAGGACGAAATAGACCATCTAAACAGTCCCATAATGCCTAATGAAATAGAAGGAGTCATAGAAAGTCTTCCAACCAAAAAAAGCACAGGACCAGATGGTTTCAGTGCAGAATTCTATCAGACCTTCAAAGAAGAGTTAACACCAATACTCTTCAAACTATTCCACAAAATAGAAACAGAAGGAACACTACCCAATTCCTTCTACGAAGCCACAATTACGCTGAGACCAAAACCACACAAAGATCCAACAAAGAAAGAGAACTTCAGACCAATTTCCCTTATGAACATCTATGCAAAAATACTCAATAAAATTCTTGCCAACCGAATCCAAGAACACATCAAAATGATCATCCACCATGATCAAGTAGGCTTTATCCCGGGAATGCAGGGTTGGTTCAATATATGGAAATCCAACAATGCAATCCACTACATAAACAAACTCAAAGAAAAATTCCACATGGACATTTCATTGGATGCTGAAAAAGCATTTGACAAAATTCAGCATCCTTTCATGCTTAAAGTCTTGGAGAGAACATGAATTCAAGGCCCATACCTAAACATAGTAAAAGCAATATACAGCAAACTGGTAGACAGCATCAAACTAAATGGAGAGAAACTTGAAGCAATCCCACTGAAATCAGGGACCAGACAAGGCTGCCCCCTTTCTCCTTATCTTTTCAATATTGTACTTGAGGTACTAGCTCGGGCAATTCGACAACATAAGGAGGTAAAAGGGATACAAATTGGAAAGGAAGAAGACAAACTATCATTATTTGCAGATGACATGATAGTCTACCTAAGTGACCCACAAAACTCCACTAGAGAGCTCCTACAGCTGATAAACAACTTCAGCAAAGTGGCAGTTTATAAAATCAACACAAGCAAATCAGTGGCCTTCTTATCCTCAAAGGATAAGCAGGCTGAGAAAGAAATTAGGGAAATGACCCCCTTCACAATAGCCACAAACAGTATAAAGTATCTTGGGGTGACTCTGACCAAACATGTGAAAGATCTGTATGACAAGAACTTCAAGACTCTGAAGAAGGAAATGGAAGAAGACCTCAAAAAATGGGAAAACCTCCCATGCTCATGGATCGGTAGAATCAATATAGTTAAAATGGCCATTTTGCCAATAGCAATATATAGATTCAATGCAATACCCATCAAAATCCCAACTCAATTCTTCACAGAGTTAGAAAGAGCAATTATCAAATTCATCTGGAACAATAAAAAACCCAGGATAGCTAAAACTATTCTCAGCAACAAAAGAAAATCTGGGGGAATCAGTATCCCTGACCTCAAGCAATACTACAGAGCAATAGTGTTAAAAAACTGCATGGCATTGGTACAGTGACAGGCAGGAGGATCAATGGAACAGGATTGAAGATCCAGAAATGAACCCACACACCTATGGCCACTTGATCCACGACAAAGAGGCTGAAAACATCCAATGGAAAAAAGATAGCCTTTTCACAAATGGTGCTGGTTCAACTGGAGGTCAGCATGCAGAAGAATGCAAATTTATCCATCCTTGTCTCCTTGTACTAAGCTCAAATCCAAATGGATCAAGAACCTCCACATAAAGCCAGACACTCTGAAGCTAATAGAAAAGAAACTGGGGAAGACCCTTGAGGACATCGGTACAGGGAGAAAGTTTCTGAACAGAACACCAATAGCATATGCTCTAAGAGCAAGAATTGACAAATGGGACCTCATAAAATTACAAAGTTTCTGTAAGGCAAAGGACACCATCAAGAGGACAAATCAGCAACCAACAAATTGGGAAAAGATCTTCACCAATCCTACATCAGATAGAGGGCTAATATCCAATATATATAAAGAACTCAAGAAGTTAGACTCCAGAAAATTAAACAACCCTATTAAAAAATGGGGTACAGAGTTAAACAAAGAATTCTCACCTGAAGAACTTCGGATGGCGGAGAAGCATCTTTAAAAATGCTCAACTTCATTAGTCATTAGGGAAATGCAAATCAAAACAACCCTGAGATTTCATCTTACACCAGTCAGAATGGCTAAGATTAAAAATTCAGGAGACAGCAGGTGTTGGAGAGGGTGTGGAGAAAGAGGAACACTCCTCCACTGCTGGTGGTCTTGCAAATTGGTACAACCACTCTGGAAATCAGTCTGGCGCTTCCTCCGAAAACTGGGCACCTCACTTCCAGAAGATCCTGCTATACCACTCCTGGGCATATACCCAGAGGATTCCCCACCATGTAATAAGGATACATGCTCTACTATGTTCATAGCAGCCCTATTTATAATTGCCAGATGCTGGAAAGAACCCAGGTATCCCTCAACAGAAGAGTGGATGCAAAAAATGTGGTATATCTACACAATGGAGTACTATTCAGCCATTAGAAACAATGAATTCATGAAATTCTTAGGCAAATAGATGGAGCTAGAGAACATCATACTAAGTGAGGTAACCCAGACTCAAAAGGTGAATCATGGTATGCACTCACTAATAAGTGGATATTAACCTAGAAAACTGGAATACCCAAAACATAATCCACACATCAAATGAGGTACAAGAAGAAAGGAGGAGTGGCCCCTTGTTCTGGAAAGACTCAGTGAAGCAGTATTCAGCAAAACCAGAATGGGGAAGTGGGAAGGGGTGGGTGGGAGGACAGGGGAAGAAAAAGGGGCTTTCGGGACTTTCGGGGAGTGGGGGGCTAGAAAAGGGGAAATCATTTGAAATGTAAATAAATTATATCGAATAAAAAAATTTACAAAAAAAGAAAAAGAAAACAAAGCTACTTGGCATCATCAGAACTCAGTTCACCCACCATAGTGAGCCCTGGATATCCCAACACACGAGAAAAGCAAGACACTGATTCAAAATTCACAAAAATCACATCTTCATGTGATTTTGACATATGTGATGATGACAGAGGATTTTAAGAAGGACATAAATAACTTCCTTAACGAAATAAAAGAGAACACAGGTAAACAGATAGAAGGCCTTAAAGAGGAAACACAAAAATCCCTTAAAGAATTACAGGAAAACACAACCAAACAGGTAAAGGAATTGAAAAAATATCCAGAATCTAAAAAATGGATATTAACCTAGAAAACTGGAATACCCAAAACATAATCCACACATCAAATGAGGTACAAGAAGAAAGGAGGAGTGGCCCCTTGTTCTGGAAAGACTCAGTGAAGCAGTATTCAGCAAAACCAGAATGGGGAAGTTGGAAGGGTTGGGTGGGAAAACAGGGGGAGAGAAGGGGGTTTAATGGGACTTTCGGGGAGTCGGGGGCTAGAAAAGGGGAAATCATTTGAAATGTAAATAAAAATATATCAAATTAAAAAAAAAGAGGCCCAAAAAAAAAAAAAAGAAAGAAAATGCAAAATGCAAAAACCTCTTAACACAAAAATCTAGGAAATCCAGGACACAAAGAGAAGACCAAATCTAAGGATAATAGGTATAGAAGAGAGCAAAGAATCCCAACTTAAAAGGCCAGTAAATATCAACAAAATTATAGAAGAAAACTTCCCTAACCTAAAGAAATAGATGCACATAAACATCAAAGAGACCTACAGAACTCCATGTAGATTGGACCAGAACAGAAATTCCTCCCATTAAATAATAATGAAATCATCAAATGCACAAAACAAAGAAAGAATATTAAAAGCAGTAAGGGAAAAAAAGGTCAAGTAACATATAAATGAAGACCTCAAAGGATTACACCAGAGACAATGAAAGCTAGAAGATCCTAGGCAGATGTCATAAAGATCCTAAGAGAACACAAATGCCAGCCCAAACTACTATACTCAGTAAAACTCTCAATTACCATAGATGAAGAAACCAAGATATTCCATGATGAAACCAAATTTATACAATATCTTTCCACAAATCCAGCCCTACAAAGTACAATAGATAGAAAATGCCAATACAAGGAGGGAAACTACACACTAGAAAAAGCAAGAAAGTAATCTTCTTATAACAAACTCAAAAGAAGATAGCCATACAAACATATAAATAACATAAAAAATAACAGGAAACAACAATCACTATTCCTTGATATCTATTAAAACAATGGACTTAATTCTGCAATAAAAATGCATAGACTAACAGACTGGATACGTTAAACAGGACCCAGAATATTGCTGCACACACACTATCTCAGACACTACCTCAGAGTGAAGGTCTGGTAAACAATTGTCCAAGCAACTGTTCCCAAAAAATAAGCTGGAGTAGCCATTCTAACATCTGGACTTTCAACCAAAAGTTATCAAAAAAGATAAGGAGGACAATTGATACTCATCAAAGAAAAAAATCTACCAAGAAGAAATCTCAATTCTAAATATCATTGCTACAAATAAAAGGTTACCCATATTAATGAAAGAAACTTTACTAAAGCTCAAAGCACACATTGCACATCACACAATAATAGTGAGACACTTCCACACATGACCCTCATCAAAGGACAGATCATGGAAACATAAACTAAACTGAGACATACTGAAACTAACAGAAGTTATGGAGCAAATAGATTTAACAGATATCTATAGAACATTTAATGCTAAATCAAAAGAATATAGCTTCTTTACAGCACTTCATGAAAACTTCTAAATTAATCATGTAATCAGTCACAAATTAGAGCTTAACAGATATAAGAAGATATAATCTCATGCATCCTATCAGATCATTACTGGTTAAAGCTGGCCTTCAATAGCAACAAAAACAACACAAAGCCCATATACACATGGAAGCTGAACAACACTCTACTCAATGATAACTTGCTCAAGGAAGAAATAAAGAAAGAAATTAAAGACTATTCAGAATTTAATGAAAATGAAGACACAGCATACCCAAACATTCATGACACAATGAAAGCAGTGCTGAGAAGAAAACTCATAGCTCTGAGTGCCAAAAAAATAAAAAAAATAAAAAAAATAAAAAAACCTGGAGAGAGGATAAACTACTAGAGTGACAGCACATCTGAAAGCTCTAGAACATGAAGAAGCAATACACCCAAGAGGAGTAGACAGCAGTAAATAATCAAATGCAGGGCTGAAATCAACCAAGTAGAAACAAAAAGAATTATACAATGAATCAGCAAAACCAGAATCTGATTCATTGAGAAAACCAACAAGAGAGATAAACCCTTAGCCAGACAACCCAGAAGGCACAGAGACAGTATCCAAATTAACAAAATCAGAAATGAAAAGAAAGACATAACAACAGAAACTGAGGAAATCCAAAAAAATCATCAGATCTTACTACAAAAGCTTATACTCAACATAACTGGAACATCTGGATAAAACAGACAATTTTCTAGACAGATACCAGGTATCAAAGTTATATCCGGGTCAGATTAATGTTCTAAACAGTCCCATAACCCCGAATGAAATAGAAGCAGTCACTAAAAGTCTTCTAAAAAAAAAAAAAAAAAAAAAAAAACAAGCCCAGGACCTGATGGGTTAAAAGCAGAGTCCAATCAGACCTTCAAAGAAGACCTAACCAATAAGTTTCGAACTATTCCACAAAATAGAAACAGAAGGAATATTACCCAGCTCATTTTATGAAGCCATAATTACTCTGATACCTAAATCATACAAAGACCAAACAGAGAAGGAGAACTTCAGACCAATTTCCCTTATGAATATTGATGCAAAAATGCTCAATATAATTCTTGCCACACGAATCCAAGAACACATCAAACGATCATCCACCATGATCAAGTAGGCTTCATCCCATGGATGCAGGGATGGTTCAGTATAGGGAAATCCATCAATGTAATCCACTACATAAAAAATCTCAATGGGGAAAAAAACATGATCATTTCATTAGATGCTGAGAATGCATTTGACAAAATCCAACACACCTTCATGATGAAAGTCTTGGAAAGATCAGGAATTCAAGGCCCATACCTAAACATAGTAAGAGCAATATACAGCAAACCAGTAGCCAACTTCAAACTAAATGGAGAGAAACTGGATTCAATCCTACTAAAATCAGGGACTAGACAAGGCTGCCCTCTCTCTTCTTATTCAATATAGTACTCAAAGTCCTAACCAGAACAATTAGACAACAAAAGGAGGTCAAAGGGATACAATTAGAAAGGAAGAAATCAAAATATCATTTTTTGCAGATGATATGATAGTATACTTAGGTGACCCCCAAAAGTCCACTAGAGAACACCAAAACTGATAAACAACTTCAGCAAAGTGGCTGGATATAAAATTAACTCAAACAAAGCAGCAACCTTCCTATACTCAAAGAATATAGAGGATGAGAAAGAAATTATGGAAACAACACCCTTCACAATAGTGACAAATAATATTACATACCTCGTTGTGACTCTAACCAAGTAAGTGAAAGATCTGTATGAAAAAAACATTCCAGTCTCTGAAGAAAGAAATAGAAGATCTCATAAGATGGAAAGATCTCCCATGATCATGAATTGGCAGGGTTAATATAGTACAAATGGCCATCTTGCCTAAAGCAATCTACAGATTCAATGCAATCCTCATCAAAATTCCAACTCAAATCTTCATAGAGTTAGAAAGAGCAATTTCCAAATTCATCTGGAATAACATAAAACCCAGGATAGCAAAAAACTATTCTCAACAATAAAAGAACTTCTGGCAGCATCACCATCCGTGACATCAAGCTGTACTATTGAGCAATCATGATAAAAACTGCACAGTATTGGTACAGTGACAGACAGGTAGATCAATGTAGTAGAACTGAAGACCAGAAATGAACCCACACACCTACAGTTATTTGATCTTTGAAAAAGGAGCTAAAACCATTCAGTGCAAAACAGATAGCTTTTTTCAACAAATGGTGCTAGCAGTCAACATGTACAAGCATGCAAATTGATCCATTCTTATCTCCTTGTAGAAAGCTCAAGTCCACATGTATCAAGGACCTCCACATAAAATCAGATACACTAAAACTTACAGAGGAAAAATGGGGAAAGAACCTCGAACACATGGACACAGGTGAAATTTTCCTGAAGAGAACACCAATGGTTTATGTTCAAAGATCAAGAATCGACAAATGGGACCTGATGAAATTGCAAAGCTTCTATAAGGCACAGAACACTGTCAATAGGATAAAACAGCAACCAAAATATTGGGAAAAGATCTATCTTTACCAATCCTACATCCAGTAGAGGGTTAATATCCAATATATACAAAGAACTCCAGAAATTAGACTCCAGAAAAATAAATTGCCCTATTAAAAATGGGATACAGAGCTAAGCAAAGAATTCTCAACTGAGGAAAGTCGAGTGGCCGATAAGCACCTAAACAAATGTTCAACATCCTTAGTCATCAGGGAAATGCAAATCAAAATAGCCCTGAGATTCCACCTTATACCAGTCAGAATGGCTAAGATCAAAAACTCAGGTGACAGCAGATGCTGGTGAGGATGTGGAGAAAGAGGAACACTCCTCCATTGCTGGTGGGATTTCAAGCTGGTACAATGATTCTGGGAATCTGTCTGGCACTTCCTCAGATAATTGGACATAGTATTGCCTGAGGACCCAGCTATACCACTCCTGGGCATATGCCCAGAAGATATTACAACATGTAATAAGCACGCATGCTCCACTATGTCCATAGTAGCCTTATTTATAATAGCCAGAAGCTGGAAACAACCCAGATGCTCCTCAATAGAGGGCTGGATACAGAAAACGTAGTACATTTACCCTATATAGTATTACTCAGCTACTAAAAATGATGAATTCATGAAATTCTTAGGCAAATGGATGGAAGTCAAAAATATCCTCCTGAGTGAGGTAACCCAGTCACAAAAGAACACATATGGTATGTACTCACTTATAAGTGAATATTAATCCAGAAGCTCAGAATACCCAAGATACAATTCACAGACCACATGAAACCCAAGAAGGCAGACCAAAATGTAGATACTTCAGTTCTTCTTAGAAGGGGAAAGAAAATACTCACAGGAGGATATAATGGATACAAAGTGTGGAGCAGAGGATGAAGGAAAGGCCATCCGGAGACTACACCACTTGGAGATCCATCCCATATACAGACACCAACCCAGACACTATTGTGGATGACAACAAGTGCTTGCTAACAGGAGCTTAATATAGCTGTCTCCCGAGAGGTTCTGCCAGAGCCTGACACATACAAAGGCAGATGTTAGCAACAATCATTTCCCAATGGAGGAGTTGGAACCAAAGGAGCTGCAAGTGTTTGAAGTCCCATAGGTGGAACAACAACATCAACCAACCAGATCACCCAGAATCCCAGGGACCAAAGCACCAACCAAAGAGTACATATGGAGGGACCTTGGCTTCAGCCACACATGTAGCAAAGGATGGCCTCGTTGGGCATCGGTGAGAGGAGAGGCCCTTGGTCCTTTGAAGTCTCAATGTCTCAGTGTAGGGAAATGCCAGGGCAGTGAGGTATTAGTGGCTGAGTGGGTGGGAGAGCACCCTCACAGAAGCATGGGGAGGGGGGATGGAATAGGGGTTTTTCCAGAGAGGAAACCAAGAATATGGGTAACAATTGGATCAGGGAAGGCTGAAAGAAGCTGAGAAGAGCAATCATGTAGGAGGACCAGCAGTCTCATTTAATCAGGACCCCAAGATCTCTCAAACACTGGACCACCAAACAAATGATACATACAGCTGGTGCTGATATGATGCTGCCAACACACATACAGTAGAAGACTGCCGGGTCTGTGTTCATTCAGAGATGATGCACCTTACCCTTAAGATACTGGAGGCCCCAGGGAGTTTAGAGGTCAGGTGGGGTGAGGGGTCATGACATCAACATGGAGACAGGGGGTGGGGAGGAGGTGCAGGATATGAAATAATCAGAGGGTGGATGGGGGTGGGGGAATATAATATGGAGTGTGAAAATTTAATTAATTAATTAATTTTTAAAAAGGAAAAAAAGGTGAAGGGATGTCAAAGGGGCCATGAAAAGGAGGGACAGAGAGGAGGGGAACTGCACTTGGAATGTAAAATGCATAAATAAACTAATAAATAAAAAAAAGAAATCCATCTTAGTTTTAAAGGTAGGTATCACTTCAAAGTGAAAGAGTAGACAAAAGTATTCCAAGCAATTGGGATAATGAACAAAGTAGGCATTGACATGCTAATATCTGACAATATAAACTTCAAACTAAAGCAAACCAGAAGAGACAGGAAGGGTGCGTTATTCTACTCAAGTGATCAATTAGCCAAGAAACTACTACAATTTAAAGATATAGACACCAAACTCAGATGTGCCCAATTCCATAACAAACACATCAAATAAAATACACAGATTCATATAAATACAGTAATAGGTGATTTTAATATTCCACTTTCTCCAATAGATAGGTTATCTAAACAATAAGTAGAGAAACCACAGAACTAAATGACATCCTACATCAAATGGACCTAACTGATAACTACAGAACATTCTACCCAAACATCACAGAATACACATTCTACTCAGTAGCACATCGAAATGTCTCTAAAATAGACAACATCCTGGGCCACAAAATAAATCTTTACAAATTCAGAGCAATTGAAATGCCTCTTTGTATCCTTTTTAAGCATAGTAGCAAGACCCTAGTAAATGTATAAATTGTTGGAGATTAAACAACACACTACTGAATGATAGATATGTCACCAAAGTAATCAAAATGTTGCAAAATGAAAATGAAACACACAACAAAACTTTTGGGATGGAATACAAACAGTTGTAAGGGAAAAGTTTCTGTCCCCAGGGTTCTATGCTTATAAAAAATAAAGAGCACCACATACAGACAAAAAAAAAAAAAAAAAAGAAAAAAAAAAGAAAAGAAAACCGTAAAGGCAGTTGATGAAAACAAAAAGCAGAGACTGATGAAATAAAAACAAAGAAAACAATACAGAGTCAATTAATTTTAAAAATCTTGTTCTTTAAAAATATTAACAAGATTGGCAAACCCTTGACCCACCTAACATAAAGGAACAAAGGAACAAAATTACCAGAATCATAAATAAACAGAAAAACATTACAACAGATACCAAAGTTCAGATATTCATTATAAGAGAACACTTAAAAACCTATTCTTTACTAAGTTAAATAAATAAATTAATAAATAAATAAATAAATAAATAAATAAATAATTCTAGATTCAGCCACACTACCAAAATTAAACCAAGAAGAGATCAACAGCCTAACAGACCCATAACAAATGGGAAATGCATAGTCACAAAAGGCCTTCTTATTAAAAATGTTCCAGGGACAGAAAAATTAACAGCAGAATCCTTACAACACTTTCAAAGAAGATCTACAGCCAACATTTTTTATATTATTCAAAAAGTAGAAACAGAAGGAACATTCCCAAGATCCAATTATGAAGCTTGCATCACTCTAATATCAAAACCAGATAAAGACAAATAAAAAAGAACAGCTCAGGCCAATACTACATGCCAATATTCCTAATGAGTACACATTCAAAATGTTCAATAAAATTCTTACAAACTGAATAGACACACATCAAAAAGATTATCGTCCATGACCAATTTGAGTTTATCCCCAAGATGTAGGGGTGGTTCAACATATGCTACTCAATAAATACAATACATAAGTGGGCTGAAAGATAAAAATCACAAAGTCATCCCAATAGATTAATAAAAATGTTTTGATGAATTCCAACATGGCTTCACGAAAAAAGTCTCAGAAAAAGTAGAAATGAAGGGAAAATCTGTCAACATAAGAACAACTACATATGAGAAATTCACAGCCAACAACATCCTAAACAATAACTTGAAGGAATCTCATTCATACCAAGAATGAGGCAGGGCTGTTCTCTATCTATACTCCTTTTCAGTATTGTGCTTGAAGCTCTAGCTGGAGCAACAAGGCAAAAACAGGGAATTAAACAAATACAAACAAAAGGAGAAGTCAAACAAACCTTACTTAGAGATTACATGAAAATTAACATTAGATCACACTATGTTTACTAGAAAATATCTAGAAATGATAAAACTCATCCTCTGCAATGTGGCAGGATACAGAATCAATGAGAAAATTCATAGTTTTTCTAGATGCCAATAAAAGGCAGAGCAAGAAATCATAAACACACTCTCATTCATACTTCAAAAAGAGATATAGGGATAAATCTAACTAAAGTGAGGAAGAACTTGACAATGAAAATTTTAAGTCTGAAGAAAGCTAAAGACATCTTATGCTCGTGAATTTGTACTCATGAATTTATTGCTATGGTAGAGCCATAGTAATAAAACAAAATGGTACTGGAACAAAAACAGATATGTAGGCCAATGGAAAAAATTCAAAGACCCATAAAAGAATACATGTAACTACAGCCATTTAATATTCAACAGAAATACTAAAATAGACACTGGAGAAAATAGTGTACTTTCAACAGACATTGGGGTGGGGGTGGGGACACTGGTAGCTTGAATGAGACCCCACAGTCTCGGACATTTGAGCACTTAGCTGCCAGTTGGTGGTGCCATTTGGGAAAGTTTAAGAAGTATGACCTTGCTGGCCGAGGTATGCTTCTGTGGCTTTGAAGTTCAAAAGCCAGGATCCGATTTTAATATGTAGTCTGCTTTCCTGCTTGTGGTTTGTGGTTGAGATGGGAGCTCTCAGGTTCCTGCCCTGCTCCTGTGGGGCTTGATCCCTAGCCTCAAGACCATGATGGATTTTTAATCCTCTTGCATCATAAGCCTAACAACATTCTTTCTTATAAAAGTTGCCTTTGCTTGATGTTTTGTCAAAAAGAAAAGGTGAAAGCAGTGGTGGTTGGGGTCTCACTATGTACCCTTTGTTGTTTACAAATTCATTTTTGCAAATATTGTTATAATAAACATAGACAGACACACAATTATATAGAACAATTGCTCTGATAAACGCAGACACAAATTTTTCAATAAAATGCCTCAGACTAAAGACCACATCAAAAGGATCAGGCACCACAATTAAGTTGGCTTTATTTCACAGATATGGATACTGGATTCTTCACTCTGATTTCTCATACATGAACCATCAGGTTCTGGGAGACATCACACTTACATAGTATTTGAAAAGACTACTAAATGGATTCTTTACAAATGTCACTTTAAGTAGATGTATATTTAGGGAATATGATACCCTTTGAATTAACTCCACTGCACAGTTTTTATCACTGTTAGGTCTAATAAGTAAGGAGAAGAACATATGAGTAATACCAGAGCAGTCATGGTGTTAGATTGTCCCTCACAAGCTTTGGTAGAGAAAAACAAACAACCACAGCAAAAATAAAACTCTCAATATCACTGTTCTCTAGTACAGAAACTGAAGTACAGGAGAAAACCCATGAGCCATCATATCAAGTTCAACTTCTCAGACAAGGAAAGAGCAATAAGGTATGCAGCAGATGTAGAGGGAACAAAGAAACGGCACAGCAGCTCTCAAAGATTATGAACAAAATACAAGAATTTAAATTCTCAATATCTGGGGTATTTTTTAAAATGGTACCCTTCTAAGTCATTTCATAGAAATGTCTGTTTTCCCCTTTAAAACAACATCTGTCCATCTAGTCTGGTCTGGCCTTGAACTCATAATCCTCCTGGCTCAGCCTTCTAGATGCTGGGATTAGAGGCATTCATCTCCAAGCTCAGAGATTTTGTTCAATCTTTTCCTTTCCTGGTCTACTGTCTCCAAAAGGGTTGCCTGGCTGAGATATAGGCCTTGGGTGAGATACTTTATTATTTCAAGATGCTCTAAAGTTCTCATTCAAGCATGGCAGTTCTCCAAAGCAGTGCCCACTCCATCCTCCTGGCCTGCAGCTCTTGCCATGAAAAATAGAAAACAGCTCTAAGCCTCCAGTATTTGCCTTATAGCACAGTACGTCTGTACATTGTTAAGCAGCTGCCACATTTTCCCCCAGAGATTGCTCCATTTCAGGGCTGAATGAGGTAATGGGGATATTTAATCCAAGTTGAACTTGTAAACGTGCTTTGGGAATCTTTGGAATGAAAAGAACTGTGCATACCCAAAGAGTTTGTTACTAATTACATAATGTATATCCAGAATTGAAAAAAAAAAAATCCCTCTATTTGGGCACCTCTCACCTGATTTAAAAAACTATTCCTTTGCATGGACAAGATAAATCTAAAAATTGAAATGAATCAAAACCAACGCAGATAGAAAGTACTGATACAAAACTTATAGATTATAATCATACCTATAAGATGGGACTTTTGGTTATTACGTAAGCACATTTGGGAGAAGAAAAAAAACTTGAAAATAGAACAAAACAAAAAGACAAAAAGGAAATGACTAGGGAGAAGGAAACAGTCATAATGAGTTTGAGTCCGTTGATGAGTTATTTGGAAGTATCAGATGGTTTCTTGGGATAGTGGTTTAAGTCTCAAAAGAGTCCATGTAGTAAAAGGCCTGTCACAGAGCCATCTCTACAAAATAAATGCAACTTCATCCTCCCTCCAGGTTGTATCTCGGACTCTAGCCAAGCATGACTCAATTAATCGAGGGAACTGAGGAGTTTGAAAACAGAACTGAGGAAGGGCCAGGGCCATAAACCAAGCATTTTCATTTGTTGGCATCAGACAGGTGGTAGGCAGATTGACCCAGCTGCTGATGCTTGGAAAATGTCCAGCTCACATGCAAGGCTTGGCATCTGAGAGAGATGCCAGAGAACAGGCCAAGAGGTGATTTCAGATACTATTGTAGGACAGTGAAAGGTAGCCTGGTTTCTGGCCGAGCACAGGCTTGAAACCCCAGTGACCCTGCAGGGCTGGTAGGCATTTTGCCAGGCTCCCGTACTGGAGGCTTCTGACACAAGGGCTCAGCCCTCCATAGATTTGTGGCCATCAGTCATGTAAGGGCAATGCCCTAAGCCTCTTCACAGGTAGAGAATGTGACCACAGGTCACATAGCCTCAAGACAGATCTCCATTTTATGAGGTACCTAAAGGCCTGGAGGCTTAGCCAATAAACCCCCCTTCCCAGACACTCCTCCCTGCAAAAGGTATTTAACCTCAGGCCCGCCCTGAGAAAGTGGGGTATGGTTTAATTCATCTATTTTCTGCCATGACAATAAATGTTTTAACAGCATAGACTGTCTCTTTTCATCAGGATCCGTGATGGGGAGCAATGGAACAGGTCTTTGCCCAAAGGGATGGCCATCTAATCTCCCCCAGAAGGCCTCTCAGCACTCCCAGCCATAGGCTCCATCAAGCCAAGCCTAACAAGCCAAGGTCTCTCCTCCCTGCGGGACCCAGCCAGAGCTCTCCGCACCTTTACCCCTCGGTCCTGGGCTCCGTTCTCAGCGCTTCCACAGCATCCAGCAGCACCTGCGTGCCAAAGAGCTTGAGAATCAGACTGCCCCAGCCTCCCTTCAGGCCTGGGGACCCCCAAACTAGCTCTGGCTGTCCCCAGGACCTCAGACTGTGCTCCCCCACCCGACCCCCAGAGGTATCCCTCAGCTTCCCATAGCCTGACACCTGCCCAGCACCCTCCCAGCGCCAGTGTGGGTTAAACACAGTCAAAACTTCCCATGTCCCACCTCCCCAAGAGGCCCAAACCCTGTGGCGGAATGGATGTGGGACACCCATAACCCTACATACTATCAGAAACATGGCAATGACACACCTGACTATTGGAGTAACCAAGAGCTAAGACGGTCCTCCAACAAGAACCATAGCTATTAACATGGTACTCAAAGTCCTATTTTTAAATCTGCACAAGGGAGGCTTTCTGCAAGCCATAGGCTAGAATATGAAGAAGGAAAGCTATGGAGAAAGACAGCTGATGTCAGGGAAGCTAACCAGTAGCAATTCAAAATTTTCCACATGAAATTTATTTGGAAAAGCATTCTGCACGGAGAGGAATATTTCAAATTGTTTGCACAGAGGTATGTGTGCATAAGGTTCATAAGATAATGTTTCCTACTTTTCAAAAATATAATAGGGGATGGAGAAATGTGTGCAAATTGTATTTACACAATGAAGTGTTACTCATCTGTTAGAAAAAAATGACACCCATGAACGTTTTAGACAAATGAATGGAACTAGAAAAAAAATCATCCTGAACAAGGCAACCCAGACCTCAAAGGACAACATGATAAGTACTCATTTTAAGTCACTATGAGTTGTAAAGAATGATCAGACTTCAATCTTCAGATCCAGAGAGGCTAAGTAACAAGGAGGGTTCTAGTGGGGACAAACAGATCTCTATGGGAAGAGGAAATAAAATATCCTTTGTTTACCGGTGACTTGGGATGGAAATGGGAACAGAAGAGATGTGGTTGGGGAGGGGTAAAGGGAAGAGTACAGGTAAAGACTTGTGAAATAGGTGGGCCTTTAGAGGGTGATGTGAAGATCTAGTGCAGTGGTAACTTTCTGGAACCTATGAGGGTGACCCTGGCAAGGACTTCTAATAATGGACAATTTGTACCTGACCTGGCCATCTTCTTTTTTTAACTAGATATTTTTGTTAGTTACTTTTGAAATGTTATCCCCTTTCCTCCTCTCCCCTACAAAAACTCCCTATCCCATTTCCCCTCCCCTTGCTCACCAACCCACCCACTCTGCTTCCCTGACTTGCCATTCTACACTGGGGCACTGAGCCTTCACATGACCAAGGACCTCTCAGTGATGTCCAACAAGGCTGTCCTCTGCTACATATGTGGCTGGAGTCATGAGTCCCTCCATGTGTACTCTTTGGTTGGTGGTTTAGTCGCTAGGAGCTCTGAGGGTACTGGTTGGTTCAAATTGTTGATCCTCCTATGGGGCTGCAAGCTCCTTCAGCTCCTTAGTTCCTTGCTCTAGCTCCTCCATTGGGGAACCTCTGCTCAGTCCATTAGTTAGCTGTGAGCATCTACTTCTGTATTTGTCAGGCATTAGCAGAGCCTCTTAGGAGACAGCTACATCAGGCTCCTGTCATCAAGCACTTGTTGGCATCCACAATAGTGTCTGGGTTTGGTAACTGTATATGGGATGGATCCCCAGGTCAGGCAGTCTCTGGATGGTCTTTCCTTCAGTCTCTCCTCCACACTTTGTCTCTTATGTCCACCCACAGGTATTTTGTTCCCCCTTCTAAGGAGGACTGACGTATCTGCACTTTTGACTTCCTTCTTCTTGAGCTTTGTTTGGGCTGCAAAATGTATCTTGGGTATTCCCGGCTTCTGGGCTAATATCTACTTATCAGCAAGTGCATACCATGTGTGTTGTTTTATAATTGGGTTGCCTCACCCAGGATGATATTTTATCATTCCATCCATTTGCCTGGCCATCTTCTTTAATGAGACAAAGCTTCCAGTGGTGGGAATGGGACACCAACCCATGCATAAAATCTGTAATTCCCACAACCTGTCCTGCCTGCAAGATATGCTGGAAAAATAGTGCCTCAGAGCTGTAGGACTGATCAACCAATGACTGGTTAACTTCAGCTCTAAGCCACAAAAGAAAGCCCATGCCTGACACTGCCTGGATGCCCAGGAACCAGAAGCTGGATGGCTCAAAGACCTAGAATAGAACAAAACATCACTGGAAAAAGAAAAGTCAGAGAGGCTTCTTTTAGGAGTTAATGGGAGCAGATGCAGAGACCCAAAGGCAAACATTAGCAGAGACTGAAGGACCCCATAGAAGAGCAGGAGGAAGGATTGTAGGAGCCAGAGCAATGAGGACACCAGAAGAACACAGTCCACAGAATTAATTAATCAGGGCTCATAGGGACTCACAGAGACTAAAGTGGCAATCACAGAGCCTGCATGATCTGTTTTAGGTCTTCTGCATACATGCTATGGGGTTTAGCTTCGGGGTTTCGTAAGACTCCTACCAGTGAGGATGAGGGAGTCTCTGACTCTCTTGTCTGCTTTTGGGACCCCTTTTTCTCCTACTGGGTTGCTTCACCACCCTTGAAATGAGGGGAGGTGCCTAATCTTATTGCACCTTGTTATGCTGTGTTTGCTATATATCCCTGGGAGGTCTGCTCTTTTCTAAAGGGGAATGAAGGAGTAGTGGATCTGGGGGAGAGGGAAGGTGGGAGGAGACTGGTAAGAGGGGGCGGGTAGATGTGGTTGACATGTATTACATGAGAGAAGAATAACGAAAAAGAAAAATATTTAATAGGGGCTACAGAAATATACAATAGTGGCTCAGCTTAAAGTGGTTCTCAATTGGTGAGTCTTGACCCTTCTGGCAAACCTCTAGCTCCAAAAGCATTTATATTATAATTCATAACATTAGCAAAACTTCAGTTATGAGGTAACAATGAAATAATTTTATGGTTAAAGGGTTACAGCATTAGATAAGTTGAGAACTGCCGGGCTCAGTAGTTACAAATACTTCCTGCTCTTCCAGAGGACCAGAGTTTGGTTCCCTGCATCCATGTCAGGAGGCTCATAACTACCTGTAATTCTATCCAGGGTATCTGGTGCCCCCTTCTGGCTTTTATGGGCACTGTACACATGTGCTGTCCATAGATTCAGATGGACATATGAACATAAAATAAATCTTTTTAAATGTAATAAGCATGGAGAAAAGAAAACTAAATATTCTCTCTCTCTCTCTCAGACACACAAACACACACACACACACACACACACACACAAACACAGGCTGTCTCCATAAAAAACTATCCATTAGAATGGAAGTGCAGAGGCTGGAAAGATGGCTTCTGTTAAGAGCACATGCTGCTCCTACAGAAGACACTGGTTCAGTTCTTAGCACCCATATCAGGAGACTCACAACTCCCCAACTCCCTGCAACTCCAGTTTCATAGGATCTGACCTTCTCTTCTTGCCTCTGTAATTAGCCTGTGGCAAACACAGACACATAATATATTTTTATAGAATTAAAGTGCAATATTAGGGTGACCAAGCATGCAGCAAGATTGCTGTAGTGTCATCTGTAACTCAGCATACTAGGCTAAACACCAAGGGTACTTACTTTTTTTTTTTTTTTTTTTTTTTTTTTTTGGTGCTTGAAAGTTTTTTTTTTATTATTTGATATAATTTTTTATTTACATTTCAAATGATTTCCCCTTTTCCAGCCCCCCACTCCCCGAAAGTCCCGTAAGCCCCCTTCTCTCCCCCTGTCCTCCCACCCACCCCTTCCCACTTCCCCGTTCTGGTTTTGCCGAATACTGCTTCACTGAGTTTTTCCAGAACAAGGGGCCACTCCTCCTTTCTTCTTGTACCTCATTTGATGTGTGGATTATGTTTTGGGTATTCCAGTTTTCTAGGTTAATATCCACTTATTAGTGAGTGCATACCATGATTCACCTTTTGAGTCTGGGTTACCTCACTTAGTATGATGTTCTCTAGCTCCATCCATTTGCCTAAGAATTTCATGAATTCATTGTTTCTAATGGCTGAATAGTACTCCATTGTGTAGATATACCACATTTTTTGCATCCACTCTTCTGTTGAGGGATACCACAACCGGCGGTACTTACTTTTAAGGTCCATCCCAATAATGCTCAAATTGTTACAGTTGACTCCTCATACTGATGTTCTCATTTTGAAAACTGACATCTTTGTGCCATTCCCTTAGACACAGCATGCTATAAGACCTCAGTGATGTGTATTTAGTAAGTGATCAAAATGCCTAAAGCTATAGTTGATTAAGATAATGCACTGGAAGCCTTCATAGCCAATATATCTCATTCACATTATTCTTCTATCACTTTCCTGGAATCAATGCCAGAAATATGATTTTGCACTGCCAATATTTTTTTTTGTTTTCAGTCTAAGGTGGTTTGACTATTTAGAAAAAGCACTTGTTTTGTTATTTCTAGACAAAGAACCCCTAAGCAATATTTTTCCTTATAACAGGTTAATTTGGTTTCTTGGACTGTAATTTTGACTAGGATTTAAAACAGTCATTGTCAAGAAATTAGAAAATATCCACATTAGAGAGTTGGCAACATTGTCATTAACAGACTCATCTGGACACTGTGCCTGTCCTCAATACTATTTGTAGATCTGGAGATAATAATGGGTACCTGAATCTCACAGACAAACACAGGATTCTCTAGAATTGGAAAGGTACATAAAAACTTTAAGGTAATTGTTATGACCAGAGTCCTAACGCAAGCCACCCAATTCCAAGCAATGGCCATTAGAAATTAAAGCAAATTCTAAGAGATCAGCAAATGTATTTTCCCAGGGTAGGGGGACAGAAAAAAAGAATTCAAATCCAGAGGCAATATATATCCTCTATTGTTCCATTTCAGAAATGTGAAATCCTCTATGTCATCACATGTCCTCAGAGATTGTCTCCCATCCTGATTGAGAACCCAGCACTGGGAACATAACTAATACTCACTGCTGGATTGGTGAACACACTTAGTAAAGGCAACTCTAAACAAAGAGACTCTGACCAAATTGTGTGGATTTCAGGGATCTCAGAGTCAATTGAATTCATCATTACCTTAGGACAGATGTTTCCACAGATGTTTAGAGCCATAGATGGTAATCAACTTGAAACAAATCCTTATCTCAGACATAGATACCTGGCTTCCTAGAGCAAAACAACAGCATTTTATCAGATATCTGGGCAGAATAGCTTTGAGAAATGGAAAGAAATGGGATGCTTTGTAAATGCCAGTCATGGTGGGTTCTTAGAAAAGAGAAATGATTTAGATCAGAAAGATTGCAAGATACATTCTGTAATCAAGGACCTTAGGCCAAAATGGGATTTGTGTATCAGGATACCCTAAGAAGATAAATTTCAGACTCACTAGACTCTGATGTATTCGGAACCACCTGTGTAGTGCTGGAGAGATGACTCAGCAGTTAACAGTACTACTTGCCCTTTCAGAAACCCTGGGTTTGGTTACTGGAGCTCAAATGGTAGCTCACAATCATCTATAATTCCACTACCAGGGAATTCACTACCTCCTCAGGCACTGCCTGAATGTAGTGCACACATGCACACAAGCAGCATACTCATGACATTAAACGCATTCTTCTTTTTAAAAAGTAACCTGCAGCTTTGTTAAAAAGCAGATTCTGATTCAGTGGTGGGTCCTGAATATGCATTTCTATGTGTCCTCAGTAATGCTGATGTGCCAAGTCCAAAGTCAGACTAAGGAGACCCTAACATTGCCACATCCCTGGTCTGGAGAGTCACTGTGCTAGAGACCACAAGATTTACTTTAAGATTACAGAGGAGCCTTTTTGCTGGGGCTGACTCTTGGCTGGTCTGCTCCAGTGAAGACACCATCTCCTGATGCATCCTAGAGAATCCGCTGTACTCAGAGCAGTTGATAAGAACCTGCTTCCACTTCCTGAATCTCAGAACTGCTGCTGGGGGCCCAGCAACTTCGCCACCCATCAAACACCAAAACCCCCACTCTCCCAAATACCACTCCCCTTCTGTTTCTTTTACCTCTTCCACAACCTGGTCCTTTCAGCTGAGGCAGATGTCTGCTCCAGTGAAGACACCATCTCCTGATCCATCCTAGAGAACCCACTGCACTCAGAGCAGTTGAGAACCACTACACTCGGAGCAGATGAACCTGTTGCACTCAGAGCAGTTGAGATCCCACCGCATTTAGAGCACTTGAGAACCAGCTACACTCAAAGCACTTGAGAACCAGCTGCACTCAAACAGTTGACCCAACAGTCTGAAGGCTTCCCAGGAGATCTACTGCAGCCAGGGCAACAGATCAGAACCCTCTCTGCCCTGTGAAGAGCTCCTGGTTGGAAGGCCCTACAGATAGTCTGTTACAGCCAGGACTGCAAGCCTACTAGGAGAGCTGAAGCAACCCAGGGTCAAAAGAGGCAGACTCCAGACAATCACCCAGACCAAAGAACACCAGTCAGTGACAACCATTTGGCGAAAGGCAAGCACAAGACCATAAGCAACAAAAGTCGATATATGTGGGCATCATCAGAACCCAGTTCTCCCACCACAGCAAGTCCTGAATACAACACACCTGAACAACAGGAAGCTGGCCTATAACCCTATCTCGTGAAGTTAATAGAGTCCTTTAAGGAGGATACGAATAGCTCAATGAAAGAAATACAGGAAAACACAGGTAGACAGGTGAAGGTATTGAATAAAGTGATTCAAGACCTAAAAGTGGAAGTAGAAACAATAAAGAAAACACAAATGGAGGCAAACCTGGAAAAGGAAAACCTAGGAAAGAGGTCAGGAAATAGAGATGCAAGTATCTCCAACAGAATACAAGAGATAGAAGAGAGAATCTCAGGTGTAGAAGATACTTTAGAAGAGATGGACACAACAGTCAAAGAAAATGAAAAATGCAAAAAGTTTGCAACCCAAAACATCCAGAAAATCCAGAACACAATGAGAAGACCAAACCTGAAGACAACAAAGATTTACAAATTAAAGGGGCAGTAAATACCTTCAACAAAATTATAAAAGAAAACTTCCATAACGTAAAGAAAGAGATGCCCATAAACATACAAGTAGCCTACAGAACTCCAAACAGACTGGACCAAAGCAAAAATCCCTCCTGTCACATAATAATCAAAACACCAAATGCACAAAACAAAGAAAGAATATTAAAAGCAGTAAGGGAAACATGTCAAGTAACATATAAAAGCAGACCTATCAGAATTACACCAGAGCTCTCACCAGAAACTATGAAAGCTAGAAGATCCTGGGCAGATGTCATACAGACCCTAAGAGAACATAAATGCCAGCTCAGGGTACTATACCCAGCAAAACTCTCAATTACCATAGACAGAGAAAACAAAATATTAAATGGCAAAACCCAATTTATACAATATCTTTCTGCAAACCCAGCTCTACAAATGAAAATGTGTGGAAAATACCAACACGAGGAGGGCAATTACACTCTAGAAAAGGGATGAAGGTAATATTTCAACAAATCCAAAGGAAGATGGCCACACATAATTGCACCTTTAACCACAAAAATAACAGGAAGTAGCAATCACTTTTCCTTAATATCTTTAACATCAATGAACTCAGTTCCCCAATAAAAAGACAGGGACTAACAGACTGGTTACGTAAACAGGACTCAACATTTTGTTGCATATAAGAAACCTACCTCAGTGACAATGACAGTCATTACCTCAGAGTCAAAGGTTGGAAAACAATTTTCCAAGCAAATAGTCCCAAGAAACAAGCTGCAGTGGCCATTCTTATACCAGAAAAAATCAACTTTCAACCAAAAGTTGTCCAAAAAAAACCAAGAAAGGACACTTCATAACAATCAAAGGAAAAAAAAACTCCCAAGTTGAACTCTCAATTCTGAACATCTATGCTCCAAATGCAAGGGCACGTACATTCATTAAAGGACTTTACTAAAGCTCAAAGCACACATTGCACCCCACACAATAATAGTCAGAAACTTCAACACCTCACTCTCAGCAGTGGACAAATTATGGAAACAGAAACAAAACAGAGAAACAGTGAAAATGCTCTCCTCAATGATAACTTGGTTAAGGAAGAAATTAAAGACTTTTTAGAATTTAATGAAAATGAAGACACATCATACCAAAACTTATGGGACATGATGAAAGCAGTGCTAAAAAAAAAATAGCTCTAAGTACCTCCAAAAAGAAACTGGAGAGGGCTTACATTAGCAGCTTGACAGCACACCTGAAAACTCTAGAACAAAAAAGCAAATACAACCAAGAACCAAGAGGAGTAGACAGCAGGAAATAGCCAAACTGAGGGCTGAAATCAATCAAATAGAAACAAAAAGAGCTATACAAAGAATCAACAAAATCAGGAGCTGGTTCTTTGAGAAAAATCAACAAGATAGATAAACCCTTATCCAGACTAACCAGAGGGCACAGAGGCAGTACCCAAATATAATAAAATCAGAAATGAAAGGGGAGACATAACAACAGAAACCCTAGAAATTGAAAAGAAAATCATCAGATCCTATGACAAAAGCTTATACTCAACACAATTAAAACAATCAGGACAAAATGGACAATTTTCTAGACATATACCAGGTGCCAACGTTAAAACAGGATCAGATACATCATCTAAATAGTCCCATAAGCCCTGAGGAAATGGAAGCTATTATTAACAGACTCTATTTGTCTGTTAGACAAGTAGACGGGGGAATAAAATACCCACAGAAGGAGATACAGAGACAAAGTGTAGAGCAGAGTCTGAAGGAAAGACCATCCAGAGACTACCCCACCTAGGGATCCATCCCATATACAGTTTCAAAACCTAGACACTATTATCAATGCCCACAAGTGCTTGCTAACTGGAGTGGGGGAGCATAGCTATCACCTGGCAGGCTCTGCTAGTCTATGACAAATACAGAGGGGGACACTTTCAGCCAGCCATTGAACTGAACATAGGGTCCCCAAGGAGACCTAGAGAAAGAACCCAAGGAGCTGAAGGTGTTTGCAGTGCCATAGGAGGAACAACAACATGAGCCACCCAGTACTCCCAGAGCTCCCAGGGACAAAACCATCAACCAAAGAGTACACATGGAGTTACCCATGGCTCCAGATGCACAGGCAGCAGAGGATGGCCTTGTTGGACATCAAAGAGAGGAGAGACCCTTGGTCCTGGAAAGGCTCAATACCTGTAGGAGAATACCAGGACAGGGAAACAGGAGAGAGTTGATTGGGGAACAGGGGGATGGGAGATGGTTTATGGGATTTTCATGGGGGAAGGGGGGGACCAGGAAAGGAGACAACATAAATGTAAATAAAGATATCTAATAAAAAAAGAAAAGAAATATGTGAATCCACCCATTCTTGTCTCCTTGTACAAAGATCAAGTCCAAGTAGAACAAGGACCTCCACATAAAACTAGATACACTGAAGCTTATAGAGGAGAAAGTGGGGAAGAGCCTTGAACACATGGGGACAGAGGAAAATTTCCTGAACAGAACACAAATGGCTTATGCTCTAAGAACAAGAATCAACAAATGGAACTTCATAAAATGGCAAAGCTTCTGTAAGGCAAAGGACACTGTCAATAGGACAAAACAGCAACCAGCAAAGTGGGAAAAGATCTTTACCAATCCTATATCCGATAGAGGGCTAATATCCAATGTATACAAAGAACTCAAGAAGTTAGACTCTAGAGAATCAAATAACCCTATTAAAAATGGGGTACAGACCTAAACAGAAAATTCTCAACTGAGGAAACTTGAATGGCTGTGAAACACTGAAAGAAATGTTCAACATCCTTAGTCTTCGGGGAAATGCAAATCAAAACAAACCAGAGATTCTACCTCTTACCAGTCAGAATGGCTAAAATCAAAAACTCAGGGGACTACAGATGCTGGTGAGGATGTGGTAAACGAGGAACACTCCTCCATTGCTAGTGGGATTGCAAGCTGGTACAACCACTCTGGAAATCAGTTTGGCCGTTCCTCAGAAAATTAGTCACAGTACTACCTAAGGACCCAGCTATACCACTCCTAGGCATATACCCAAAAGATGCTCCAACATATAATAAAGACACATTCTCCACTGTGTTCATAGCAGCCTTATTTATAATAGCCAGAAGCTGGAAAGAACCCAAATGTCCCTCAACAGAGGAATGGATCCAGAAAATGTGGTATATTTACACAATGGAATACTACTCAGCTATTAAAAACAATTAATTCATCAAATTATAGGTAAATGGATGGAACTAGAAAGTGTCATCCTGAGTGAGGTAACCCAATCACAAGGGAACACACATGGTACACACTCACTGATAAGTGGATATTAGCCCAACAGTTTAGAATAAACAAGGTACATTTCACAGACCACATGAAGCTCAGGAAGAAGGAAGACCAAAGTGTGGGTGCTTCGTTTTTTCTGAGAAAGGGAACAAAATACTCACAGGAGCAATTATGGAGACAAACTGGGAGCAGAGACTGAAGGAAAGGCCACCCAGAGACTGTCCTACCTGTGGATTCATCCTATGGACAGTCAACAAACCCCAACACTATTATGGATCCTGAGAAGTGCTTGCTGAAAGGAGCCTGATATTTCTGTCTCCTAATGGGCCCTGCCAGAGCCTTACAGATACAGAGGCAGATGCTAGCAGCCAACTATTAGACTGAGCGCAGGATCCTCAGTGGGGGGAGTTAGAAGGAAGACTGACGGAGCTTAAAGGGCTTTGCAGCCTAATGGAAAGAATGATGATGTCGGCCAACCAGACCCTCAGGGCTCCCAGGGACTAAGGCATCAACCAAGGGGTACACATGGTTCCAGCCACATTTGTGGCAGAGGAATGCTTTGTTGGGCATTAGTAGAAGAGGTCCTTGGCTCTAGGAAGGCTCAATAGATGCCCCAGCGTGGGGAAATTGAGGGGAGCAGGTGGGAGTGGATTGGGTGGAAGGGCATCTTCATGAAGACAGGGGGAAGGAGGATGGGTTGGGGGTTTTCTGTGGGGGGAAAAGCCAGAAAAGGAAATAACATTTGAAATGTAAATGAAGAATATATTCAATTTAAAAAAAGCATTGATTTGTACCTTGACTTCTATGCATGCAGACTGAAATCAAACATGTATATGTGTATGCTCACGTGATCAGAATCCAACTCATTCCAACTAGAGATTTTTCTCATCAACCAATAAATTTGTTTTCATTGTCTTGCTTTGGAGAAACCTCATTTTAAAAAAAAAGACTGCAGAAAAACTTGGCATTCTCAGGTCACCTGGGGGACATTTACTCATCCACTGAAATGCAAGTTAAATTTATGTCCTCTCCCTCTCTTTCTGATGAGACTCTAGAGAAGTTCACATGTTGATTTGGGATAGTTTGCTATTGTGTTTAAGTGAAAGATTCAACAAGATTTCAATATGGAATAAAAATTATTCTCTTTCTCAGGAAATGTTTAATTCATGCTCTTTCAGTTGGTTTGTGGAGGCGAGGGTTAAAAGTTTAGATATGAAACACTAGTCACTATTCTCTTGCTAGTTTAACAGTTAGCTGCATTTGCGCAGAGACTGGGCAAGCATGTCCATCAAATCCGGGTCTCTGATCTCCCAGTGACAGCATGTGATTCTGGGCTCTGGACAAAGTGCTGTCTTGCTTAAGACTCTCTGAGCCCAGGCCTGAACTGCTCTTTGCAGCCGTGGTAAAGCAACTGAGTCATTTACCAACATATATGGTCAGTGGGGAAAGTCGACTCAGGTAGGAATGGGTCTCAAACTCCAGGGTTACAACAGTGACATACAGTTTTCAGCCCATTTCTTAAAGTCTGAAACCACATCTGGGCATCAGCACCTTTTTCTCCTGTACTGACAAACCTGCCTTGTGTCCTCTACTGTGGACTTTTCTAGCAAGCAAGAATTGAGACATATTTGTCTAGCAATTTTCTCCATGTTATCATGAAGAGGAAATTTATTCTGAAAATGTTGCTGTGGCTTATGAATGGGACTCATCGGAAGCAAGCTAGTAGGACTACCCCAGTAGCTCATTTCTTCATTGTCAGAATGACTAATGCGCAAACCAGATTATTTGCACTTTTCATGGTATATTTAATAACCATTTTTTAAAAAGAGCTAAAGAACTTCCTAACTTTTGTAAAGAATATCATTTTCAGCTAACAGCATCCACTGTAAGAAGATTCTTCTGCCGCCTGACTATTTCTTTGTGTCAAGAATTCAAAAAGGAAAAAGGAAATGAAAGGTCACAGCTCAATTACCATGAACCCACTTCCAATGTCACACCTGCTCATGCACATCTTCAGCAGCATGTCCCCTGTGGGGCCCAGAACAAAATGACATGACCATTACTGAGTATCTCAGACAAGCCCTGGAGGGGGGGAGGGAGGGGAGAAGGAAGCCACATGCTCCTGGGACTAATAGTTTCCAGGCATTCTTTTCCAACCAATATAAATAAAATGGGTTTTCAAAATTCTATTTATTTATATTTAAAATCTAGACTTGAACACTCAGAAAAAATACAGGTTCAAGTGGTCAATGGTTATCTGTATATAAGTCTGAATTTATTAATGCCCAGTTACATTAACAGATTAGTTTTTCAACACAATGGCCATAGCCCAAGTGTTCAATAACTATGAATGGCTAGTAGGTATCATATATCAGACAGCACAACACTATAACATTCCATCAGCACAGAACATTCGAAACTGTACCCTATATGATCATATACCAGACTAATTTTGGCAGCAAGCTCTAGAAATTGAGATCAGAATGAGGCAAAAGAGTGTTAGCATTTTTACTTTTAGTTTTGTTCATTTTTCTTCACAGTATTATATTCTTGTCTCAGATATTAAAATCATGAAAAGCTTGAACTGTTGGATGGAGATATCATTTTTAATTAAACATGTTTGAAGGAAACATTTAACTGTGTAATTTCTTTCTATGGACCTAGGAACAAAACCCTTAATTAGATATAAAAACATGCTTATACAAGCATTATTCCATAAACAAATCAAAATGCTTCTTTTTTTCTTTTTTTTTTTTTTACTGGATTCTTTCTTTGTTTACATTTCAAATGTTATCCTCTTACACAATTTCCCCTGCTCTCAGAAAGCCCCTATCTCGACCTCTCTCTCCCTGCTTCTATGAAGGTGTTTCTCCACCCGCCCATCCAATACCACCTCCCTGCCCTCAATTCCCAAACACTGGGGCATCTGTCAAGCCTTCATGGGACCAACAACCTCTCCTCCTTGACTGATGCCTGACAAGGCCATCCTCTGCTACATATGCAATTGGAGTAATGTGTACTCCTTGGTTGGTGGCTTAGTCCCTGGGAGCTATAGGGAGTATGGATGGTTGATATTGTTGTTCCTCCTATGGGTTTCCAAACCCCTTCAACTCCTTAGGTGCTTTCTCACATTCTTCCAATGGGAATCTCACACTCAGTGCAATGGTTGGCTATGAGTATCAGATCTTGTATTTGTAATGCTCTGGCAAGGCCTCTCAAGAAACAGCTATATCAGGCTCCTTTCAGCAAGCATTTCTTGGCATCCACAATAGTGTCAGGTTTTGGTGACTGTATATGGGATAGATCCCCAGGTAGGACAGTCTCTGAATGGCCTTTACTTCAGACTCTGCTCTACACTTTGTCTCGATATTTGTTGCTGTGAGTATTTTGTTTCTCTTTCTAAGATGGACTGAAGCACCTACACTTTGGTCTTCCTTCTTGGGCTTGATGTGGTCTGTGAATTGTATTTTTGGTATTCCAAGATTTTGGGCTAATATCCACTTATCAGTGAGTGCATACTGTGTGTGTTATTTTGTGTTTGACTTACCTCTCACTCAGGATGATATTTTCTAGTTCCATTCATTTGTCTGCAAATTTTATGAATTTATCAATTTTAATAGCTGATTAGAAATCCATTGTATAAATGTACAATATTTTCTGTATCCATTCCTCTGTTGAGGATATCTGGGTTCTTTCTAGCTTCTTGCTCTTATAAATAAGGTGGCTATGAACATAGTAGAGCATGTGTCCTTGTCATATATTGGAGTATCATTTGGGTATATGCTCAGGATTGGTATAGCTGGGTCCTCGGGTCTATGTCTACATTTCTAAGGAACCACCAGACTGATTTCCAGACTCATTGTACCACCTTGCTATCCCACCAACAATGGAGGAGTGCTGCTCTTTCTCCATATCCTTACTAGCATCTGCTGTCACCTTTTTGTTGAAAGTTGTTTTTATTCGATATTAAAATGGCTACTTCAGCTTGTTTCTTGGGACCATTTGCTTTGAAAATTGTTTTCCAACCTTTTACTCTGAGGTAGTGTCTGTCTTTGTCACTGAGGTGCATTTCCTGTATGCAGAAAAATGCTGGGTCCTGTTTATATATCCAGTCTGTTAGTCTATGCCTTTTTATTGGAGAATTGAGTCCACTGATGTTAAGAGATATTAAGGAAAAGTGATTGTTACTTCTGTTATTTTTTTTTTTTTGGAGGTGGAATTATGTTTGTGTGGCTATCTTCTTTTGGGTTTGTTGAAAGAAATTATTTTCTTACTTTTTCTAGGGTATAGTTTCCCTCCTTGTGTTGGAATTTTCCATTAATTATCCTTTGCAAAGATGGATTTGTAGAAAAATATTGTGTAAATTTGCTTTTGCATGGAATTTCTTATTTTCTCCATCTATGGTAATTGAAAGTTTTGCTGGGTATAGTTGTCTGGGCTGACATTTATGTTCTCTTAGGGTCTATATGACATCTGCCAAGGATCTTCTTGCTTTCACAATCTCTGGTGAGAAGTCTGTTGTAATTCTGATAAATCTGCCTTTATATGTTACTTGACATTTTACCCTTACTGCTTTTAATATTCTTTCTTTGTTTTGTGCATTTGGTGTTTTGATTACTATGTGACAGTCGTAATTTCTTTTCTTTTCTTTTTTTTTTATGGTCTCCTTTTTTGCATTTTTTATTTTATTTTATTTATTTTTTATTTACATTGCAAATGATTTCCCCTTTTCTGGGTCCCCACTCCCCGCAAGTCCCATAAGCCCTCTTCCGTCCCCCTATTCTTCCATCCAACCCTTCCCACTTCCCTGTTCTGGAATTCCCCTATACTCTTGCACTGAGTCTTTCCAGAAGCAGGGGCCACTCCTCCATTCTTTTTGGACATCATTTAATTTGTGGATTATGTCCTGGGTATTCAAAGTTTCTAGGCTAATATCCATTTATTAGTGAGTGCATACCATGATTGATCTTTTGAGACTGGGTTACCTCACTTAGTATGATGTTCTCCAGCTCCATCTATTTGTCTAAGAATTTCATGAACTCATTGTTTCTAATGGCTGAATAGTACTCCATTGTGTAAATATACCACATTTTTTGTATCCATTCCTCTGTTGAAGGACATCTAGGTTCTTTCCAGCTTCTGGCTACTACAAATCGGGCTGCTATGAACATAGTGGAGCATGTGTCCTTATTGCATGCTGAAGAATCCTCTGGATATATGCCCAGGAGTGGTATAACAGGGTCCTCAGGAAGTGACATTCCCAGTTTTCTGAGGAACCGCCAGACTGATTTCCAAAGTGGTTGCACCATCTTGCAATCCAACCAGCAATGGAGGAGTGTTCCTCTTTCTCCACATCCTCGCCAACACCTGCTGTCTCCTGAGTTTTTGACCTTAGCCATTCTGACTGGTGTGAGGTGAAATTTCAGGGTTGTTTTGATTTGCATTTCCCTAATGATTAATGATGTTGAACATTTCTTAAGGTGTTTCTCAGGTCTCTGAAGTTCTTCATGTGAAAATTCTTTGTTTAGCTCCATACCCCACTTTTTAATGGGGTCATTTGGATCTCTGGGTTCTACTTTCTTGAGTTCTTTGTATATATTAGATATTAGCCCTCTGTCGGATTTAGGGTTGGTGAAGATTCTTTCCCAGTCTGTTGGTTGATGTTTTGTCCTTTTGATGGTGTCCTGTGCCTTACAGAAACTTTGTAGTTTTATGAGGTCCCATTTGTCAATTCTTGATCTTATAGCATAGCTATTGGTGTTCTATTCAGGAACTTTTCCCCTGTGCCCATGTCCTCCAGGGTCTTCCCCAGTTTTTTTTTTTCAATTAGTTTTAGTGTGTCAGGTTTTATGTGGAGGTCCTTGATCCATTTGGAGTTGAGCTTGGTACAAGGAGATAAGAATGGATCAATGCGCATTCTTCTGCATGCTGACCTCCAATTGAACCAGCACCATTTGTTGAAAAGACTATCTTTTTTCCACTGGATGCTTTCAGCCCCTTTGTCGAAGACCAAGTGACCATAGGTTTGTTGGTTCATTTCTGGGTCTTCAATCCTATTCCATTGATCCGCTTGCCTGATATTGTACCAATATGCTGCAGTTTTTATCACTATTGCTCTGTAGTAGAGTTTAAAGTCTGGGATATTGAATCGCCCTGAAGTTCTTTTACTGTTGAGAATAGTTTTAGCTATCCTGGGTTTTTTGTTATTCCAGATGAATTTGAGAATTGCTCTTTCTAACTCTATGAAGAACTGGGTTGGGATTTTTATGGGAATAGCATTGAATCTGTAGATTGCCTTTGGCAAGATGGCCATTTTAACTATATTAATCCTGCCAATCCACGAGCATGGAAGTTTTTTTCCATTTTCTAAGATCTTCTTCGATTTCCTTCTTCAGAGATCTGAAGTTCTTGTCATATAGGTCTTTCACTTGTTTGGTTAGAGTCACCCCAAGATACTTTATGTTGTTTGTAGCTATTGTGAAGGGGGTCATTTCCCTAATTTCTTTCTCAGTCTGCTTATCCTTTGAATATATAAAGGCTACTGATTTGCTTGCGTTGATTTTGTAGCCAGCCACTTTGCTGAAGTTGTTTATCAGCTGTAGGAGTTCTCTAGTAGAGTTTTTAGGGTCACTTAAGTATACGATCATATCATCTGCAAATAGTGATAATTTGACTTCTTCCTTTCCAATTTGTATCCCTTTGACTTCCTTCTGTTGTCTAATTGCTCTAGCTAGGACTTCAAGAACTATATTGAAAAGATATGGAGAGAGGGGGCAGCCTTGTCTAGTCCCTGATTTTAGTGGGATTGCTTCAAGTTTCTCTCCATTTAGTTTGATGTTGGCTACCAGTTTGCTGTATATTGCTTTTACTATGTTTATATATGGGCCTTGAATTCCTGTCCTTTCCAAGTCTTTTAGCATGAAAGGATGCTGAATTTTGTCAAATGCCTTTTCAGCATCTAATGAAATGATCATGTGGTTTTTTTCTTTGAGTTTGTTTATGTAGTGGATAGCATTTATGGATTTCCGTATATTGAACCATCCCTGTATCCCTGGGATGAAGCCTACTTGATCCTGGTGGATGATCGTTTTGGTGTGTTCTTGGATTTCGGTGGGCAAGAATTTTATTTAGTATTTTTGCATCGATATTCATAATGGAAATTGGCCTGAAATTCTCTTTCTTAGTTGGATCTTTGTGTGGTTTTGGTATCAGCGTGATAGTGGCTTCGAAGAAGGAGTTGGGTAGTGTTCCTTCTGTTTCTATTTGGTGGAAAAGTTTGAAGAGTATTGGTGTTGGGTCTTCTTTGAAGGTCTGATAGAATTCTGCACTGAAACCATCTGGTCCTGTACTCTTTTTGGTTGGAAGGCTATCTATGACCCCTTCTATTTCTTTAGGGGTTATGGGTGTGTTTAGATGGTCTATTTGATCCTGGTTTAATTTTGGTAATTGGTATCTGTCTAAGAAAATGTCCATTTCCTCCAGATTCTCCAGTTGTGTTGAGTACAGGTTTTTGTAGTAGGATCTGATGATTTTTTGAATTTCCTCGGTTTCTGTTGTAATATCTCCGTTTTCATTTCTAATTTTGTTAATTTGGATACTTTCTCTGTGCCCTTTGGTTAGTCTGGCTAAGGGTTTATCTATCTTGATTTTTTCAAAGAACCACCTTTTGGTCTTGTTGATTCTTTGTATGGTTCTCTTGGTTTCTACTTGATTGATTTCAGCCCTGAGTTTGATGATTTCCTGTCTTCTTCTCCTCCTGGGTGAATTAGCTTCTTCTTGTTCCAGGATTTTCGGTTGTTCCATTAATCTTCTAGTGTAAGCTCTCTCCAATTTCTTTTTGAAGGCACTCAAAGCTATGAATTTTCCTCTTACTGCTTTCCTTGTGTCCCATAGATTTGTGTATGTTGTGCCTTCATTTTCATTAAATTCTAAGAAATCTTTGATTTCTTTCTTTATTTCTTCCTTGACCAAGGTATCATTGAGTATTGTTCAGTTTCCATGTGTATGTGAGCTTTCTGTTGTTTTTACTGTTACTAAAGACCACTTTTACTTCATAGTGATCTGATAGGAGGCATGGGATTATTTCAATCTTCTTATATTTGTTGAGGTCTGTCTTGTGACCAACTATATGATCTATTTTGGAGAAGGTACCATGAGGTGCTGAGAAAAATGTATATTCTTTTGCTTTGGGATAAAAAGTTCTATATATATCTGTTAACTCCAATTGGTTCAAAGCTTCAATTAGTTTCATTGTCTCCCTGTTTAGTTTCTGTTTTCCTGATCGGTCCATTGGTGAAAGTGGAGTGTTGAAGTCACCCACAATTATTGTGTTAGGTGCAATGTGTACTTTGAGCTTTTGTAAAGTTTCTTTTATGAATGAGGGTGCCCTTGTATTTGGGGCATAGATGTTCAGGATTGAGAGTTCTTCTTGTTGAATTTTCCTTTGACCAGCAAGTAGTGACCTTCCATGTCTCTTTTGATGACATTAGGTTGAAAGTCAATTTTATCTGAAATTAAAATGGCAACTCCGGCTTGTTTCCTGGGACCATTTGCTTGTAGAATTGTCATCCAGCCTTTTACTCTAAGGTAGTTTTTGTCTTTGACATTGAGGTGTGTTTCCTGTAGGCAGCAAAATGTAGGGTCCTGTTTACGTAACCAGTCTGTTAGTCTATGTCTTTTTATTGGGGAATTGAGTCCATTGATGTTAAGAGATATCAATGAGTAGTGGTTATTGCTTCCTAACATTTTTGATTTTAATTTTATACGTGTGTGGTTATCCTCTTTGGGTTTGATGAAAGAAGCTTAATATCCTGCACTTGCCAGGGTATAGTTTCCCTCGTTGTACTGGTGCTTTCCCCCTATTAACCTTTGTAGGGCTGGGTTTGTAGAAAGATATTGTGTAAATTTGGTTTTGTCGTGGAATATCTTGGTTTCTCCATCTATAGTAATTGAGAGTTTCGTTGGGTATAGTAGTTTCAGCTGGCATTTGTGTTCTCTTAGAGTTTGCATGAGCTCTGCCCAGGATCTTCTAGCTTTCATAGTCTCTGGTGAGAAATCTGGTGTAATTCTGATAGGTCTTCCTTTATATGTTACTTGCCCTTTTTCTCTTACTGCCCTAAGTATTCTTTCTTTGTTTAGTACATTTGGGGTTTTGATTATTATATGACGGGAGGTATTTCTGTTCTGGTCCAGTCTGTTTGGAGTTCTGTAGGCTTCTTGTATATTCATGGGCATCTCTCTCTTTAGGTTAGGGAAGTTTTCTTCCATAATTTTGTTGAAGATATTTGCTGGCCCTTTAAGTTGTAAATCTTCACTCTCATCAATACCTATGATCCTTAGATTTGGCTTTCTCATTGTGTCCTGGATTTCCTGGATATTTTGGGTTACAAGCTTTTTGCATTTTGCATTTTCTTTAACTGTTGAGTCCATGGTTTCTATGGTATCTTCGGCATCTGAGATTCTTTCTTCTATCTCTTGTATTCTGTTGTTGATATTTGCATCTATGGTCCCTGATTTCTTCCCAAGGTGTTCTATCTCCAAAGTTGTCTCCCTTTGTGCTTTCTTAGTTGTTTCTACTTCTGTTTTTAGATCCTGGAAATTTTTGCTCAGTTCTGTCATTTGCTTGTTTGTGTTTTCCTCTAATTCTTTAAGCGATTTTTGTGTTTCCTCTTTCATGACTTCTGCCTGTTGATCAAGGTTCTCCTGTATTTCTTTAAGTGATTTTTGCGTTTCCTCCTTATTGGTTTTTGTATTCTCCTGAATTTCTTTCAATGATTTTTGTGTTTCCCTTGTAAGGGCTTCTAATTTTTTATCCATTTTCTCCTGAATTTCTTTAAGTATGTCCTTCATGTGTTCCTGTACTAGCATCATGACCAGTGATTTTAAAGCCAAATCTTGTTTTTCTGGTGTGTTGGGGTATCCAGGACTTGCTAATGTTGGAGAATTGGCTTCAGATGCTGCCGTAATGCCTTGATTTCTGTTAGTAATGTTCCTACGTTTGCCTTTAGCCATCTAGTTCTCCCAGGTGTTAGATGGTGTTATTGACACTGGCTGGAGCTTTAACCTACTGTGGATCTTTAAGGTTATTTCTGCAACACTGGATGACTGGGTTTCTTCTGGCACAGATTACTGATATGCTGGCTTCCTCTTTTGTGCCTTTGGAGCCCTTCTCAATCTTGCCTCAAGCAATGCTATACTTAGGTTGTCAAGGTCAACCAGGTGTTCTCTGTCTGCTCTATTATGGAGGGAAGAAGTTGTGGTGGGGGTCACTCCCTCCGTTGATTCTCACATAGGACACAGGTCCTGCAATGGACTGGCTTGCAGATGAACCGCCTATGTGCTCAGTTCCTGAGTGCAGGCAGACCCCTGGTGGTTTGCACCACCAGAAATCTAAAGCTCAGGGTGTTACAGTACCTAGTGATCCTTTTGTGTCCCTGCAGACAGCAAATATGGCTGTGGGGCTTCTCTCCTTCCACAGCTTCCTGGGCAGGACACGGGCCCTGAGCCCGGCGGGCTGGCAGACAAAAGCTGCCTAAGTGCTCAGTTCCTGAGTGCAGGCAGACCCCTGGCGGTTTGCACCACCAGAAATCTAAGGCTCAGGGTGTTACAGTACCTAGTGATCCTTTTGTGTCCCTGCAGACAACAAATATCAGTAATTTCTTTTCTGGTACAGTCTATTTGAAGTTTTGTAGGCTACTTATATGTTCATGGGCATCTCTTTCTTTAGGTTAGGAAAGATTTCTTCTGTGATTTTGTTGAAGATATTTACTGACCCTTTAATTTGGGGATCTTTGCTCTCTTCAATACCTATTATCCTTAGGTTTGGTCTTCTCATTTTGTCCTGGATTTCCTGGTTGTTTTGGATTAGGAGCTTTTTGATTTTCACATTTTCTTTGACCTTTGTGAGAACTTTTTTTATGGTATCTTCTGCACCTGAGATTCTCTGTTCTATCTCTTATATTCTGCTGGTGATGCTTGCATCTATGACTCCTGATCTCTTTCCTAGGTTTTCTAACTCCAGGGTTGTTCTCCCTTTGTGATTTCTTTATTGTTTCTAATTCAGTTTTTAGATCATGGATGTTTTTTTTTTTCATTTCCTTTGCTTATTTGATTGTGTTTTCCTGTAATTCTTTAAGGGATTTTTTTGTGTTAAAGGCTTCTAGCTATTTACCTGTGTTCTCCTGTATTCTTTTAAGGTATTATTTATGTCTTTCTTAAAGTCCCCTCTCATCATCATGAGAAGTGATTTTTAGATCCAAATCTTGCTTTTCTGGTATAATGGTGTATCCAGAACTTACTATGGTGGAAGAACTGAGTTCTGATGATGCCAAGTAACCTAGGCTTCTGTTGCTTATGTTCTTGCGTTTGCCTTTTGTCATCTGGTTATCTCTAGAGCTACTGGATCTTGCTATATCTGACTGGAGCCTGTCCTTCCTGTGATCCTGGTTGTATTAGAACTCCTTAGAGTCCAGCTGTCTCTGTGATCCCGTCATTCTGAGATCCTGGGATCCTGAGATCCTGGGTGTGTCAGAACTCCTGGGTATCAAGCTGCCTCTGGAACCTTGAGATCCTGATGTAAGTAACCTCCTAGGATCCTGGGATCCTGGGATCATGGGATCTTGGGAGTATTAGAGTGCCTGAGAGTGGAGTTTCTGCTGGGTGTTATGGGACTAGCCGTGGAATTCGTGCCCAAGGCCTGCTCAGGGAACTGGCCCAGATCAGAAGGAACCCATGCTACTGGTAAGGCAGAGTTCCTGCATGCCTGAGTCTCGCTGGTCCCCTAAAAAATGCCTCTTAAGTTCTTCATTTTTCCTCATTTCTCTTCTATAGATAAAAGAATGAAGTAACATGGGCTTTGGAACCATCCCTCTCCATGCTAAGATATGTTTACCTTACTTTAACAAATGTTCATTGAGCTTGTTTCTCTGGATGGAGTTTGTATTAGGCAAGTAATAGAAGTGTAAATCTGACCCTTGGGGATTTTATAGTCTAGGGAAAAGATAGGTCTATAAACAGATTATTCCAAGCCAAAAGTAATACTTAATGAATTTTCTGTGACTAATTTTGTAACACAAAGGGGTCTGCTAGTACACCCTGAACTCCAGATAAGTCCAGTTCAATCACTTAGAAAAACATCAATATTAGGACTGAAGAGATACTGGCTAGATCCAGAGGACCTGGATTCTGTTCCCAGCATTCACATAACAGCTCACAACTATCTGTAACTCCAGTTCCAAGAGATACATCTCCCTTTTCTAGTCTCCATGGGCATCAAGCACACATGTAATACATTGATGAACATGCAGGCAAAGCACCAATACACATTAAATAAAATAGTGGATCTAAAAAAGTAAGTGTGAACCAAGTTTTGGGGCTGCATGTCTGTACTCTCAGAAAATGGTAGGTACAGGCAGGAGAATCAATTTGCATCTAGCCCAGGGTATCAGAGTAAGGCACTGTCAAGAAACTGAGAGATGAGAAAGAGGAAAAGAAAAAGAAGGGCAGAAGGAGGGAAGAGAGGGAGAGAGCGCGGAAGAACAAGCAAGTAAAGAAACGAAGCAGTTGAAGAACTCTGAGGAAGGGTACCTGCTTATAAAGCAGCATGTGCAGAGTACAGACAGGCTTCAGTCAGAAGAGCGGGTACAGTTCTGCCAACCACCCTCTGGTTGGAAGGTTGTACTCTATAGGCCTTTGGAAAAATACTGCATGCTGTACCATGTTGAAAGCAACATAAACTGTGGAAGCTCCTCAGCCTGAATCCTAACTACTTGTATCCCAGCTGATTGAGTGCATGTGGAAACTGCCTCCCATGGGTTGCCTTCCCCTCATCACAATGCCTAGTGATACTAACATGATGGTGAGGATCGAATGAGATGGGGTAGCTGAAGCCCATGGATTCTTATACATTTCTTCTTACCACACTGCAATAGCTAATACCAACCTCACTAACGGCTACCTTAAACTATGCCCTCAGTGTGCCCTCACTCACCTAATGGATCCAATAGTGCTATTCCCTCACACCTAGAGGATCTCTGAAATATGCATTGCTTCCCCATTCTAGGAAAGGGAAAGTTAAGATTTGCACATGACATGTGCATCTCACATGCAAATCACTATGTCAGTGATGTCTGCAAAGCTATGGCACTGCATAGTAATTTCTCTCCACTATGCTTTCTGCTTCAAGGAAGCCACTGAGGGTCTTTGTGTTGCTGCTGAAGTATTTTGAGGAGTATTTTGAATGAAGAACTAGCATCAGAAGTATTGGTTGGTATACCAGACTGTTTGGGTGGAACACGGTTTCTCTTCACAGTCTCCCTCCAGGATCTGACTTTATTCTTTGTCATTCCAAAAGGACAATCTGATTTCAGTGGAGACCCCAGCTACAATACTCAATTAACCATGGGCAAACTTTGGCTTACTCTCATCAATGCTGAGAGATCCTGGTGGCTATAAAGTATCTCCAGTAGATGCTGCAAATCAATATTCTAGCCACTCATATTCTGACCAAAGACTTAAATAATACTCATTCAAATGATAACTATAAGGTGAGCATGTTTGTCTTCTGTGTTAAGAATATCTTCAGACCTCCAGTATCTGGTGTCAGGTACTGATCCACTAACTGTAACCAAGTACAGGAGCTAACCATATGAGCCCAATCAATTTATATAAACTGCCACCTCATCCTGGCCCCTAGCCTGCAATGTCTTGTTCATTGCCTCTCAAAGGTTCTCTGCTTCTGGCCAATTGCTTGTTTAGAGAGAGAACAGAGGGAGCCTCAGACTAGGAAAGACGTTTTTAATCAGTTACCAGACTCCTTTGAACTTTGACACAAGTCCCCTCAAGGTGTGCTTCAGATTTACAGTGGAAGTTGCTGGAGAAACTGAGATAATCCAAACCAGAGTGGCAGTGGACAGGACTGCAGGTGTGGGTCAGCCCTGCCAGGCTGACACAGCCATGAGGCACAACTGGGGCCTGAAGTCCCTTGCCTCTTTTAGTTTGTCTTAGAAATTGTTAGTGTGCAAAGTGGGGCCAGAATGAATGTTCCAGCTCTGATGTCCTTCCTTAATTGTGTCTCTTTATATTTCATTGTTGTACAAAATACCACTTAGAACCACTTTCCTTTACAGTGAACATTACCTTTAGTTCCCTACTAGTCTACACACTGAAATCTTGCCAAAAAAAGGGGAGGGGGTACAGGTTGTGCATGCCCTATTCAAAATTCCAGAATCTAAAGTTCTCTGAAATCTGAAACTTCTTGAGTGTGAGTATAGAGATGTCACATGTTAAAAGGAAAGAAGAAAGAAAAAAGAAAGAAAGAAAGAAAGAAAGAAAGAAAGAAAGAAAGAAAGAAAGAAAGAAAGAAAGAAAGAAAGAAAGGAAGGAAGGAAGGAAGGAAGGAAGGAAGGAAGGAAGGAAGGAAGGAAGGAAGGAAAAAACTATACACTTGATTACATGTATTAAAACATAGGTTCACAACAGATGTTAGATGAAATTATATTGAGACTAAGTATATAAAGTAAATATAAAACACAAATGAGCTTTGAAGTTCAAATTGAGTCCTATTCCCCAAGTTGAACATTTGTGCACACAAACATTTAACAAAAGAAAACAATTGCTGGTGTAGCCCTTTAGCTGCAGCACTAGGGAAGCAGGTAGCTCTATGGGAGTTTAAGTCCAGCCTGGTCTCAAAGCAAGTCCAGGCTAGCAAGAGCCACATCATTAGAATCTAACTCAGAAGAAAAAGAGAAAGACTAAGTATATAAAGTAAATATAAAACACAAATGAGCTTTGAAATTCAACTTGGGTCCTATTCCCCAAGTTGAACATGTGTGTACACAAACATTTAACAAAAGAAAACAATTGCTGGTGTAGCCCTTTAGCTGCAATTCAAGAGCCTCCAGACTCGAGGTATTGTCAAGCTATATCATTATCTGCTGCTTAGAACACGGTGGTTCCCAGAAGTGAAAGAGTTCTGCAGTGCCCAACCGGGCAAGATGGGACATGCTGCCGTCCTAGGAAATAAGAACCACAGAGTGGAAACCCAAACTGAGAGGAAGAGTGTTAACCGCCTCTAAATGAGACCTGGGCAATTAGCCCTTGTGCTGAACTGATCTTAATTTCCTCTGGGTCACAAATGTCCCCTCAGGAAAACGGACTCACAGCTCTGACATTAAGACCACCCCACTAATTAAGTGAGTCATCTATATCCTGCAAGTGCAAGATGAAGCATTTAAATCTATCTGTTTCATATTACAAATAGCACCGGACAACGTCATGCAAGCTGCACTGTGAACGTATTCCTGGGTAAAAAAGCAGTATCTAGTCCCCAAGCTTCACCAGCTCAGGCAGAGCATGGGGTCCTCTGAAACATCAAATTTAAATGACAGAGAGCAGCAGAGAACACATCTCCTCAGAAAAACAACAGGGCTTTGTCTCATGGCCCATTTATCACCGTTTTATCTCAGTCTGCCAAAGAAAAGGAAAGGTGGCAACTGATTTAGCCGTCTTAGTCCACAATTTTAACCAGCATGTGGTTCTAATGAAGTCGAGTCTTTCTGCTAACCGAATGTTGTATCACCTTCCCTAATTGAAAAGTAATAAAAACATCACAAACAGTGTCAATTAGCCAGTGAAGGGCTGCTTGCCTCTTTTCAAGATACCAAGTGGTTCTGGAAAGTACTCTGAGCTGTACACAAGACAACACACACACACACACACACACACACACACACACACACCAATTTCCCATCGTTTCCTCCAGGAATGACAAGAAAGGCAATCCCTGGTTGGTGTCTAGCCATTATATATGTGTTGAAATCTCTAACTTGGGCTGGATCCAGACATTCAAACTCAGGATGGGGGGTGGGGTGCCTTCATAACTGCCGTGGAGGGTGTTGGTTAATTATGATCTGAGAGTCAATAAAGTCATCTGATGGCAGATTTAAGGGCACTCATTAGAGAGTGGAATTCAGACGCAGAGAACTGCAGGCTGCCAGCCTCCGAAAGCTCCCCATTTCATTAGGGTCTTCAAAAAGGATGAAGGAACCACCGGAGCCATTGCCCTTACAAAGCCTCTAGCAAAGCCACTAGCGGAGACTGACTGCTAAGCTGCCTAAACCAGAACTTTCCATTTCTCATGATTGAAATCACGGGAACAATCTGCTCACTTTTTAAGAAACCAGCCAAGACTACATGGCAGCAAGACTGCCGGTGCAAAGTCACAGGCTTCAAAAGTGACTTACATGACCACATAGTATGACTGCTTGTGGGGAACTAGGAAGGGCTGAGCTATGAAAGATGTCTGCAGGAGTGCCCTGCGGACCCATGCAGTTCATTTTCCTCAGGATGGGATTGGTTTTGTGAGCTCTAGAATTCAAGTATCTTTAAGCAAGGAAAGCTGTAAACAGAATAGGTTTACCTCTGCTTCCTCGCTGCCAAAACACTAGGTAGAAAGGCCCTCTGCCGCTCACTTGTTTGCTTTACTTAGGACAATACACCTCTGTCTCTTAAAGATCACACAATAGTCTCTAAGTTATCGAGTACTCATCTTGTAACACCTTGCCAGGGTTATATAGGAGTAATAAGAAGAGGAAGTGAATCAAAGTATTTGTACAGATTAAGATTATCACCGACTCTTTCTGAGCTGTCCCCCAGAATTGTTCCCCAACTCCTTTCACAAGCAAGGTGATCAGATTGAGTTTCAAACAACTTGGCCAATATCCATCTATTCAGATGCTCACAACCAAAACTATAAACCTTGTAAAATTGAAGTATCTCCTGGAACAGTTGGGGAAAGATGAGAAGAGAGGACCAAACAGTGAATAATGAGGAGTTTGCATGGCTGGGTTCACTGACCCTACTGGCTGTCAATCAAGCAGTCCCTGGAAGTCACATTTTCTCTTAAACTCAGATGTAAAGAACTGGAATTACATACTTCTCACAGGTCTTACTTCCCCTCTTAAATAGCAATCAAAATAAAATAGAGAGGCCACTAAATAAAAATAGGCGAGTAAATAAAAAATGGCAAAGGAAGATTGTGCAAAAATATCAATGTGAATGCCCAGACCACGTTGAAAGACAAAGACAGAGACAGTGACAGAAAGAAAGAGATAGAGAGAAGCAGAAAGGGAGAGGAAAGACAGACCGAGACAGACGGAGAGGAAGAAGAAAGAGATGAATCAGCTTACTAACACACAACTGTGAGTTGTCCTTTTTATCTGCTGTTAAAGCTCACCATTGTTGAGGATGGAAAAGATAGAGCAGTTTGCTGTGGAAGTCCAAACTGCTAATCTGTGAAAGGTTTTAATCTAGTAATCATAAAACTGTTCATAGCCTTGGGCCTGACCATCCTTCCAAGAATGCATCTTTAGGAAATAAACAGAGGTGTATTTGAAACTGAGCACAAAAGCCATCTATTGTCCCTCATTCTGTCCCTGCTACTGTCCCAGTTCTCGTGGGGTGGCTCTTTATCCTGGATGTACAGTAATATTCTAGATCTGCTACCCCGACCCCGGAAACAAGGCTTTTCTCACCCACTGAAAGAATCCAGATGTTCTCCTGAACTCCAGATAGTCTAACCTTGTGTTCTCCCACCCCCGCCTTGTTCTTTCAACCTAATTTCTATTAGCAGATTTCTGCATGTGTTTCTGCCACTTCGCATGTACACCGATCCTCTCCCGCTTAGGGTGAGTCATGAGTTGGCCTTTTCTTTCAATTCATTCTCATCTAACTGAAATTCTTGGAGATTTGCTGTGCACATTTCAGCCTTCCCAAACATCAGCAGTGGTGTGGGGGTTTTCCCCCCCTCTTATTTTTTATATCTATCAGTCATTTTAATGGGGATCTGGAAGGAAAGGAATTGGACACTTGTGCTGACATCACACTCTTACCCACACATCCTGGACTGTTTTTTCTAAAGCAAAAGACAATCTGAAACAGAGGAAGGAAAGGAAGGAGGGAGGCAGCATAGAAAGGGAGCAAGGTGGGTAGGGGGGAGATTCATTTATAACTGTAGCTAACTCTGTGAAAGATTGTTTAGTAGTATAAATTCTTGTAAATGGTTTGCCTAGATGTTATTGAACAAAGATATGGCAAGAGGGGGCATAGGCAAAAGACAATCTAAAACAGAGAAAGGAAAGGAAGGAGGCAGAAAGAAAAGAAACTGTACAATTGCCTGCTTCTTGGAAGGGGGATAAATCATGTGTAAGAATGATGCAAAGACAGAGGTCTGTTTGCCTTTAAGACTTAGGATCTACAGATAAAAATGGTGGCATCCAGAGAAACTATGAAGTTAGTGAGGTATATTGTAAAATAAAAGAAAAAATAAAACAGTGTAATTATTGTCCTCCTCGTATTGCTGCCTATAAGTATAGTGTTGACAACACTATATTTGCAATCATGATGGAAGGTTTGCCTTGCAGAACCCAATTGAAACCTTTGGCTATGCAAAACTGCTTTCTTCTAGAGAGTAAATTTGACATGCAATTGCTATAGCTGGTAATGGCTTTGTCTCAAAGCTCTCTGATCTCACTAAGCAGTGTAGTTGTAGCAATTATATCATGATTCACCTTAGGCTTGCAGATCTCTGTCCTTGTCCATCTTTACTGGGACACACACCTATGATCTGTAGATGGCTTTCTATGTCACACCATATGTACGTAGAAAATCCAGGACTTATTCTGATGTTATTTTCAAGTCATAGATAATGTTCACTTTAATGTCGTTCATTTTGACAAAAATTCCCTTTATAACATTAATGAGATGTCTGAATGTGCATATACATGTAAGAAATATTTTCAAGTCAAACAGATTGTAACTGGGAGGGAAATGCCTGTGAAGAAAGCAAAAAAGAAAACAAAAAGAAAAATGATCAAGGAAATTCGGGTGATATTTAACAGCTGTTTCATGGATATATATCTATTATAGTTTTCAGGCCACAATTAAATGTGATTTTAATAATCATTTGGTATTTAAATAATATACTATGATTGTCAAATGGAATTTTAATTAAATGCACATTTTCTTCTAAAATATGAAGTGTTACCACTGCAAAAAGACCTTTTCTTTCCTAAGCACACTTTTTAAAATAATGCTCACTGGTTTAGTAAAGAAAGAGTGTCTTTACAGTCTTTCTTACCCTTTCACATTCATCCAGCATTTGATGAGTCTTGAGGGAATTAAAGGCAAGAATTTAAACTAAGTAAATGTTCTTATAATCTCTAATGAGGATAATGAAAACAGCGCTCAGAGGGATGTCTAAGATAAAACACGCTTCAAGTAAGTGGAGAGAGCAGTTCCTCCCCTACCATCTCTTTGGGGCGTTTCCTGTGTTCCACGTTTGGGAGGCAGTCGCATTCCATCTCCTTTACCTTTGTTCTTGCTCTCTGTAGGAAACTTTATATCATATTACCCACTCCCCTCCCCCAGCATTCAAACGCTGAATGAGCTCTTAGGCCTTAGTTAAAAACAAGCTTCAGAAAGGAGCTGCTCAACTTAGCTGGCTTGCTTAGCTCTGTGTTTCAAAACTCATCAAACTGTGGTTTAAAGTTCCTCTACTTTCCACTGTTTTAAAGAATTATTTTTATTAAAATAATATGACTGATGTGACCTGCCCACCTTTGTCTTTACCTCTGCTCTTAAAACATACACATTATGTAGACGCTAACTATAACAGGCCAAGGTAATGCACCACAGATGAAAACCAAAAACACAATACATTCAATTGTGTTTTAAATTGAGAAACAAACAAACAAAAACCAAAATACAAAGCATATAGCTATTTCCCTTACGCAGCAGCAACAGTCCTAGCAGTTGTTTGTTTTTCTTTTTGTCTTTGCTTTGGTTTCATTTCCCATTAGAAACACATTAAAGACATTTCAGACAGGTTCAAGGTGAAGGACAGTTTGTCACAGAAGTATGAGACGAATTTGTTATTTTTAAAGGCAGGATTAACATGAATGTTAACCCTTACCAGTTGTTGGTATTTAAGATGGCTTTGTTGAGAATAATTGGAAATGTTTGCATAATAAATGGAAATCATTGAGCCCCTAGTTATAAAAATTCCACTATAAAAGCTATGGGAAGGCTGCCTCCTTACAAAGGGAAAATACATTTTCTAAGGGATGAGACATTATTGATTTTTATTCTACCTTCAAGCTTTCATCTGTCCTATGGAGAGAAAGTATGGGTGTAAGGTGACAGAGATGCCAGAGGAGATGTACTGAAGTATTTGTAGTGTTCTCCAAAGCACCCTCCACCCTCCACCCTGGGTTAAAGGCTTAGTCCCCCCCCCTTAGTTCTCCTAAGAGGTGTTGACAACTTTGCATGAAGAATCCAGATAAAGACTCTTCCCTCCCTTTTATTCATGGCCTGGAGATGCTGTGAGCATCTTTGCTCCACAATGGATTTTCTGTCATGATGCCTGTCTACTACAGACTCACAAGCAACAGAACCAGGTGGCTGTAGGCTGAAAATTCCAAAGCCAGTATTCAAAATAAGCCTTTCTTTATATATATATATATATATATATATATATATATATATATATATATATATATATATATATATATATACATACATATGGAAGTTGTCTGTGTTTGTCACAGTAAAGGCAAAGAAACTAACAAGTCCTCTGTGGGCCGTCAGGAAGAACAGCTAGAAGGAAGTAAAAGCAGTCAACCAGCCTCTTCCTATGGCTAAGAGAATGAAGAAAGAAAGGAGGGCTAACAAGAAACCTGGTCTGAACAGAAAGAGATTCCTTGAGTTTCAGGTCCAATTAAAAAGATGACTCTCCAAAACACAGGCTGAACTGCAAAGACATAGTGATCTGAAGCATGTAAAGGTTTATACTTCAGAGAACAAAACAGAATGCACACAGGACATCTGAAGTCCAAAAAGGAACCAAGTACTGACTCTATGGAGACAAGACTGTAGAATCAAGGGCCACAGAACTCCAGTGTCAGCTGGAACCTGAGGGTCAGACGGTCACTGGGAGCTCTGGAGTTTCAGAGGAGATGTGGAGGACAGAACCAGCAAGGAGGGTATAGTTGGCAGCACCAAAGACAGAGGCAGCCAGGGAAGTGGTTCCAACACCTGGAAAGAACACAAGACTATGTTTTATATAGAAAGAGATGCAAATAGACCCCCTATTCTGTTATGTTCCTTTACTGCTTAAATGGGAAAAATACACCTAGAAAGCTACATAAATGAAAATGAATTTTAACATAATTTCCTCTTTTAAAATTGTTAGCATGAATTCATTGTACAAAGTAATGAATTTCACAGTGCAATTTTTAGTGAAGTACAACATGTAATTTGACCAAAAGCACATATTACCGTCTCCTATTCTTCCTTTACTCTTTCCTTCCCAACAGTCCTACTTTGGCTTTTATTAATACATGTATATAAACAAATTATATAATATATACATGCATACAAGGAAAAAATGCCATTAGACCCTCTGCAAACATTTCTAATTATTCTCAATACAGCCATCTGAAATACCAACAACTGGTAACAGTTAACATCCAAGTTAAGCCAATTTACTTTCTCTGTTTCACTCTGTTATCTGATATGTAGAAAAACTATCCTTGTAGATCTTTATTATCTTCAATTACTGGATACTTACAAAAATATTGAAGGATTCATTTGCAAGAACCCTATGAGGTAGTTCTTAAATCTATCCATTAAAGGAATCCAATGAGATAGTTCTTAAATCCATCCATTAAGATTAAGATTTGAATTATACCACATACATATGGTCACTTAATCTTTGACAAAGAATCTTTGACCATTCAGGTGAAAAAAGACAGCATTTTCAGCAAATAGTGCTGGTTCAACTGGTGATCAACATGTAGAAGAATGCAAATTGATCCATTCTTATCTCCCTACACAAAGCTCAAGTTCAAGTAGATCAAGGACCACCACATAAAACCAGACACACTGAATCTAATAGAATAGAAAGTGGGGAAAATCCTCGAACACATGGGCACAGAGGAAAATTTCCCTGAACAGAACACCAATGGCTTATGCTTTAAGATCAGGAATAGAAAAATGGGACCTCATAAAATTGCAATGCTTCTGTAAAGCAAAGGACACTGTCAATAGAACAAAACAGCAACCAACAGATTGGGAAAAGATCTTTACCAAGCCTACATCCAATAGAGGGCTAATATCCAGCATATACAAAGAATTAAAGAAGTTAGACTCCAGAAAATCAAATTACCGTATTAAAAATGGGGAACAAACCTAAACAGAGAATTCTCAACTGAGGAATACTAAATGGCAGAGAAGCACCTAAAGAAATGTTCAGCATCCTTAGTCATCAGGGAAATGCAAATCAAAATGACCCTGAGATTCCACCTCATGCCAGTCAGAATGGTTAAGAGCAAAAACTCAGATGACAGTAGATGCTATCAAGGTTGTAGAGAAAGAGAAACATTACTCCATTGCTGGTGGGATTGCAAGCTGGTACAACCACTCTGGAAATCAGTCTGGTACTTCCTCAGAAAACTGGACAGAATACCCAAGCTCAGAATACCTAAGACACAATTCACAGACCACATGAAGCTCAATAAGAAGGAAAACCAAAGTAAGGATACTTTGGTCCTTCTTAGAAGAGAGATCAAATTACCCATGGGTAGAGATACAAAATGTGGAGCAGAGACTGAAGGAACGGCCATTTAGAGACTGCCCCACCTGGGAATCCATCCCATATACAGTCACCAAACCCAGACATTATTGTGGATGCCAACAAGTGCTAGCTGATAGGAGTCTGATGTAGCTGTCTCCTGTCTTCTCTGCCAGTGTCTGAGAAATACAGAAACTGATGCTCACTGCCCAACCAATGGACTGACAAATAAGGTCCCCAATGGAAGAGCTAGAACAAAGACCCAAGGAGTTGAAGGGGTTTGCAGCCCCATAGGAGGAACAACAATAAGAACCAACCAAGACCCCCAAAGGTTCCAGGGACTAAATCACCAACACATGGAGGGACCCATGGCTCCTGCTACATATGTAACAGAGGATGGCCTTTTCAGACATCAATGAGAGGAAAGGCTCTTGGTCCTGTGAAGGCTTGCTGTCCCGGTATAGGGGAATGCCAGGTCAGGAAAGTGAGAAATGGTGAGCAGGGGAAGTGGGGATGGGATTGGGGTTTTTTTGAGGGGAAATAAGAAAAGGGGGATAACATTTGAAATGTAAATAAAGCAAATATCTAATTTTTTTTTTTAAAAAAGGAGCACTGGCTTTTCTTCTAGAAGACCTTGGTTCAATTCCCAGCACCCACAACTGTCTCTATTGACATGAAATTAAAAATAACAACAACAATAATAATAATAAATCAGTTTTTAAAAAGAATGCAAATATACTTTTTTGTTCCTTAAGATGATCCTTTTCATTGTTATTTAGTGTAGAACAATAATTTAATTGATTTAATTTGAAGTTTGACATTGGTATATTGAACTTTGAACTTTGTACATCTTATATGATGTGCCCAGACTACTGTAACTTCAATTTTACAGCTTTCTTTTTTATTCTAGAAAAACATGCAGCCCATCTTATGAAACAGTAATAGTAAAAAAAAAAAAAAAAAATTAGCAATCAAGAAATCTAGTTGAAAAAAAAGCCAGGTGGTGGTAGCGCATGCCTTTAATCCATGCATTTGGAAGGCAGAGGCAGGCGGATTTCTGAGTTCGAGGCCAGCCTGGTCTACGGAGTGAGTTCCAGCCAGGACTACACAGAGAAACCCTGTCTCAAACCCACCCCCCAAAAAAAATCTAGTTGCAATGATCTTTTCCAGTTGGCACAGCTGATGTCTTGACAGTTGTTTGACTTGGAAGGTAATGCTGTGTAATGTCACCTTGTACCCAAACTGAATACATAAGAAATAAATATTACCTGTGTAAACAGTGCTAAACTGTGAGGCTCAGGCAGTTCTCAGGTATGCCATTCAGAAAACACAAGCCAGTCTTATTAAGTACATAAAGCTGTCTATCTGTGTTTTTTGATCTTTGAAGGCATATAAGTAGCAGACATAGTCAGGCCTTTATATAATAAGATAAATAATCGTCACAACTTTTCTATTTTGTTTTTGTTTGTATTTATTCTTGTTTGCCTACAATAGAATCAGTACCTGAAGAATCATATCCTTGCTTTCATAGAGAAGGAAGATATAGAAGGCCAGGCTAGCATAGATCCCGCAACAATAGCCAAAATCAGAGTTGGAAGAGCCCTGTAAGTTGGAGACGGGGAGAAGGGCAGGAAAAGTTCATGCACTGCATTCTCCCCAGAGTCTCCTGAACCAGACCCTTGTTAGCTCTAAATTCAAATGATGATTTCACAATAATTTTTTACTTTGATGATCTTAAAAGATTAAAGATTCCAAAAATCTGTGGGAAGAGAACTTCAAAAGTTCCCCTCACAACTCTTTTGGATCAAAGGAATTTTATTTTCCTGGTACTGAAGAACTCAAAGGTAAATAAAAAGACATAGTATTTTATAGGGTTCTCCATTGATGCCTGTTCTTTAACTGATGAAGAAGAAAATAAATAACACACCTGACTATTTAATTAATATGTATCTAAAGCCAATGTTCGGTTGTGTTTGAGGAACCTTAGATGTGTTAATGGGGGGGATCAAAATTATTGAAGAAGGGCATCTTCCCAAATTCTCCTTTAATTATCAGTGGCCTGCCCTCAACCTTGGCTCCTAATCTTTAGGATGCACATGGTCACTGAGAAAGCAGATTCATTGAAATTACCTACAAGAACAATCTGGAAGACAATGTTAGAAATTAAAATAATTGGTTTTAGGAGTGTAGTGATTTCCAGAAAATAACACTCTAAGGCATGATGCTGAGTATAGGTCAGAACAGGGAGAAACAACAGAAGAGCAGAAACAAGAAACAAAAAAACCACCTTTCAGGAATACATTCTCCATCTCCTGCAGTCACTCAGCATAAGCATAGAACTTATAGAATAGTACCTATACACACAAAGTTACCCAAGAAAAGAAAGGTGGTATTTTTTTCAGTTATCTACTCTAGTTTGTGCCCCCCATCTTCCCCTCCATGAGCCCTCTGTTCCCCAACTGAAATTGCTTTGTACATCCTCCCCTTTGTCTTTGTAGATGAAAGGTTCTGCTCCTTTTAACCTCTGCTCTGAATTTAACGAGCATGCTCATAAAAGCCTACAATAATATCTTCTCCCCAGAAAAGCTTACCCAATCAGTACTACTCCTTGCCTTAAACAGTCAGCCTCTGGAGATGAAGGGCAGTCTAGTCTCTGTCCCACTGAGATAATCCCTTTTCAATGTGCATGATTTCTGACTGCAAAACCAGGCACAGCCTCAACTTTTATTTTTCTGTTAACCTTTTCCGGGAACATTTATTATCTATGGCTTGACAACTCAGGATATTCTGCCATTTCAATCCATATTTCTTTGCATAAATATAAACCGAGTCATCAGAAGAACTAACAACATGCTCATTTTTCAATTACATATCTTGGGTAATGTGATCATGGGTGAGAGTTTGGTAGTCACATTGTGCTCCAGGCTAGAATGGGACATGCTTCTTCCCAAATCACCTTATATTACTAACATTATGTATGAGACCCCTGTGGTTAAGTCATTCTGGTAAATACTTAAAATAAAGGTTTCTAAATATGATAACGTCTAGAAAATACAGCTGGAAAACAGAAAATGTATCCCTGTGTACAAGCTTGGTATTAGATAAGTAACAAGTAATACCTACTATGAGCCGAACTGTGTCCCCACACAACTCGTATCTTAACCTCCTAACCTACCTCAGAAAGTGACTGTATTTGGAAACAGGCTGTTCAAAAAGGTAATAAAGCCAAAATGACTATAGTGAAGGGTCTTGTTTCCCTAATTTCTTTCTCAGCCTGTTTATCCTTTGACTATAGGAAGGTGACTGATTTGTTTGAGTTAATTTTATATCCTGCCACTTTGCTGAAGTTGTTTATCAACTGTAGTTCTCTGTTGGAATTTTTGGGGTCACTTAGTTAACTATCATTTCATCTGCAAATAGTGATATCTTGACTTCTTCCTCTCCAATTTGTATCCCTTTGACCTTTTTTTTTGTTGTCTAATTGCTCTGGCTAACACTTTGAGTGCTATACTGAATAGATAGGGAGAGAGTGTGCAGCCTTGTCTAGTCCCTCATTTTAGTGGGATTACTTCAAGTTTCTCTCCTTTTAGTTTGATGTTGGCTACTGGTTTGCTGTATATTCCTTTTACTATGTTTAGGTATGGGCCTTGAATTCCTGATCTCTCCAATACTTTTAACATGAAGGGATGTTGTATTTTGTCAAATGTTTTTTCAGCATCTAATGAGATGACCATGTGGTTTTTTTTCTTTGAGCTTGTTTATGTAATGAATTACATTGATGGTTCCATATATTGAACCATCCCTGCATCCCTAGGATAAAGCCTACTTGATCATGGTGAACGGTCATTTTGATGTGTTCTTGGATTCAGTTTGTGCGAATTTTATACAGTGGAGTGCTATGCAATGATTAAAAACAATGATTTCATGAAATTTTCAGGCAAATAAATGGAATTAGACAATATCATCCTGCATGAGGCAACCCAGTCACAAAAGAACATACATGGTATGTACACCCTGATAAGTGGATATTAGGCAAAAAGCTCAGAATACCCATGATACAACTCACAGACCATAGGAAGCTCAAGAAGAAAGAAGACCAAAGTGTAGATGCTTCAGTCCTACTAGAAGAAGGAACAAAATAATCACAGGAGGTAGAGAGTATGAGGGACTTGGGATGAAGAGAGGAAGGGCAAGGGAAGGGGGGGGATGGAGAATCAGATATGGGAGGAGACAAAGGTGATGTTCAGAGGGTCAGGAAATTGAACAGAGGTGTGCAGCAATGGGGTATGGGGAACTAGGGGTAGCCACCAGAAAGTTCCAGATACCAGGAAAGCAAGAAGCTCTCAGGAACCAACAAAGATGGCATTAGCTGAAAATCCCCCAAAAGGGGGAGGGAGAACCAGTAGACACCATATCCAGAGATTAGGCAAGGCCCCCAGTTGAGGGATGGGACCCTCCTCATCTCCAAAATTTTAATCCAGAACTGCTCCTGTCTAAATAAAAAATCCAGGGACAAAGAGTGGAGCAGAAAAGCCATCAAGAGACTGCAACTGCCCCACCTGGGGATCCATTCTGTATGTAGAACCCAAACCCAGACACTATTTCCGATGCCAAGAAGTGCTTGCTGACAGGAGCCTGATATAGCTGTCTCCTGAGAGGCTCTGCCAGAGCCTGACCAATACAGATAGGGACACATTGACCTGAGCACAGGGACCCCAAAGGAGGAGTTAGGGGAAGGACTAAAGGGGCTGGAAGGGTTTACAACTCCATAGGAAGAATAACAATATCAACAAACCAGATCCCCAGAGCTCCCAGGGACTAAACCACCAAAAGAGTACACATGGAGGGACCCATGGTTCCAGCTGTGTGTGAAGCAGAGGATGGAATTGTCTGGCATCAAAGGGAGGGGAAGCCCTTGGTCCTGTGAAGGCTTGATGCACCAGTGATAGGGAATGCTAGCAGAAGTGGGTGGGTGGATGGGGGAGCTCCCTCACAGAAGCAGGTGTGGATGGGCTAGGAGGTTTGCAGAGGGAAAGCTAGAAAGAGGATAAATTTTGAAATGTAAATAAATAAAATATCGAATAAAAAATAAAAAACAAAAACAAAAAATGAAGTTATTAGAGCATGTCTTAATCTAATACAACTGAACCTCTTAGGAGAAAATAAGAAAAATCTCTGAGCAAAGACCACATGAAGGAACAGGAACATAAATCTACAAACCAAAGGCCTCAGAAGAAAGAAGCCCTCAACACCTTGATCTTGGACTTCTAGCCTCTCAACTTATGAGGGGAAAATGTATTTATTTCTATTGCACAAGCACACACTGTGCTATTGGCCGTAGAAACTCTCATAAGGGGAGCTTCATTATTTTAAGTTCACAGTCAATGGAGAAGCAGAAACAAGCCTGAGACATACCAAGAAGAAAGCTCTGTTAGTTATAGAACTCCATGGAGACCCTGCCTTGTTTTTGTGGCTCAGTGAGCTTGAAAATATCTCCTGAACTGGACAAACATCCCTAGTCATTTACACGCCTGGTCATATAACCTCAAACCACAGAATTCAGTCATGTCTCTACATAGCAAAAAAAAAAAAAAAAAAAAAAAAAAAAAAAAAAAAAATCAGAGCTTATGCTTCCCGTAAACAGAAAAGTCTGAAAAAGAAAGAAAGAAGGACTCATTGTCTTCTAAAAAAAAAAATCTACCAGTGAGGTAGGGCTGGACGGTGTCTAGAGAAGGAGCAGTTGTTTCTAGAGAAGTCTCAAGCTCAAATTCAGAAAGGGAATAATATAAAGCTGAACTATGGGAGAGAATGAAGCAAACTGAGCAATGCTGGGGAACACATGCTACAAATGTCAACTGCAGTGGTTCAATGTTGAGTGACAGGGCCAGCATCACTGCATCATAGTATCTCCCAAGAGTATGAATCTATAGCATCCTCATCATACAACAAAGAGGCCTGTGAGCTGCTACATCTCCTCTCTATTGTCATGCCTATCAAAATACCACTTTGTATTCCTAAAACAATTGAAAAATCAATAAAGCCAGAAAAATAATTTAAAATAAAATGGTAGTCTTCAAACTATGGGGGAAAAACTCACTCTGAGCCTTCTCAGACTTAACAGAAATGAACTCTAGGTCTAGAGAGATGTCTTAGCAGACAAGAGTACTGGCTGCTCTTCCAGAAGACTGAAGTTCAATTCTCAGCACACACATAGTGACTACCAATCAACTGTAACTTCAGTTGATGGAATTTGATGCCCTCTCCTGGCCTCTGTGGGCACCAGACACACACATGGGGCACAGACCTACATGCAGGCAATATAATCCTACACATAAAATAATCTCAAAAAAAATTAAATAAAATTGAAATCTACCATAAAATCTTCAGACAGGAGAGAGGACTTCATGTTTATTTACAAATGAACAGGAATTAAAATAGTAAAGTCCTTAGGAGAATTCGAGAGGTGGGAAACAAATTTCAAGAAACAAGAATTTCAAATCTAAAATTATGATGCTATCATACCATCAGGGTTTTTCTACATACCTGTCCTGAAAAGTGTTACTGAGGGTATGCTGTATAAAAATTAAACAAAAATCTAACAAAGGAAAGACATAATCCAGAGTGGAACTCCACTAACCATGAACAGAAAGGAAATCACTGTGTAGCCTGTGGAAGCCAGAAAATATGACAAATCCCAAAAGTCATTTCAAAAAGAAAGTCATTAAGACACTGTAATCAAAGAAAGATGTCAAAGGTCTGTTTCTTTATTTTATTTTTACTTTTTAATTGCATTTATGCTTGTGTCTGCGTGAGAATATATACATCTGCATTTTGGTAACAATGGAGGCCTGAAGGCTTTCAATTCCCTGAAGCTGAAGTTACAGGCGGTTGTGAGCCGCTAGACATGGGTGCTAGGAACCAAATTTGGGTTCTCTGTGATAGCAGTAAGCACTCCACTGCTGAGCAATCTTTAAGCTCCCCAAAGGTTTAGGTTAAAGAAGTAAACTTTCACTGACAAGAGCTGCTTTGTCTTTAGGATAAGAAACAATCTGAGTTTGTACCTGGACTGCTCAGAGCAGGAAAGGAATAGATAAAATAGTTCTGGATACTGGTGCTAAGATAAATTAATCTGCAAATCTTACAGTATCCTGTTTAGACTGTATACCTGCAGATTTAACAGAGCATTCACAATATTAAAGGTAGGATCTGGCATAAAATATGCAAAATCATAGAAGCACAGGGAAAGCAAGGATTTGTTGAGTGGATAGATAGATAGATAGATAGATAGATAGATAGATAGATAGATAGATAGATAATAGGTAGAGATAGATATGGTAGATGCATAAGATGGGTAGATAGATGATAGATCATAGATCAATAGATAAACAATAGATAGAAATAGCTAGAAGATAGAGATAGATAGATAGATAGATAGATAGATAGATAGATAGATAGATAGATACATACATACATACACACATACATACATACATGATATATAGATACATAGGTAGATATGAATAGAGAACTTTTTAAGTGACACATAGTCACTTTGTAAGTTGGTTTTCATTCTCAGTTTGATGCTCACAGTAATATTGTAGTGCTTCTGATTATCCTCATTTTACTTAGGAGAAAATTATCTTTCCCCAAGTCACAGAACTGTATATAGTAGAAACACCTTCCTAAACATGCCTGCTTATGTTATTAAATATTAATGGTGGGCTATTTTCTACTCTACCCGCATGAGGGATATATAAATCTGATATAAGGAAGACTTCAGTGTTGGTAGTTGAAATATTTTAGAATCACCTTAACATTTTTTTCAGAAGACCAGAATCTGTATATAAGTCATATATGGCTTTTTAATCCAAAATAGAACATTCCCTTGCTTTGTAAACAACAATGAAATGCCTTAAACAATTAATTCCACACATGTTAAAGAACACTTAATAAAATAAGATATTTCAAGAAGAAGCAATTAAACTATCAATGAGCTAAGCAATGGGTTTAAGCTACTGCATAAACATAGACTAAAGGGATTGAGATGAATCAGTATAAAAATCATGAAGCCTATAAATGTGAATATTCTTTCCATTGAGAAGATATCTCAAAATGGCTGTCAATGTGGGAAAGGGATTTTATAAGGAGGAGGGGATATTGACAGAGTGAGAGATAGGGGCAATTAGAATGAATGTGATGAATGTATGTATATGTAATGTCAACAAATTAGTAAAAATAATTATTAAAATGGAAAAAAGTTTTACTTTTTTGAGATTATAATTATATTTGTCCTTTTTCTTTCTTCCCTCCAAACCCTCCTATATAACCTTCTTCTTTCTCTTTCAAATTCATGGCCTCTTTTTCATTAATTTTTATTTTATGCATATATAATATATATTTCTAAATGTAGCATTCATTCAATGTTATTCATGTGTATGTTTTCGAGAAGACCATTTGGTATTGGATAATTAAACTGCGTGTACTTTTCTGAGGAAGACAGATTCTCCCCCTCCCAGCGTGCCTCAGTTTCCTGTAGTTCCTCATGTAGTGTTGAGGTTTCATGGGCTTTTCCTCATCCACTTTGGCACATTCATTGGTGATGCTCAGCTCATACTTACACTGTCATGTTAGTGAGACTTAATGGGTGTGACTTTCTACAATGTTAGGAGACACAATCTTACAACAAACTACATGATCTTCTTGGCCTTACAGTTTTTCTGCCCCCTCTGCCTCAGTATTTGCTGAGCCTTAGATGCAGTAGTGCTTTGCAGATGTATTCATTTGGGACTGGGCTCCACAACTCTCTATTTTGGTTGGTTGTGGTTTTCTGTAATGGTCTCCAGCTGTTGCAGAGAAAAGTTTCCTTAATGAGTAGTGAAGACTGAAGTTAACTGTGGGTATAAAAACAAGTGTTTAGATTGTTGTTAGGGATTGTGCTCTTTACAGGACAATTGCAAAAAGAAAACTAATGCAACTTTAAAATGGAGAGATGAAATAAGTAAGAATTTCTCCAAAGACATAAAAATAACAAAACTCACAAGAAAAGATCCACACACCAGTAGTCTCTAAAGAGAGGCAAATATAAATTATGACAAAATACAACTATGTATCCACTAGGACACTAACAAAATGCAGAAACAATATGTGCTGATAAAGATGTTTAAAAAAATAGGAGCCCTCATATGTCAATGGTAGATATATAAAATAATGTATCTACCTTGGGAAAAAATGGTCAGTTATTGAAAAATGAGAACACAGAATTATCATTCTATTTCCAGTTACAGCAAAATCAAATGAAGTATGACTACTCAGAAACCTGCATATGACAGTTTATAAGGGCTTCAGGTTTCTATTTGCTGCTGGAGACCATCCTCTGCCACAGGGCTCCATTTTTCTAGACATGCCCTCCATTCATCCAAGGAGATACCTCACCTCCCAGTAATGCAGACAGGCCTGAGTGCAGGTAGAACCACTCCTGCTGTTCAGAGAACCCTCAGGACACAGGAACATGGGGGCTGAAGGGAAAGGAGTCTTCCATTTTCCACCTGCACCCAGATCTGATCCTAGGCCACAGAGCTACATACACAAATACCGCCAGAAGAGAGATGGTCTCCCAGGAGTGCCTACACACCTGTAAGCACAGGTAATACCACCACTTCTCTTCAAATTCCTGGCCCAAGAGGGACCCACTCACAGCCATCAAGACATGAGAATGAAGGTTCACCTGGGGACAAGATCCTTCTGATTTTCTGTCTGTACCCCAAAGCTGACCCTGTACCACAGCTCTCCATACATAAATTCCTCACAGAGAGAAGTGGTCTCCCAGAAGTATTGACACGCAGACTTGCAAGACAAAAAAGCCTCAGTCAGAGTCAGCAAGACCATTTAACACAAGAGATAACCAGATGGCAAAGGCAAGCACAAAAACATGAGAAACAGAAACCAAGACTACTTAGCCCTGGTTACCCCAACACACCAGAAAAGCAAGACTCTGATTTAAAATCACATCGCATGATCATGATAGAGGACTTTAACAGAGACATACATAACTCCCTTAAAGAAATATAAGAGAACACATGTAAACAGGTAGAAGGCATTAAAAGGGAAACACAAAAATCCCTTTAAGAATTAGAGGAAAACACAACCAAACAGGTGAAGGAACTGGACAAAACCATCCAGGATCTAAAAAAGAAAATAGAAACAATAAAGAAATCACAAAGGGAGACAACACTGAAGATAGAAAACCTAGGAAAGAGATCAGGAGTCATAGATGTAAGCATCACCAACAGAATACAAGAGATAGAGGAAAGAATCTCAAGTGCAGAAGATGCCATAGAAAACATTGACATAAGTCAATGAAATTGCAGAATGCAAAAAGCTCCTAACCCAAAACATCCAGGAAATCTAGGACACAGTGAGAAGACCAAATCTAAGCATAATAGGTATAGAAGAAAGTAAAGATTCCCAACTTAAAAGGCCAGTAAATATCAACAAAACTATAGAAGTAAACTTCCCTAACCTAAAGAAAGAGATATCCATAGACATAAAAGAAGCCTACAGAACTCCAAATAAGATGGGACCAGAAAAAAATTGCTCTAGTCACGTGATAATCAAAACACCAAATGTACTAAACAAAGAAAGAATATTAAAAAGCAGTAAGGGGAAAAGGTCAAGGAACATGTAAGGGCAGACCTATCAGCATTACACCAGACTTCTAGCCAGAGACTGTGAAAGCTAGAAGATCCTGAGCAGATGTCATACAGACCCTAAGGGAAAAGAAATGCCAGCCCAGACTACAATACCCAGCAAAACTCTCAATTTCCATAGATGGAGAAACCAAGATATTCCATATCAAACTTAATTCACATATCTTTCCACAAATCCAGCCCTACAAAGGATAATAGTTGGAAAGCACTAACACAGTAGGTAAACTACAGCCTAGAAAAAGCAAGAAAGTAATCCTTCAACAAACACACACAAAAAAGATAACCACACAAATATAAAAATAGCAGCAAAATTAACAGGAAGTAGTAATCACTATTTCTTAATATCTCTTAACATTAATGGACTCAATTCCCCACTAAAAAGACATAGACTAACAGACTAGATACATTAACAGGATCCAGCATTTTGCTGCATACAGGAAACACATCCCAGTGTCAAAGACAGCCACCACCTCAGGGTAAAGGGCTAGAAAATTATTTTCTAAGCAAATAGTCACAGTAAACAAGCTTGAGTAGCCATTCTAATATCAGATAAAATTGACTTTGAACCAAAAGTCATCAAAAAAGATAAGGAAGGATACTATATACTCATCAAAGGAAAAATCTACCAAGAAGAAATATCAATTTGGGTATCTATACTCCAAATTCAAGAACACCCATATTCATAAAAGGAACTTTACTAAAGCTAAAAGCACACATTGCACCCCAAACAATAATTGTGGGGGACCTAAGCACCCCACTCTCATCAATGGAGAGATCAGGGAAACAAAAAAATAAACAGAAACACACTGAAAGTAACAGAAGTTATAGACCAAATGGATTCAACAGATATCTACAGAACATTTCATCCTAAATCAAAAGAATATACCTTCTTCTAAGCACCTCATGGTATCTCCTCCAAAGCTGTCCATATAATTAGTCACAAAAGAGACATCAAAAGATATAACAAAACTGAAATAATCCCATGCTCTACTTAATCATAACTTGGTCAAAGAAATAAAGAAAGAAATTAAATACTTTTTAGAATTTAATGAAAATGAAGTCACATCATATTCAAACTTATGTGGCACAATAGAGGAAATCACATAGCTCTGAGTGCTTCCAAAAAGAAATTGGAGAGAACATACATTAGTACTTTGACAGTGCACCTGAAAGCTCTAGAACAAAAAGAAGCAAATACACACAAGAAGTGTAGACAGCAGGAAATCATCAAACTCAGCGCTGAAATTAGCCAAGTAGACACAAAAAGAACTATACGAAGAATCCACCAAACCAGGACCTGGTTCTTTGAGAAAATTAACAAGATAGATAAACCCTTAGCCAGACTAACCAGAGGACACAGAGAGGGTATTCAAATCAACAAAATCAGAAATGAAAAAGGAGATAAAACAGCAGAACTGAGGAAATTCAAAAAATCATTAGATCCTACTAAAAAAGCCTATACTTAACACAACTGGAAAATCTGGATGAAATGGACAATTTTCTAGACAGATACCAATACCAAAGTTAAATCACAATCAAATAAACCATCTAAACAGTCCCATAACCCCTAAAGAAATAGAAGCCATCATTAAAAGTCTCCCAACCAAAAAGAGCCCAGGACTAGATGGTTTTAGTACAGAATTCTATCAGGTATTCAAAGAAAAATAGAAACAAAAGGAACACTACCCAGTTTGTTCTATTAAGCCACAATTACTGTGATAATTAAACCACACAAAGATCCAAAAAGAAGGAGAACTTCAGACCAATTTCCCTTATGAGCATCAATGCAAAAATACTCACTAAAATCCTTGCAAATTAAATCCAAGAACACATCAAAATGATCATTCACCATGGTCAAGTAGGCTTCATCCCAGGGATGAATGGATGGTTCAATATATGAAAATACATCGATGTAATCCACTACATAAACAAACTCGAAGGAAAAAACACATGGTCATTTCATTAGATGCTGAAAAAGCATTTGACAATATTCAGCATCCCTTCATGTTAAAAGTCTTAAAAAGATCAGGAATTCAAGGCTCATACCTAAACATTGTAAAAGCAATACGCTGCAAACCAGTAGCTGTCATTAAACTAAATAGAGAGAAACTTGAAGCAATCCCACTAAAATCAGGGACTAGACAAGGCTGCCCTTTCTCTTTTTATCTATTTAATATAATAAATATTAAATTTATTAGCTAGAGGAATTAGACAACAAAAGGGATACAATTCAAAATGTCAAAGGGATACAAATTGGAAAGGAAGAAGTCAAATTATCACCATTTACTGATGATATGATAGTGTACTTATGTGACCCCAAAATCTCCACTAAAGAATACCTAAAGTTGATTAACAACTTCAGCAAAGTGGGGGGGGGGGGGAGATATAAAATTAACTCAAACAGGTAAGTAGCCTTCCAATATTCAAAGGATAAGCAGGCTGAGAAAAAATTATGGAAATGACACACTCCACAATAGTCACAAACAATATAAAATATCTTGGTTTGACTCAAAATAAGTGAAAGATCTGTATGACAAGAACATCAAGTCTCTGAAGAAAAAGATCAAAGAAGATCTCAGAAGATGGAAACATCTCCCATGCTCAAGGATTGGCAGAATTAATATAGTAAAAATGGCCATCTTGCTAAAAGCAATCTCCATATTCAATTTAATCCCCATCAAAATTCCAACTCAATTTTTCATAGAGTTAGAAAAAGCAATTCTCAAATTGATCTGGGATAACAGAAAACCCAGGAGAGCTAAAACTATTCTCAACAATAAAGGAACTTCTGGGGCAGGGGAATCATCCTCTGGACTTCAAGCTGTACTAGTAAGCAATAGTGATAAAAAACTGCATGATAATGGTACAGTGACAGGCATGTAGATCAATAGAATAGGATTGAAGACACAGAAATGAACTCACACATTCATGGTCACTTGATCTTTGGCAAAGGAGGTAAAACCATCCAGTGGAAAAAGGAGAGCATTTTCAAGAAATGGTGCTAATTCAACTGGTGGTTAGCAGGCAGAAGAAGGCAAATCCATGCATTCTTATCTCCTTGTACGAAGTTCAAGTCCAAGTGAATCAAGTACTTCCACATAAAACCAGACACACTGAAACTAATAGAAGAGAAAGTGGGGAAGAGCCTTGAGTACATGGGAACAGGGGAAATTTTCCTGAACAGAAAACCAATAGTTTATGCTCTGAGATCAAGTGTTGACAAATGGGACCTCATAAAATTACAAAGCTTCTCTAAGGCAAAGGACAAAATGGCAACAAATGAGGAAAAGATCTTCACCAACCTTATATCTAAAAGAGGGCTGCAATATATACAAAGAACTCAAGAAGTTAGACTTCAGAGAACCAAATAACCCTATTTAAAATGGGGTACAGAGCTAAGCAAAGAATTCTCAACTGAGGAATACTGAATGGCAGAGAAGCACCTAAAAAAATATTCCACATCCATAGTCATCAGGGAAATGCAAATCAAAACAACCCTGAGATTCCACCTCACACCAGTCAGAATGGCTAAGATCAAAAACTCAGGTGACAGCAGGTACTAGGAGAGGATGTGGAGAAAGAAGAACACTCCTCCATTGCTGGCGGGATTTTAAGCTGGCACAATGACTCTGGAAATCTGTCTGGCACTTCCTCAGAAAATTGGACATAGGACATTACCTGAGGGCCCAGCTATACCAATCCTGGGCATATACCCAGAAGATTCTCTACCATGGAATAAGGACACATGCTCCACTACATTCATAGCAGCCTGATTTATAATAGCCAGAAACTGGAAATAACCCAGATCTCCCTGAACAGAGGAATAGGTACAGAAAATTTGATACATTTACACAATGGAATACTTTGGTCTTTCTTAGAAGAGGGAATATTATACCCATGGGAGGAGATACAAAGACAAAGTGTGGAGCAGAGACTGAAGGAAAGACCATCCAGAGACTGCCCCACCTGGGATCCATCCCATATACAGTCACCAAACCCTGACACTATTGTAGATGCCAAGAGGCTTCTTGCTCACAGGAGCCTGATATAGCTGTCTCCTGAAAGGCTCTGCTAGTGCCTGACAAATACAGAAGTGGATGTTCACAGCCAACTAATGGACTAAGCACAGGTTCCCCAATGGAGGAGCTAGAGCAAGGAACTAAGGAGCTGAAGGAGCTTGCAGCCCCCCATAGGAGGATCAACAATATGAACCAACCAGTACCCTCAGAGCTCCTAGGGACTAACCTACCAACCAAAGAGTACACATGGAGGGGCCTCGCTCTGGCTGCATATGTAGCAAATGATGGCCTTGTTGGACCTCAGTGGAAGGAGAGGCCCTTGGTCCTGAGAAAGTTCAATGCCCTAGTATAGGGGAATGCCAGGACAGGGAAGCTGCAGTGAGTGGGTTGGTGAGTGGGGCGTGGGAATGAGATAGGGTGTTTTCGGAGGGGAAACCAGGAAAGGGGATAACATGTGAAATGTAAATTAAAAAATCTAATTAAAAAAAAGAAAAATAAGAAAAAAAAAGAAAGTTTATAATGGCATAATTTATATTCACCTGAAAATGAAAAGAACCTAAAGTATCTGTTAACAGAGTAAATTAAAACAGTATGCTGTACCACATACTGGAATTTTATTGAGAAATAAAAATCAGTGATCTATTAATAAATGTTTCAACATAGATGGGCCCTGAAAACATTATGCTACATGAAGGGAGCTAGAAATAGATGACAACACAATGCATGATTGATTGTACTTACATGAAAAAAATGTCCAAAATAAGCATCCACAGACACAGAAAGAACTGGCCTAGTAGAGTAGGAAATGGAAGATAACTTATGCAAACGGGACATCTTTAGGATGAAGTATCAATATAAAATGTGCCTAGTTCTATAAATAGTCTATGAAACACAAACTTGTACATTTTGTGTATGGACTTTATAGGATACAAACCTGTTTTGTTTTGTTTTGAAATTTTTCAATGCCCATACGTGATCTAAAAACTATAAATTAGAAATAAAGGAGAATTTCATCAACTTCACAAAGAATTTCTCTATCTGTGTGTAACTAATAAATTCAATGATGAGAAATTAGACTGGTCCTCACTAACATTAGAACAAGTTTCTCTCCACCACTGTTCTTTAACATAACATTAGAAATCTCAGCTGAAACAATAAAACAAAAAAGAAAGTTTGAAAGTATACAGATTTGAAGTTGGGTGGTAGTGAAAACATCTTTAATTCCAGCACTATAGAGGCAAAGGCAGGCAGATTCATAAGTTCGAGACCAGCCTAGTCTACAGAGAAAGTTCTAGAACAGCCAAGATTACACAGAGAAACCCTGTGGGGGATGAGGGAAGAGAAAAAGAAAAAAAATGCAGGTTCAAGGGACTGTCTTTTCTCAAAGCAGACCTGATTATGAAGACAATCCAAGAGAATGAACTAAACTCCTGGAACACATTCCAGATTGCAAGTCTAAAGGATACAAGGTCATTATTACAAAGGCAAGTGCCTACCTAAATACTAACAATGAACAAATACATTTTGAGATGAAAAGCAGTTGCTACACTAGTACCTCTCCAAAATAAAAATGCTTATATATGAATCTAACAAAATATGTGAAATCTCTGCAAAAAACCCCTCAGGGTTCTAATCAAAGAAATCAAAGAAGTACTAGATATATGGGGAAATTTTACATACCTATGTGTAGAAGCCTCAATATAAAGTAGTTACTTCTTCCCACCATAACAGATATAATCAATGTAAATCCCAATCAAAATCCCAAGGATCTCATTTTGTGAATATCACCAAATTGATTTCAAAGAACCAGGGGAGGGGTAAAGGGCCAGAATAATCAACATAATACTGACTAACAACAGAATTGGGGGAATGCTTTGCTCAATTGTAAAAGCTACATATAAACTATAGGACTCAAGGCCAGAGAGAATAGTTGAAAGGGGCAAGTAAGGGGCTGGAAATACGGTTCAGAGGTTAAGAGCCCTGACTGCTCTTTCAGAGGTCCTGAGTTCAATTCCCAGGAAACACATGATGGCTCATAACCATCTGTAATGGGATCTGATCTCCTCTTGTGGTGTGGAGGAAGAGAGCTACAGTATGCTCATATATATCAAATAAATTTAAAAAGAAAAGAAAAAAGGCAAGTAAAGCAATAACAGAACAGAGGTCCAAAAGTATATCCACCTAAGTATAATAAACTGATTTTCAACAAAGCATCACAGTCAATGTTCTCAGCACTGATACTGGAATGTCAGAACAGCAACGTTCATTTGAAATCTATTTTAAAATAGTCAAGATATAGAATCAATACAAGTTGATAGAAATGGATAATGAAAATAGAATATGTACAGATCTAGAATAATATTTAATTTTTAGAAATAAGAAAACCGTGTCATCTTCGAAACATGAATGAGCCTGAAAGATATTGTATAAAGAAAAGAAACTTACACAAACCAGAAAGTAGTTGGTTTGATGATATATTAAGAGTTTCCATATTGCCTCATCATAGCAATAAAATGCAAAAGGAAAGCAAATGTCTGAAAAAAGAAAAGGGAGTGTCTGATTTATTAATGCTGAACCTAACCCTACCCCTATAATCCTAACCCTAACCCTAACCCTAACCCAACCCTAACTTTAACCCTAACCCTAAATTTTGGATTTGTGGCTTGTCAATCAGTTAGACTTCTTTGTAGAATGGTAGACTAGAAACAACCATCCTGTGATCCAGGGTAGAAGAGTCAGAAGAAAAGATGAGTTTCAGAAAGTCCCCAAGACTGTGATAGGATAGTTAAAAAGTGTGGGGTGAAACAGGTAACAGAAGGATGCCAAGCAGAACACAGATCTAGCTGAATGGCTGGAAGGCTCAGGGAAGGAAAGCAAGCTCTCAAAATATAAGCCAGGCAGCCATGATGAAAAGAAAGAGACCAGCAAGCCTACCCTTGGGAGAAGCATACAACAGTTGTAAGCCATAAATCCAGTTGCTGTATTTACTGACAATCCTGATTCCTCCAGCATATGGTTTAGTGGTAGGGAAGGATTCCTGTGGTGCCTTCAATAAGAAACACCCCCATTGTCTCATGTATTTGAATGCTTAGTCATCAGAGAGTGACACTGTTTGAGAAGGACTAGAAAGCATGGCCTTGTTACAGTAGGTGTTGCCTTGTTGAAGGCGTTGAGGATTCAAAAGCTCATGCCAAGCCAGTTCTCTCTCTTCCTACTTCCTATGGATCAGGATGTAGAAATCTCAGCTATGGCTACTTGTGTATTTTCATGTTTTCTGCTATGATGGTAACATACCAACAACCCCGACATACCTTGCCAGACCTCCCCAACTCCCTAGGACCTCAGGTCTTTCAAGAGTTAGGTGCATCTTTTCTCACTGGACCAGACCAGGCAATCCTCTACTATATATGTCTCAGGGGCCTCAGGCCAGGTAGTGTGTGCTGCCTAGTTGGTGGCTCAGCATATGAGAGATCTAGTTAGTTGAGACTGCTCATCTTCCTATAGGATTTCTCTCCTCCTCAACTTCTTCCAGCCTTTTCCTAAAACCTGGCTTTTAAAATTAAGCTACCCTGTGTCCCTTAGAATAGGGAAGAACAACAGGCTGAATCGAACTTGTCCTAGCCTGACATCAGGGTGTTAAGGGAGGAGTGGAGGGAGCAATTCTGGGAATCAATTTTAGAAAGCAAAGGGGGCATTAGCCTAAGAGTACAGGTGGAGAAGACTTGGCTCTATTATTGAAGGGCTTGAAAGGTGGCTCCATACTTGGTGGTACTGGTAGCCTTATAGATAAACAAAGTGTAAGCAAATGCTCTAGAGTAGAGAGGGGCTGTCAATCTCCTCCAGTACAGCTGAGAGAATCTTAGGAGGTATGGAGTTTCTCTGGGCAACATGAATGAGCGAAAAGTATTCAGGTCCCCAACAAGAGGGCACAAGTCTAAGCTAAGAAGGGGATCTTGCTCCAGAGAAAGCCAAGGGAAATGGTGCGGCCACAGTTGCCTCTGGAAGAAGGAGCAACACAGCACTGGTGTGCAGTCCAGTGGACTGTGAGCCTTCCTGAAGTTGTATGCCATCTCAGAGGCAATGGATCCAATCTCAAGACTCCAACAAACAAAAATGACAGAAACACAAAAAGAGACACACAGTCAGATAAACACAGAATAAAGACCACCAAGGGAAGCCACCATATATATTCATACACTTAAAAAGACCAGGGGAGTCAAGTAAGGCTTCACATGGATACCAGACACAGGATCTAAAGTCACATCTGACTGACCTCCAATCTTGTACCCTAACCAGATGCCCTCCTACAGACCAAATTTACCTCCAGAAGTACTCAGATCACATGAATTTTGAGGTATCTCCAGAGTGCATTGCAGTGATCAGTCAGAGATGATTTTCCCAGGGCCTTGGAACACCACAGGGCATCCACTCCCTAGGAGTTCTCTCCAACTGATGCTCTCTTCCGCACTCCTGGGGCCCAAAGTGTCCCCTAAGAGTCCAGTCTCTACCGACCTCACTGCAGCCTCTAAAATGTTGCTGGGTGCCCACCAGAGACAACCACTCAAACACAGTTATAGCCATTTGAAAGTCTTTATTCCAGCTTCCTGGGACTACACTCAAGCATTTGGGACCAAAGTGTAATGCTTAATACTTAGAGGAAGGGAGTTTTAAAAACAAAAGCCATATTCTGGTATCTCATTTGGCAGCTACAGGAGGAAGTTTTGTACAAGTAGTCAGTTTAACAGAAGCTGAGTTAGCTGCAGCATCTTGACTTTGTGTTCTTACAAAAGAGTTGAGGACTTTTCCATGAAACTTCCCATCAAGGAGATCAAATTCTAGCTAAACCTAAAATGGCCTCAGCAGCAATACAAGATGGAGGAATCTCTGCATGGTCTTGTCCTGTCACAGTAGGAAAATATGAATTCTCTCTTTGGAGTTCTTAGTCTTGTTAGCAAAATAATTTAAAAACAGACTCAAAAGGAAGTGCAAAGATAATTTTGTCAGAGCTTAAGACAAAAACACCAAGGCAGGCAAAGTTTAAATCTCAGCGGCTGCCCAAGAGAGGGGAAGCGAGAGAGAGAAAGAGAGTTGGAGAACATGGAAGAGAGAATTCCTTACTTTTGCAATGGAGGTAAGAAAACATCTACTGGTACAGAGAGAGGGTGCTTCAGAGTCCAGATAGGGAAAGTCCAGACCACTGGGGAAAGCATGCTTTAGCCAATTACAAGAAAAGGGGTAAGTTGGGCTTTCTGGATAGCTGAGAAAACTGATCAGTCTCTACAGTATTCATAGTGAAAATTTTGTTAGCATCTGCATGAAGGAGATGTTCTCTGGGAGGATAAATCTCAGTAAGGACATAATTAATATCCTTTAGCATAGCTTCTGTTGAATCAACTTTTCTGGTGCTTGATTGGTCCAGCTGGTTTAAGGAAAATACAATGTATGTATTGCTTTGAGGACATTCAGAATGGCTCCACACAGAGCCTGAGGTAGAATTTAGATTCTACTCTTGACCAGAAGAAGAAAGTTAGTTTTCTCTTAATGGACCTCATCAAAGTCCTAGTATTTCCCTTTTGTAAGGTAGTAATTTAAAACCTAAAGTGGGGGAGAGCTGATGTTTGCCTCCCATCAGGTGGAAGTCAAAATGCATCATGGAAAGTAGGGGTAGGGGCCCATCTTCAATGTCCTCCCAGTCTTTTAATTGCTGAAATAGTCCCACATCAGAGTTGAAACCCTAAAACCACTTAGGAACCAGTCAAAAGACCAAAGACCCCAAGTGCTTCTAAAATTTCTGCTCTCAGTATAGAATAAATGGTGTTTCTAGTTCTGGACAAAGGCATCAATCAAGACACTTATCCCTAAATTACTTGCCCATTTCTATCTCCTATTTTCAACCTTCCTCCTTCTAAAGAGAATCTCAACTACCATTTGAGTAATGACTGATCTAGCTTCTTCCAGATGTTGTATATTTGGGGTACCTTCCAGTGGACCTATCTAGGGGACCTCAAGTGTGCACTAGTGCTTTTATTTGTACAACAATCAGGTGTAGTGAAGAAATAAAGCCCTTGAACTACATAGAGATCTGAAAAAAAAAAGCAAGTAGAAGCAAGAGAAGCTAGGGAGAGATAAACACTGAGTACATTAGAGAGCCCAAAGTGTTGGTTTCCACTCTTTGAAACTTTCAGGGAGAAGTCAAACTATCACTATTTGCAGATGATATGATAGTATACCTAACTAACCAAAAAAAAAAAAAAAACTCTACTAGAGAACTCCTACAGCTGATAAACAACTTCAGCAAAGTGGCTGGCTATAAAATCAACTCAAGCAAAGCAAACTGAGAAAGAAATTAGGGAAACAACACCCTTCACAATAGCCACAAACAGCATAAAGTATCTTGGGGTGACTAACCAAACAAGTGAAAGACCTATATGACAAGAACTTCAGATCTCTGAAGAAGGAAATCGAAGAAGATCTCAGAAAATGGAAAAATCTTCCATGCTCATGGATTGGCAGGATTAATATAGTTAAAATGGCCATCTTGCCAAAGGCAATCTACACATCCAATGTAATCTCCATCAAAATTCCAACCCAGTTCTTCATAGAGCTAGAAAGAGCAATGCTCAAATTCATCTGGAATTAAAAAAAAAAAAAAACCCAGGATAGCTAAAACTATTCTCAACAGTAAAAGAACTTCAGGGGGATTCAGTATTCCAGACCTCAAACTTTACTACAGAGCAATAGTGATAAAAACTGCAGGGTATTGGTACAATGTCAGGCAAGCAGATCAGTGGAATAGGATTGAAGACCCAGAAATGAACCCACACACCTATGGTCACTTGATCTTCGACAAAGGAGCTGAAAGCATCCAGTGGAAAAAAGATAGTCTTTTCAACAAATGGTGCTGGTTCAATTGGAGGTCAGCATGCAGAAGAATGCAAATTGATCCACTCTTATCTCCTTGTACTAAGCTCAACTCCAAATGGATCAAGGACCTCCACATAAAACCTGACACACTGAAACTAATAGAAAAGAAACTAGGGAAGACCCTTGAGGACATGGGCACAGGGGAAAAGTTCCTGAATAGAACACCAATAGCTTATGCTCTAAGATCAAGAATTGACAAATGGGACCTCATAAAACTACAAAGTTTCTGTAAGGCAAAGGACGCTGTCAAAAGGACAAAACGTCAACCAACAGATTGGGAAAGGATCTTCACCAACCCTAAATCTGAAATAGGGCTAATATCTAATATATACAGAGAACTCAAGTAGGTAGAACCTAGAGAACCAAATAACCCCATTAAAAAGTGGGGTACCGAACTAAACAAAGATTTTTCACATGAAGAACTTCGGAGGGCTGAGAAACATCTTAAGAAATGTTCAACATCATTAATCATTAGGGAAATGCAAATCAAAACAACTCTAAGATTTCACCTCACACCAGTCAGAATGGCTAAGTTCAAAAACTCAAGAGACAGCAGGTGCTGGTGAGGATGTAGAGAAAGAGGAACACTCCTCCACTGCTGGTGGGATTGCAAGATGGTGCAACCACATTGGAAATCAGTCTGGAGGTTCCTCAGAAAACTAGGCTTGGCACTTCCGGAGGACCCTGCTATACCACTCCTGGGCATATACCTAGAGGATTCCCCAGCATGCAATAAGGACACATGCTCCACTATGTTCATAGCAGCCCTATTTGTAGCCAGAAGCTGGAAAGAACCCAGGTGTCCCTCAATGGAGTAATGGATACAAAAAATGTAGTATATTTACACAATGGAGTACTATTCAGCCATTAGAAACAATGAATTCATGAAATTTGTAGACAAATGGATGGAGCTGGAGTACATTATACTAAGTGAGGTAACCCAGTCTCAAAAGATCAATCATGGTATGCACTCACTGATAAGTGGATATTAACCTAGAAACTTGGAATAACCAAGAAATAATCCACATATTAAATTATGTCCAAAAAGAACAGAGGAGTGGCCCCTGGTTCTGGAAAGACTCAGTCCAACAGTATAGGGGAATACCAGAACAGGGAAGTGGGAAGGAATAAATGGAGGAACGGGGGAGGGAAGAGGGCTTATGGGACTTGCGGGGCGTGGGGACCCAGAAAATGGGAAATCATTTGATATGTAAATAAAGAATACATCGAATAAAAAAAAAACTTTCAGGGGTCCAAAGTCAACCATGGTGCAGATTTCATCATCTTCAATGGCATCAGAGGCTGTTAATCACAATAAGAGTGGCAGTTATTGGGTTACCTGATAAACTGAAAATAAGTCTAGAGTTTAAGAACTGGCTAAAGCAAAAAGGAACCCTACTAAAAGTTTTTCTACAGCAAGAAAAGAGGCTCTAAAACTTGTAAGATGCTGTTAGTGGTTTATTTCTAGAAATACAGACTTAACCACTATCTCACTCCCCAAAAACCTTAATTTGCATTTCATAACACCTTTAGAGGAAGAAAGATAAATATTATTTTAAACTAATATGTTTTAGAGATATTTAAGTTTTACATAACAGTGATGGACTATTGAGTTATGAGAACCAACTTCTTCTTGGAAAATAATTTAAAAAGCAGTTCAGAAAGTCAGAAAGTTGGACAACTAAGGAGATAACTACAAGTTATCATTCTAGGACCTTGCTTAGACCCTGAATTGTATCCTGGATAATATTTGAAAAAATTGATGTCTAAGGAAAGTCAGCACAGACTTTGGAGGCAGGTTTTTCTTGGGGGTCATTTTCTGAAGTTGAAGGAAATGGCCTAAGGTTAATTAACACTTTCAGCTGCCTCACAGAATTAGAGATCTAAATTTAGTGACACTGTCTCATTCTCCAAACTTTACTCTGAAGCATAAAGTTTTGATCTTCAATATAAGAATGAACTGAAAAGCTAGAGAGATATTCAAAGGTTAAGAGCACTTGTGTATTTATGGAGGGAAAACCCAGGTGTGGTTCCAGCACCCACCTGACAGCTTATGACCATCTGTAACTCCAAATCCCAGGGAAACACATACTACCTTCCTTTTCTTCTTTTCCTTATGAGAATATGATATAATTACATCATTTCTCCCCTTTCTTTTCTCCCTCCAAAAACTCCTATGTACTCTTATGATTTTCTTCCAAATTCATGGCCTCTTTTTTCCATTAATTATGCACACACATATGTATATGTGTATGTGTATATTCTAAATAAAACCTACTCAGTATAATGTTACTCATATATATGTTTTCAGAACTTACCATTTAGTATTGGATAACGATTGGTGTGCTCTTCCCTAGAGAAGAATTTTCCTTCCTCTCACACCATCCATCACTTAGCTGCCTGGAATTTTTTGTAGGGTTAAAGCCTTGTGGCTTTTCTCTGTTAACACCTGTCCATTGATTCCATTCTTGTCCAGCTCATATTTAGGCAGTCATGTTGGTGGGACTTGCTGGATGTAGCTTCTGACCTTACTAGGAGACTTAATCTTAGAGCAAACTCCCTGTTCTTCTAGATCTTACAATCATTCTGCCTCCTATTATTCAATGTGCCCTGAGCCTTAGGTGCAGAAATGTTTTGTAGATGTATCCATTGAGACTGAGTTCTACAAGTCTCTATTTTGAGAGTTATGGTTACGATTTTCTATAACGGCCTCTATTTGTTGCAAAGAGAAGATTTTTTTTTCTTGTGACCTCCTTTGGTACCAGAAATGCATATGATGAACATACATAAATGCAGGCAGGCAAGACACTCACACATATAAAATAAATAAATCCAACCTTAAATAAGAATGAACTTGATAAAATAAAGTTGGTGCTATAGACGCTGCCCAGCTTAGAATCATGACTAAGTTCAGGAGATCCAGTTCCCTGATGTATCAGGCTTCTTAAGCTCATGGTGGCCTCACACATCTGGCAGACACAAAATAATCCTCTATAAGGAAAAGTAATCTCATATTCCTCTACAAGTCATATTTAAAACACATTGTCCCCTATATTAAAAATAATGTACACTAGAAATCTAAAATATCACGAAGAAAGGCACTATGAAAATGTTGTTTTTGTTGTTGTTGCCAATTAATCTCTTCTCTAATTGATCCAGCTCAGACAAACATTCCTCAATACCCACCCCAATGTCCTGGGTTCCCAAATGAAAGAAACATACATGCAGCCTTACATTTTAATATGCCTTAAACAGCTCAACAGCTGGGCCCCTACTAAACCTCCATGTGACTAACACCTCCTCTCCAATATTCCTGACTTATTACTTACTCAAATCTATATTCCATCGTTGTTGCCCTATACCAGGGTGGGAAGTGGGGATGATGGGGCCGCTCTTTCCCAGTTCTTACATTTGGCTGTCTCTCTGGCCTGCCTTCTCAGGAGTGGCAGCTACTCCTTTCCTTATATATTCTTCCCTCTCTCTCTGGGCCCCTTGCCCAGGAATCCTAAAAGTCCTGCCTCTGTCTCCCTGGCAAACCATTGACTGCTGGAAATTTTATATACCAATCAAAACCAAGTGGGGGCAGGGTCCCTCAGGGTCTTATGTGCAGAAGGGCAGATTCCTGTGTAATTTTGGAGACCAAATTAATATAAGTAGCATTAGACCAAATCCACAACAAAATGTGATGATAGAGATTGTGTATGTTGAACTTTTGCAAAATATTGTCAATATTATTATCTTCTCTACGAATGAAGAAATGAAAGTAAACTGCTTAAATCCTCACAAGTCTGTGTGTTTAAAATGGTATGTTCCAGAAAATCTACATTTCCAGTATAAGCGGATTGACCAGACAATAGTAAGAATCATTGCAGAACCAGAAGCTATAAAAGCATGTAAGATCTACAAATAGAACACATGGAAACAAACTAAGAATTCACTAACCTTCATAGTACATTAGTCACACTACAGATAAAATTAGTAAGAGAGCTCTAAAGATAATACCTAGAAAGAAGAATATATGGAAAGGATAAGTTAATGAAGGTAAAAATGAACAGGTAAGAATTGGAGCGTAAAATAAATGCAATTTGAATTCAAAAGAGGAAATGGGAGAAAGTGGTTTATTATTATTATTATTATTTAAACTGTTAGTAGCTGTGAACAGATTAAAGATATCAAACCATCAATTTAAAAAGCACCAGATGAACTATTACTGGGTTAGAATTGTAAGACCTCAAGGTAAAACAGAAGACTAAGGAAGTAAGAAAACTTGTCAGGGAAACAGAAGTAATTGCTCTCTATAGAGCGGATGTTTTGACTTCTGACTTCCAAACAGAAAGAGAGAAATCTCCAAGACATTGGTAGTGTACAATCAGCCACCTAAACCTGAAACTAATACAATGGCACAGAATAACAATGAAGAGAGTGTGCTAAAGCACCATTAAGTAGGCCTGCACCACAGATAAGAAACAGTGCATTCCACAAACTGTGGGGAGCAAATTGACATGAGCATATCTATGTCTAGGATCTCAGTGTCTAAGACTACCAGGTCAGGATCAGAGAAATGGCAACTAAGTCTACGAGTAATGACAAAGTGTACAGAAATCACAAACAGCAGCCTTGTCCTTCTGAATGGTTATAGCCCGATTCTGCTCTGCTGTAGAGACTTCCTACTGAGATTAGCTAAACCTGACTCTTCCATTCAGCGGTGTGCACAAACCTGCCTCTTCCATTCATGCATATGAAATACACACACTAGAGTTCCTAGGCTTCTGCTGCATCTCCATGAAAACACAGGTCTCACTAGAGCCCAGGTTTTCTGTATGTGTATCTGAGGTTTCTTCATTCCCTCCTAGCCCCAGTCAGGTCTACTCCAAAGCTGTGCAGGTCATATAAACAAACCAAAAGCCAATATGAAAGCAAACATTTCAAAAGCAACAGAAACAGCACCACTGGGATAATAAATACATTAAATAAATGAATAAAGGTATATGCTGTTACTTCTCTCAGTAAGTTAAAGAATAAATGAAAAACCCCTTTCCCAGAAGTTAATTCACTCAATGAGCAATGATTAAATTAAAAATCTTTCTCTCAGAATAAGTTCAGACCTGAATTCAGAAATAAGAATGCTAAATAAGTCTGAGACCTGGCTAGACATGGGAATAGAGGAAAGGAGGAGCAAAGAACCACAATCAGAGGCTGGCATCTCAGGAAGGTACCACTTTGGAGGTAAGTGGTACCACTTTTCTGAAAGCAATAGTTGTATTTTATAGTCTCAGTGGTAATGGGAAATAAGAAATGTTTAGCAGTGAAAATTAAAGGCCTCCAGGAAAAAAACTCTAAAATTCAGAAAACATGCAAACTGTTTCCAGAAAGGGCACCATTTTAAAATTATACTTTATTATATAATCAAAAGACTGTTCTTAAGATACATAATAAGTCAGTCACTTAAAGCAACCACTACCTGCCTACTCATGTTTTTTTTTCTTTTTTATTTCATAATAAAAGGGGGAAAAAGATTATTCCAGAACTGGAGGAATGGCTGTGTGGTTAAGAGCACTTGTACCAGACTGTGGTTCCCAACATCCACATCAGATGCTACTGACTAACTAATTCCAGCTCCAGGGGTTCCAGTATCCTCTGGCCCATACCAGTACCTGAATGCTTGTGATATATGTAAACACACACAAGCACATATATCTATATAATAATAATAAATGACTAAATGATTAGAAATAATTCCCCAAACCAAACATGCAATCTGGGCATGCTGGATCACGCCTGCATTTCTAATGCCTAGAATGCACAGGCAGGAATATCAAACGTCCCCATCCAGTCTGGGCTACACAGTAATCTTTAGGCCAAAACATGCTATAGGGTGGGACTCCATTTCACCCCTCTCCAGGAAGCAATATTCCAAAATACACAGAGAATGTTGTAATATCAGTAGTGGTAATATAATAGCATACAGTATCCAGACAAGTTGGCACTAAGAGAAAACATGAGGCAAACAGAAAACCAAACCGGATCATAGAATAAATTAAGTATGTCATCATATTATGGGTCAAACATGAATGTTCCAAGAGAGAAGACACAACTGACATATAAAGACAGACCCAGTAGAATAAACACTGATTTTAAAAATCAGTGAGAAAGGCATAGAAGAGTATCTTTCAAGTCCTGAAAAATAATTGCCAGCCCAGACTTCTATATGACATGATGTAAGCAGATAGAATAACTTTCCACGAGAAAGGCAGCCTAGAGCAATATATGCCTCTATGCCTGCACTATGGAAGATACTGGGAGCAAAACATCAAATGGAAGGAAATGCTAAACATATCTAAGAAGTTTCAGAAAAAGCATTAAAGATGCTAAGACATTTGTTAAGCAAATGAAGACCAAGAAATACCACAAAATCAAGAAAATGGTAGGAATTAATGCAACCCTTTTATTAATAACTTTGAATATTTATCAATAGACTCAATTGTCTATTCAAAAGATGCTGATGAACAGATTGGACCAGAAAATAGGATCCATCTTTTTGCTGCCTTCAAATAACGCTCTTTACAACTAAAGACAGGGTAAAATGATCAACAAAGTTATTCCAATAAGGTGAAGTCATTATTTTCCTATCTTCAATCTTATTTCATACAGATCAAGGGAACAGTCCCTCAATAGGACACTGCCATTCCAAATTTATATATACTGAACACAGATATATGCAATATTTTAAAACAAATGCTACTAGAGTTGGAGTCTATTAGAGTCAAATTAACATAGTATAGTAATAGTAGGTGACTTCAGTATCCTACTGTCACAGATAGATCATACATCTGCATGCATACCCAAGTATGATTCTGCCCCTAAGTTATTTCTGATTGGTAAATAATGATGCCACTAGCCCATATATGGGCAGAGGAGACATGGGTGGGGTTTAGGGTTCCTGATTTGGGGGGTCATAGGAGAACCACGAGGAAAGAAGAAGGTGGAGGAAATAGGAGAAGCCACCATGGGTTAGGTGAGTCATAAAAATATGGCCCTATCTTTTGTTTCATAATTCTGACTGGTATAAGATGAAATCTCAAAGTAGTTTTAATTCTTAATTCTCTGATGACCAATGACTTTTAAAAAGCATTCTTTAGGATTTTAATTTTCTCTATGAAATCTATTAAGTTCTATAGCCCATTGTTTAAGTTTTGGTTTTCCTGACATTCAGGTTTTCTAGTACCTTGTATATAGTACATAATAATCCTCTGACAGATGTGTAACTAGCAAAGACATTTCCCCCCATTCTTCTTCAGTTAACAGTTGCCTTTTGCAGTAGAGAACCTTTTATTTTATTTCAAGAGGTCCTATTTGTTAATGGTTGGTCTTGTTTTGAGGTTGACCAGAGTCCTATTCAGAGAGCCCTCTTGTTTCTATATCATGAAGTCTACCCCTTACTCTTTGTTCTAGAAGTTTAAAACATCATGGATATTTTTGATCCTATTATGCATAATAAGATAGAGGGATCGAGTTTTATTCTACAAGTTAAATCACATTTAACCAACATAATCTATTATTTTTTTCTATAATGTTTCTTATTTTTGTTTTTTAACACTGCTACAGCTGTGCAAACTTATATCAATACCCTTAGTTCTCACAACTAAGAGAGTGAGGTGGGGAGAAAGGGGAACTGGGTCAAGTTTTAGAAAAGAGTCCATGGGTGGGAAATTATGAAACTACAGCACACATTAGTGAAAACAATTTTACTATTACCCCATGTCTTAATGTGCTTCCTTACAAAATATGTCATTTTACCATTCTTTAGAGAATCCTGTATCTTCCTGTCAAAATGGTTTTATCTCAGAGGAAATTGCTACACATCATGTGCAAATAAGCATACTTTGACTTCTTATTTTCCTATTTTCATCCATTTTTTCCTTATCTTATTGCTTCAGCTAAGATGTCAATCACTATATTAAGCAGGAATAGAAAAGGCAGATATCCTTGTCTTATCTCTGATGTTTGTAAAAATGTTTCACATTTTCCTTGTTTAGTATGATGTTGGTAGTGGGCTCGTTGTGTAATATCTTCATTAGGCTGAGATATAAGCCTCATATCCTTAGATACTCCAGAACTTTTATACGAAAGGATGTTGAATTTTATCATCAAAAGCTTTTTCTGCATCTAAGAGATGATAATGTGGTTTCTAACCTTGAATCTCTTTAGGTGGTAGATTACATTTTTATTGATTTCCATTTGCTGAACTATCCCTGCATCTCTGTGGTGAAGCCAGGTAATCATGGTAGATAGTCTTTTTGTGTGTGTACTTTTGAAGTCTATTAGCAATTATTATATTGCTAAGCAATTTCTCTACACTCTTGAGATTCTTTAGATTGTAACCCCTGAAGTGACTCATGTTCTTGCTGGGGGCTTGCTTTCCAAGTCCATTGGGAGTAGGAGGAAGCAACCACAGCACTGCCTTTCTTTGTCATAGGTTTTAATATGTTATACTTTCATTTTCTTTTGCTTATAGGAACTTTTAAGTTTCTTAGATTTTCTGTTATTATTCAGTAGTGTTGTTTAGTCTCCATAGGTTTGGGTATTTTCTGTGGTTTTTCTTCTTATTGAGCTCTACCTTTAATCCTATTGTGATCAGATTGAATACAGGAAGTTATTAAAATTTTCCTACATTTATTTAGACGTTCATAGTCTAGCATGAGATCAGTTCGAGAAAACACCCCATGAACTACTTGGGAATGGGGAAGGGGATGGATATTCAGTAGTGATTGACTGAAGTGTTCATTAAATGTCTAAGTCCATTTGATTTATGGTGTCAGTTAGCTCTAGTATTTCTCAATTCACTTTTTGCATGTATGATCTATCTGTGACAGTAGGATACTGAAGTCACCTACTATTACTATACTATGTTAATTTGACTCTAATAGACTCCAACTCTAGTAGCATTTGTTTTAAAATATTGCATATATCTGTGTTCAGTATATATAAATTTGGAATGGCAGTGTCCTATTGAGGGACTGTTCCCTTGATCTGTATGAAATAAGATTGAAGATAGGAAAATAATGACTTCACCTTATTGGAATAACTTTGTTGATCATTTTACCCTGTCTTTAGTTGTAAAGAGCGTTATTTGAAGGCAGCAAAAAGATGGATCCTATTTTCTGGTCCAATCTGTTCATCAGCATCTTTTGAATAGACAATTGAGTCTATTGATAAATATTCAAAGTTATTAGTGAAAGGTATGCATTAATTCCTACCATTTTCTTGATTTTGTGGTATTTCTTGGTCTTCTTTGATGCTTAACAAATGTCTTAGCATCTTTAATGCTTTTTCTGAAACTTCTTAGATATGTTTAGCATTTCCTTCCATTTGATGTTTTGCTCCCAGTATCTTCCATAGTGCAGGCATAGAGGCATATATTGCTCTAGGCTGCCTTTCTCATGGAAAGTTATTCTATCTGCTTACATCATGTCATATAAAAGTCTGGGCTGGCAATTATCTTTCAGGACTTGAAAGATACTCTTCTGCCTTCTGAGTGCTGAGATTAAAGATGTGCACTGCCACTGCTGTGCTAGAATACAGATTTTTAAAGTAAATCCTTAGAATTCTCTAAATCTCCTTAGTGACCATTGAAATGTCTCCTGTTTCATTGCTACTTTTATTAATTCTGGTCTTCTTTTGATTTGCTTGGATAAAGATTTGTTGTTTAAAAGTTTGCCTTTTTTTACTTTCTATTTTTAAGTTTTAAAATTAAAATTCTAGCCATCTGTTTTCTTTCAGTGGTGGCTTAAGTCCGAGTAAGGTTGGACCATCTCTTTCCTTGGAAATACTGGCTTTTAGGGCTAGAGACCCTAGCTCAAGTTTTCATCAGAGGGTTAAGTATTCAATGAGCTAGCTTGGGCCTCCCACTTGCCTCTGAATCTTCCACCATACAAGTTCCAGGTATAAAATTCAGATCATTGGGCTTGAGAGTGTCATTACCCAAAGAGGCATTCTACTGTGCTATATTTTCAGATTTAGTTTCTATTCTAATATTTCTCTAGTTTTGCTTTCAGGTATACTCATTATTAGAAAGTTTTTTCTTTTTTAAAAAAAATTATTTACTCTCAATGATATTCTTCTTTTCACATTCTTTTTTTTTTATTATTTTTTATTTATCCTTATTTCTCCCCTCCTTTCCCCTGCCCCTCTTCTCTCATATCATTCATTTGCTACTTAAATATGTATCCTAAACAATTTAAAATTCCTAATCCATCCCATGCTAATTTTACTATATTCTATTTTATGATATATTTTGTAATATTAATAATACATTTCTGGATTTCAATTGATTGTGTTTTTCTATACCTTGCATGATTTGATATTATTACTGATGCTTCCAGTTTGCTGTTAGCAAGGCTGTTAACTAAAAATATACTTAGATCAACCTGAAAGTGATATACAAACCAAAAGATGTGCAGATCACAATGAAAAAACACAGAAATATGAGAAAACTGGGAAACAGAACTCCTCCAACAAATCACAACTCTTTAAATACTACACTCAAAAACACTGAGATCGAGCTGGGTATGGTAGTGTACACCCTTAATTTCAGCACTGAAGATGCAGAGGATCTGTGAGTTCCAGGCCACCCTGATCTACAGAGTGAGTTTTGGGTTAGCTAGAGCTACATAGTCAGACCCTGTCTAAAAAGGAAAAGAAAGGAAAGGAAAGGAAAGGAAAGGAAAGGAAAGGAAAGGAAAGGAAAGGAAAAGGAAAGGAAAGGAAAGGAAAGGAAAGGAAAGGAAAGGAAAGGAAAGGAAGCAGAAGAATACAATCTACAACATGAAGAAGAAATTCAGCAGCATAGAGAAAAGTGGGAAAAATGGATAAGAAAATAAAAACTGGATCAACATGTTAGCAACATGGAGGGGAAAAAGCTCAGAAAGGAGACCAACGGTTTGAAAGGAAACAAACAGACCTGTTGAAATTTAAAAGTTGTTGAATGAAATATAAAATACTTGACCAAATAGAACAAAAAAAAATAACATTGGGAATGGAGGCCAAAGCATAAACAACTGTTAACACATTGTCTAAGAACTCATGTATCGGATCAATAGACCAAAGGTAAGGCTACACAGGATAAAAGGATGTGAGATAAAAACTAAAGTCTCATCCACTGGAATAATAGTGGTCTGATAGTTATAGTGGTAATGATCAGCATTCTGATTGGATGTGAGGCCTGTTTCACATAAAGAATTTTACGCCTTGCACTATAAACCTGGAAGACAAGCTCGTAACTAGGGAAATCATAGATCCACAAATGAGGGAGAACATATGAGCTTTCTTGCTGGCTTGTTTCCTTTATTTCTGAGTTTTGAGTGACTTCAATTAATACTATACATTCTCTGACTATTGATTTTCCTTAAAATTTCTAATGGAATAGTAGTCCATTTTGTATACATACCTACCACATTTTTATTATCTCTTTATCTGTTAATGGGTGTCTAAGTTGGTTCCATTTCCTAGCTATTATAAATAGAGCAGTAATAAGATTGTGCAAATATTGCTTTGTTGGGGTATATGGAGTTCTCTGGGTATATGCCCCAGAGTTAAATAAATTAGTCATACAGTAGTTCTCTGCTTTTTTGAGGAAACTCTAAACTAATTTCCATGATTGTAATCATTTCCACTCACACAAGCAGTAAATGAGAATTCACCTTTTCCTGTATTCTCTCCAACTTTTATTGTCACATTTTTTGATAATAACCATTCTTCCCAACATAAGGTAATATTTCATAGTCATTTTAATTTTCATTTCCATTATGATTAGAAAAAATGTATACTTTTAAAAATAGTTACTGGTTTTTTGTGTTTTTCTCTTGGAAACTATCTGTTCGATACATTATCCCATTTGTTGATTGAAATTTTTATTATCTGGCTATCTAATTTCTTCCATTCTTTATAAATTCTGATTGTTAGCCTCAACCAGAAGTATAAGAGGTCAGGATTTTCTCCCATTCTGTAGGCTGTCTGCTCCTGTGATATAGTCCCTTGATGTGAATATAGATTCTACCTTTTATATATTCCCATCTGTCGATATTAGAATCTAGTCTGCCTGGCTGCCTATCTGCCATATCAATAATGGGGGTCCTCAGTCTGTGTTTTCCCAGAGTGGGAAACATCATAATCTGGGACAATTGCTGCTGTTCCCAGTTCTCGTTGTACCCAGGTACTGCTGGCTTACTTCTAGGAGTCAGAAAGAGGGGGCCTCTGGACTGTGATGCCCCTAAGGACACTCATACACCAGAAAGGGGAAGGTAGAGTCCATAATGGGGGTGGAACCTGGTTTGATTCCAAATGGATTCCAAAAGTATAGAGGAGCTGGAAGAGAGAAGACCTTCTCTGGAATATTTAGGGAGAGCTCTTTATGATCAAGTCCTCATCCCCGCCCCCACAACCACCACCTCCCACATACACACAGGTAATCCTTGATGAAAAGACAGCTCTTGCTAGTTCAAACTGCTTTATTTGATGGCAAATGTGAATGCATACACCTTACTCAGGGTGAACCAGGGATTAAATACCTTTTGCAGGAAGGACTGCCCAGGAAGAAAAGCTCATTGGGGCATAGCTAGATACCTCAGTAGTATGGAGAACTCCAGGTTTTTATGCTACGCAACTGACTGCCATGGTTTTCATTGAGGTGTTGTAGTTATGTGTTCCAGAGCCGGTAAGCAGGTAGGCAGGGAGTGGCTCCACTCCTACTGATCTCAGTTCTGCGATTCACAGGGTTTGGGCTCACTCAGCCTTCTGTCTGGTGTCATGGTCTACTTGCACCACACTAGTCCTGTTCTATTGGATGATTGGAATTTTGTTCAGAAAGTTTTTGCCTAATCCAGTAATCTAAAAGAGTAATTTCTATATTTATATCTATTAGTTCCAGTATTTTAGGTTTTAAACCAAATTTCATTCTTTTAAAGTTGATTTTTTTGTACAAGGTAAAAGATATGAACCTAATTTCATCATTTGTAAACAGATATCTAGTTTTCCAGCATTATTTTTGAAAAGAATTTGCTCTACTGTATGTCTTTGCATACTTTGTCAAAATTTAGTTTCTAAATCAAGAAATCCTTCAAATGTCCTAATTCCAGTTCCCTAAATCTCAGAATCCTACCCTTAAAAAAAAAAAAGCACCAAGGTAGTTTTCTCAGGGGAATAGGACCTGAGAAAAGCAATTTAGTTAAAATATAAGGACCAAAATAGTAATCATGAATATGTTCAAAACTTTAACATAGGTATTAATAAATATTTTAAGAGAGAGGAATAAATGAAAACAATTGAATGAAATAATGAAAACAACAAAGCTGTAAAAGTATAATTTAACAGCAACAAAATAGAATCACTAAAGAAAAGACAAACTGAGATAAAATTGGACATGAAAAACTCGATTGCAAACTAAAACCTCAGAGGTAATCCTCACCGAGAGATTATATGATGCAGAAGAAAGAATTTCATATCTTGAAGACAAGTTAAAAGAGATGGATAGCTCTGAGAAAGAAAATGTTAGATCTGAAAATGTCTAGGCATTTCAGGAAATCTGGAACATGCAGGAAATCTGGGAAACCATGAAATAACTAAGTCTATAAATAATGAGTGTAGAAGAAGTAGAAAAACCTTAGGTCATAGGCACAGATTTATAATGAACTCATAGAAGAAAAAAATCACAATCTAAAGAATTAGATGTCTAACTAGGTGCAAGAAGCATACAGAACACCAAATAAGCAGGACCCCCCAAAAAGAATTTTCTGGAGCCCATAATAAACGAAACATTAAATTGATTGGACAAAGAAGTGACATAACCAAGTCACATAAAAGCAGGTCCATTAGACTAACATCTGACTTCTTTTTTAAAAAGTGGCCTCTGAAAAGCCAGAAGGGCCTGGATAAGTTCTAAAAGACCATAGATACCAGGCCAGACTGTTATACCCAGCAAAACTATCAAAATCCACAGAGAAACATTACACAATAAAACTAAATTTGAACAATTTCTATCAATCTCATTCTACAGAAAGCTCCAAAAAGAAAACTAAGGGAGTGTATCCATACCCAAGAATATACAAAAATAATCTAATAACAGTAAATCAAAGTGTAGGGGATACACATATCACCACAACAAAATAGTAGAAATCAATATCACTGCTCCTTAATAACTCTCAACATTAATGGTCTCAATTCCATAATAAAAAGACACAGACTAACAAATTGTTCATCTTTCTGCTGCCTCCAAGAAATCCATCAAAGATAGACAACACCTTACAGCAATGGTTCTCAACCTTCTAAATGCTGTGACCCCTCAATACATTTCTTCATGTTATCATGATCCCTAAATATAAATTATTTTTGATGCTACTTCACAACTGTAAATTTGCTACTGCTATGAAATGTAATGTAAATATCTGTGTTTTGTAATGGTCTTGGACAACCCCTGTGAACGGTTCTTTCTAGGGATGAAAAAGTTATTCCAAGCAAATGATACCAAGAAGTAAGTGGGTGTAGGCATTCCAATATCCAACAAAACAGATTTCAAACCCAAACTGGTCAGAATAGAGATGGGATGACACTAATTATTAAAAGAAAATTAATAATAAACTGAAGTGGAAATGGCTTCAACTCACCAATAAAATAATCCAAACTGGATAGTTGGACTTAAAAAATACTTTCTTCTACATGTTGTCTTCAAGAAATTTCACTGGTAAAGATACTCACTGGCTGAAAGCCATATAGTAAGATAGAATTTATAAAGAAAATAGAAGCTAAAACCACCAGACATAGCTATTTTGAATGCAATTCAATAAACCCCAAATTAAAATTATGCAGAAGAGAAATGGCAAATCTCTATATTTAATTAATGAAGCAATTAATTGAAAATATAATAATTATGAATATGTACTAAATGTTAGGATTCTCAAGTTCATAAAGAAAAGTCTAATGGATATAAATGTAAAAAATCAAGAATGTTCTGGCTATAAATAAAAAGCCGATATAGACCAATTTCCTTGATGAACACAGGTATAAAACTTCTCATTAAAATTCTTGAAAACCAAATTCAAAATTACATTTTTAAGATTACACACCATAGTCAAGCTGATTTTATTCTAGGAATGCAAGGATGATTCACCACACCAAAACTGATAAATGCAATATAGTTTTTAAAAGGTCTTAGAGAAATCACAGGAACATACCAGGAACAGATATCAACATTGTAAAGGCTGCGTTTAACAAATCTGTATCAAACATTATTTCCCTAAAGGAAAAAATCTCAAAGTGTTTCCTCTAAAAGCTAAAATGAGACAAGAGTGTCAATTCTCTCTTCCTACATTGGATGCAGTACTCAAAGCCACAGTGAAAGCAGTAAGATAAAATAAATGAAAGTGATACAAATCAGAAGTCAAATTATCCCTATTTTCACTCCATGTAATTCTATACTTAAAAGACTCCAGCAGGAAACTCTTAGATCTGATAAATCCTTTCAGCAAAATACTAAGATACAACAGATCAGTTGCCTTTCTAAGTACCCACAACAAACTTCCCATATTTATTTTATGGAGCCAGCATAATATCAAAATCAAAACATAACACAAAAAGACAACTTGAGACTTTTTTCACAAATGTTGATGCAAAAGTTCTTAACAAAATGTTTTAATATATATTCCAGTAATACATAAAAAGGGAAAGTTACAACTGTACTCCTCCGGAACTCTACAATTAATTTCATATTTACATTAGAAAAATGTTCTTCTAGTGTAACAAATGCCTAAGATAAACTTACACTGATGAAAGATATGACTTAGCTCAGGATTTCAGAGATTCAGCCCATCATAACTTGGTACTCTCTGCTTTGAGCATGGGGTAGGACAGTGCACAGTGTTAGCAGCATGTGTTAAAAGAGGCCTTTTAACATCATGGTGGCCAGAAAGTAAAGAGAAATAAGCCAGGGTCATAGTGTAGATACTTCTTTAAGGGGTGTCCCTGTGACCTAACTCTGTTCCACTGGGTCATACCTTCTAAAGGCTTCGCTATCTCCCACTTGTACCCACATATTGATGACCTTAACCTTTGAGAATCCCTTACCCAAACAATTGCAATATTAAGAAAATAAATTCATACAAAAAGCAAAATATTATGTTCATTTCAACAGGTGAAGCAAAGACCTATTTAATAGATGTAACATTTATCTTGATTTTATTAAACATTTTTGCAATCAAATAGACTCCTTTAATTTAATAATTAAAAATAATTTTATAATTAAAGTAATTGAACTATTTAGATGCCTTACTTTTAAAATATCAAAAGTAAAACCTGGGGAAAAAAGGAGAGGGCCTAAAGGAGAAACAGCTAAAGTCAAGTACTGTATTCAGACTGTTCTGCATCAAACATTTTTCAATGAACTAAATATCTTGGTAATGTTTTAATATATTCATATATAAATAGATCAGATCATATTTCTTTTAATGATAAGATCAAACCCAAGTAAATATGCCATGAATTTCATCTTCATTATTGAGAGATTTAGATTGCTCTCAGTCATAATATCTGCAATGAACATATTTATATGACTTCCAGTGATATATGAAAACAGACACAAGTACATCTCTGGGAGAGAGATTGTCAGGTCATCAGAATCTGTGTACACCTTCACAATAGTGTTTGAAAGAACGTTATCTCTTCCTTCCTTCCTTCCTTCCTTCCTTCCTTCCTTCCTTCCTTCCTTTCTTTCTTTCTTTCTTTCTTTCTTTCTTTCTTTCTTTCTTTCTTTCCTTCCCACCTTCCTTTTGGTTTTCTTGAGACAGGGTTTATCTCCGAGTAGCCATTGCTATCCTGGAACTCACTCTGTTCCAGGATAAGGTGGGGTACTCACAGAGATCTGGTCCCTCTGCCTCCTGGGGTGCTGGGATTAAAGGCATGCACGACCTCTGTCACTCCTGAGAACTTGTTTGTGAAATTCACATTCATGCTCTATATTATTTAATGTTTTGGTCGTTGTCAGTTGAATATATAAAAATCATTCTCAGGTTTAAATTTAAATTTCTTTTGTTAAAAGTGAATACTCATCTTTATTGCATCTTATCTTTATAAACATTTTTTTTCTGTGAACTGTTTATTTATAGACTTCCCCACTTATATTTGGAAGAGATAATACATTTTTTTGGATCAGAAGTCAAAAGTTCCAAGTAAGAATACTACAGTTTATAAAAAGTGGCACAACTCTAATTTCTCTACCACTCCGTCTTCTCACTGCCCAGTACCCTTTCTCGTGAATAACCAATTCCATTACGTTTTCATGTTTGTTTCCAAAGAAACTGATGCATAAGCACAGAAATATTTGCATGGGTTTGTGCCTGTATGTGTTTTCCTTTGTTTCCCTCAACTGGTAGCTCATTACACACATTTTTAGTGTTTTGTTTTGTTTTATTTTTAAGCAAAATGTTTCAGAAGACATTTGAAGCTTTCCCCAATTCCACCTGACCAAGTGTAAGCATGTAATAAGCACCATGATTCTCACTGATTAAATACAGCCAGGGAGGCTCCAGCTCAGAGTCGGAAGAAAACAGCAGAAAGAGGTCTGTTTCTAAGACTTGTTGTTCATAAGCCTCTGCCCCGAAGCTATTTCTTCCCACCAGAAACCTCAGGACGGATAAACAGCCCCTCCCAGAGTACTGAGAAAAGCAAACAGCAGATGTGCAGCCATGGTCTGAACACATCCAGAGGGGCACAGCACAGACCTTGGGGAATTAGACAGCCACAGGATGAAGGATGGTCCACACTGAGGCCACATGAGTGTAACTCCCAGTTGGCACAGTGAGGCTGCCAGCAAAGCAGAACCAGAGCTCTGACCCTATGAGCTGCTGCCCTCTTTCTGGGCACAAGGTGATGCCATGTCAAGAATGCAAAGGCTAGACAGGCCAGGAACATGCTGTGGTGGTAGGACATGGAAAACCCAGAGAAGCAAACAATCCTAAAGTGCCTGGAGTCAGACACTGAGGGTGGGGCTGCGTCCCACAAAAGCATACTAACAGACATGGCCTCCGGGCACTGTGACTAACCAGGAAAGATGAGCGATTAAACAAGATCTTACCTGTACTCTGCATATTATAATTAGCTTTGTGCATGTTTAAATTAATTAGGAGATAGATTTATATGTGCCTTGCTCATAGGATCATTTGCTTCTGTTTGACTTGACCCTGCTTCCTTTTTTGTCAATGTCCCTAATCAAGGAACCTCATAAGTTGCTAAAGAATGAAAATTTCTACATACCCAACTCACTGTCCAGATGTGGCCACAGTAGAAAAAGGTTTACTTTAGCTCCTGTACACATGGATCAACATTAAGTCCCTATAAGATTCCAGACAAGGAAGCCTGGGGAAAGTGATACAATGCCAGACACTACTCCTAAGGAATTCAATCTAGTGTGCAAGAGAGAGAGAAATAACTGAGCAAGTGCTTCATTCCAGTACAAAATATTGCAATGAAAATAGTAAGCCAGTATCTTAGCGGTAAAAAGAAGCATCCGCCAGTGCATCTGAAGTTCTCAGTAAGATTCCCCAAAGAAAGGATGTTTGAGCAAGATGGACTCAAAGGGATTTGTAGGAATTATCTTGGTAGAGAGGCGAAGGAAAGCATTTCAGGCTCTGGGACCACTGTACATCTAGATGCAATCAAATGGAAAAATGACTCAGAAGTTTATTGCTACTGAGGCAAAGCAGCAAAGAAGAGAAAGAAAAGATATGGGCAATGTTAAAGCTGCAAAAGCATCTGAGAAATGCACACTGTACAATCCTGCTGAGTTTGAGTGAGAGGAACTCACTGAGTCTCCATCTTCAAGATCATCTGGGGTCACCACTTTGTGACACATGAATTGCACAGTGTGTCCAACACCTGAGATAGGATAATACAAGCCATGACATTTTAGACACCCAAACCAGGAAGGAATGTTGGCTCCCACCCTTGCCATTTCCAATTGCTTCCCAACCAAGGGAGAGAAGGACAAATTTATCACAGCACAAGGGTGTCCTAGCATTTAGGAAGTAGAGGCCAGAGGAGCTGCAATACATCCTACCATTCGTAAGAAATCACCACAACAGAGCTAGTCAGTTCAAATATCAATGGTGCCAAGTTTAAGAAATCTGCCCTTCAGAGTAAGAACGTTTTCCCCCCCACAAATGGGTCTCATATTACAGCTATTCTATGCAAAGGTGCTATCTTTTGTAAATCTAATCTTCCCATCATTCACCTCTGGCTTCTCTTCCTTTATTCTCCCTGACTTTCATTTCAACACTTACCTCAATTAAAAACACTTTTCTCAAGCTCTTCTCAGCCTGGCGCTCTTCAGTTTCCATAACACTGCCTGTGTTCCTCACACTCATACTCATACTTGTAAATTTATCTTTACTGCAAAGTAAACACAGTGGCCAGGGTCTGTGTGCCCAGAACTCAGGCTCCCATCTTCCTTGAATCAGTGTCCTGCTCTAATCTGCACTCCAACATGGTGGAAAGTTGCCTTTATCTTTTTACTTGATAGCTAGAAAGCTTCCTTGAAAGTCCCATTACATGTGAGTCTTTTCATATTTAATGTAATTTTGATGATTAATTTCAACTGTCAATTGATTGGATCAATAAACAGCTATGGCTTTAATGAGGCACATATGTGTATATTAAGGCTTTTGAAGAAGAATGCCTGAGAGAGTAGGTCATTTTTTTTTTGGATGCAAAAGGTACCATTACATATAGTGGACTCCTGGAACAAATAAAGAAGAAAAAGAATGAACTAGCTTAGTACTGAGTCAGTCTCTGTTAGTGGATCCAATGCAATGTGAGTAAGCAGCCTTGATCATGCACCACCACAGAGACCCCTTCTGCCATGGTCCTGCCATGATGGACTGTATCCCATTAAACCATTAGCCAAAATCAAATCCCCACTAAAGTTGCTTGTGTCGGGTATTTAGTTATAGCAATGAGACAAGTAACTAATACAGTGTTTAACGGCAAGTTGTTGTTTGTTGTTTAGAGACAGGGTCTCACTAAGTAGCTGAGTCTGGCATTCAAATCTTGTTATCCTTCCTGAGGCTCCAGAGTGCTGGGCTTATGAACATATGACACTACATCTGGCTTAACTATTCTTATTTAGATTCAGGTGAAAATGACACTAACTTCCAATGCCCTTCTTTCTTTTTAACATTGCTACAATGTTTTGCAGTAGCCACATTTATGGGTAGGATAGCTAATGACTAAGTCTCCTGCCCCAGAGTCCCCTTGGTACCCATGACTTATTCCCTTCTTCCTGTAAGTCCAAGCCCATACTTCTGAAATGAGTTAGATAGTCAGAGCCCCTTCCCTGGGCTGTGGCATTAAACTATGCATAGGGTTTAGCATTCCCACTGGTCATAATAACAACCATAACATATAAACTTGGGAACTATTGGGTTTTATATATTTCTAACATATGGGAGGAGGAAAAGATAGAAAAGCTAGTTTTTAAAAATAGGATTATAGAAGAGATAAAATATTCTTTTTTTAATGGATATTAATACACACCAGAATAAAGCTAGACCCTTTGGGATGGTTTGCATATGTACAGCCTAGGGAGTGGCACTATTAGAAGGTGTGGCCTTGTGGAGTAGGTATGTCACTCTGGGGGTTGGCTTTAAGACCCTCATCATAGCTACCTGGAAGTCAGTATTCTGCTAGTACCCTTCAGATGAAGATATAGAACTCTCAGCTCCTCCTGCATCATTTCGTCCTGGATTCTGCCATGTTCCTGCCTTCATGATAGTGGACTGAACCTCTAAACATGTAAGCCAGCCCCGATTAAATGTTGTCCTTACAAGAATAGCCTTGGTCATGATGTCTATCCACAGCAGTAGAACCCTAAGAGAGAAGTTGCATCAGCGACTAGGGTATTGCTGTAATAGGCCTGCCCATGCTTTTGTTTGGAAGAATGTGGATTTGGGGACTTTGGATTTGGAAAGCAGTGGGATGCTTTAAATGGGACTTAATTGGCTATCCTAGTAAGAATATGGAAGACTTTGTTGTTAAGAGTTCTATATCTTCATGAAGGGTACTAGCAGAATACTGACTTCCAGGCAGCTAGGATGAAGGTCTTAAAGTCCACACCCACATTGACACATCTACTCCACAGGGCCACACCTTCTATTAGTGCTATTCCCTGGGCCAAACATATACAACCCATCACACCCTTCTCTACCCCATGCACAATATTTAAACCAAATGAAACAAAGCTCAATCTAAATGCAGAGGTGGTTTTTTAAAAATTATTAGATAAAATATTGCCATAAATTTCTGAGACCTTAGAGTAGAAAACATTTTCTTGAACAAAAGCATAAACAACAAAAGAATAATAAATTAAATGGTTTGTATTGTGTTTAAAGACTGTTATGCTTAAAGGACATCTAAAAGCTAAAACACAACCCAGAGATTGAAATAAAATATTTGCAAATCATGTATCTTACAAGGAAGCTGCATCCAGAATATATCTATCACTCATAACTTGACAATAAAAAACAACCTGACTGAAAATTTTCTAAAGGCTCTGGCTAAAAGCCTTCGCTGGCTGTAACATGTTATGAAAACCAATCCTTTACCAAAACTAAGAAGCGTAATAATGAGGCCTGTAATGGTTAGTCCAAATTATCACCTTGATGGGTTCTAGAATTATTCATAAGACAAGCTTTTGAGCATGCCTAAGAGAAACTAGTTAGCTTCTGAGAATGCTTGTGATATCTAGATTAGGTTAGTCAAAGTGGACTGGCCCCCCAAACTGCATTAAAAGGGGGAAACAGATGAACAGAAGCATTTATCACTCTCTGTGTCCTGACTGTAGATACCATGGCCTTGGCTGCTCCAGTTTCCTGCAGCCATGAGTGCTTCACCATGTTAGACTATGAGCTAGAATGAACCCTGTCTTCCTTAGCTGACTTTTGTCAGATGTTATGTTACAGTAGCCCGCTAAAGTAATAAAGAAAAGGGCAGAAGAATGGTGTTTGACCAACAAGTTTAAAAAACATGCTCAAGGGTTTCCTCTTCAGGAAAATGTGTCTGCAGAAACATTTTCATTCATTTGAATTATTTCTGTGATTCGATTGCTAGTCACATATACGCCTATCTGAAGGGGGCTTAAAAAGAGAGAGAAGGGTTTAGGGAATGTGGAATGGCAGTGTGGGGGAGGGGGTACCTAGGTAGGCGGGCCCATGCCCAGGCACCTCTTTCCCCTGAGGGACCACATGCACACAGACATGGTATAGAATAAAGTTTATTCAGGGCAGTGAATGGGAGTTAGAGAGGCAGAGAGAGAGAGAGAGAGAGAGAGAGAGAGAGAGAGAGAGTAGAGAAGTGGAGGAATGGAGGAATGGAGGCTGGCCATGACCATGTGGAGAGAGGGGGGAGGGGAGAAGAGCCCAAGGGGCAGAGAGGTGAGAGAGCAATGAGAGAGAGTGAGGAGGGGCAAGTGGCCCCATTTATAGTGGGCCAGGTCTATGGGGCACGGCATACTTGGCTGTTGCCAGGTAAGTGTGAGGTGGAGCTTAGACAGAATACCAACACCATCCCATAGATGGTTTACAAAGCCAGGGTGAATAATGAAGAATGCATTTACTGAATGAGTCTTGGGTCAAATCAATGTGAAGGGCCTTGAATAAAATTTCAAAGACAGAACAATCTGAACAGATACAAAGATTATAAAATCTTTAATTTATAAATAATTAAATTATAAAATAATATACCAATCCCTCATGCGCAGAATGTGATAGAAGGACTGGTAAGTACCTATGCTCTGCCTTTAGCCAAAACTTCAGAAAGGAGTAGGAATTAGCCTAGAGAAACAAGATATGAGGAGGAATCCAGACCAGAGGGGACAATGTTGTGCCATAAATATTTGAATAAAGTTTAACAGAGTTTGTGGTCAGGAGTAAAACTTCAAAGGACTTCAGACTTTCCAGAGGAAAGAATTGCACATAGAGGTTTGCAGTGATATAGAACATAGTATTGTCATTAAGGTAAAATTGATATTGCATGTGAATTAAGAAAGTATGGTCAAAGAAATTAGAAGGGAATTAGACTGTAAGACTCTGGGGAGACTTAGCTTCCCGGAGACCTCCTGAGTGAACAATGAGGAGTCAGGAATCGATACAAAAAGCAAGATAAATTTATTGTTCCAAAATGTTGGAGTCACCCTGCACATGGAGAGAGAGAATAACCACACACAGCCATCCAGGGAGCCTTTTTATATAGTCCTTGAAGTGGCAGCTATTAGGCACAATGTGATTGATTGGCAGAATGTAACTTTTAAACTGATTGGTCTTTAGGGAATGAGGTAGAAGGCCAATGGTCAAGGGAGGTCGAGGCAGCCCCTACCCACTGGTCAGTCCCTCCTCCCTGTGGTCTGAGAAATGTAATTAGCCCCTCCCTTCTGGAGGGGAGGGTGCCTATGTTTATTATGACCTTTCTATTTCAGGAGGGGAGGGGTCCTGTGGAATTTTCCAAAGTTTCTGAGTTGACTTCTTCAAGACACTCAAAAGTTGATTTCAATAACTTTTCCCAGGAGATGATAAAAATCAGAACAAAGCTGGAACCATGGACCTAAAGACCAGGAGACCGATACAAGACTCTCTGAGATGGTTGACTGCAACAGGGTTATATTGAATAACCATGGAGCTCTGATAATGAAACAAGCATAAAAAGAAGGTATTTTTGTTGCACAGGTCACCTGTCTGCCCGCTGTGCGGGCCGCCGGGATGCGGTGGAGATGTGGGCCGCAATGAGATACACCAGGCCAAACAGTCCCACATGGGACTCTATTTAAGATGGGGAAGGGGTAGCGGGCGGGAAGAAGGAAGGAAAGAAACAGAAAGTGGGGGAACGCTACCCAGTTATATACGGGTGATGACGTAAACTACAGGTAAAGATGGGCCATTGAATTCTGGGTATATGGCGGCTGTTGCCTTGGCAACAGGCCTATAGTTCTAATTGTTGCCTATATGACCTCACAGGCCTCGCAGGTCTCAGTACCAACAATTTTTCCAATTAAGACTATCCCTTTCCAGTAATTACTATAGGACCATTTTAAATAAGTCTTATACAACAGGATTGAAGATCCAGAAATGAACCCACACACCTATGGCCACTTGATCCTCGACAAAGAGGCTGAAAACATCCAATGGAAAAAAGATAGCCTTTTCAACAAATGGTGCTGGTTCAACTGGAGGTCAGCATGCAGAAGAATGCGAATTGATCCATCCTTGTCTCCTTATACTAAGCTCAAATCCAAATGGATCAAGGACCTCCACATAAAGCCAGACACTCTGAAGCTAATAGAAAAGAAACTGGGGAAAACCCTTGAGGACATCGGTACAGGGAGAAAGTTTATGAACAGAACACCAATACCATATGCTCTAAGAGCAAGAATTGACAAATGGGACCTCATAAAATTACAAAGTTTCTGTAAGGCAAAGGACACCATCAACAGGACAAATCGGCAACCAACAAATTGGGAAAAGATCTTCACTAATCCTACATCAGATAGAGGGCTAATATCCAATATATATAAAGAACTCAAGAAGTTAGACTCCAGAAAACCAAACAACCCTATTAAAAATGGGGTACAGAGTTAAACAAAGAATTCTCACCTGAAGAACTTCGGATGGCAGAGAAGCATCTTAAAAAATGCTCAACTTCATTAGTCATTAGGGAAATGCAAATCAAAACAACCCTGAGATTTCATCTTACACCAGTCAGAATGGCTAAGATTAAAAATTCAGGAGACAGCAGGTGTTGGAGAGGGTGTGGAGAAAGAGGAACACTCCTCCACTGCTGGTGGGGTTGCAAATTGGTACAACCACTCTGGAAATCAGTCTGGAGTGTCCCCTGGTTCTGGAAAGACTCAGTGAAGCAGTATTCGGCAAAACCAGAACAGGGAAGTGGGAAGGGGTGGGTGGGAGGACAGGGGAAGAGAAGGGGGCTTACGGGACTTTCGGGGAGTGGGGGGCTAGGAAAGGGGAAATCATTTGAAATGTAAATAAATTATATCGAATAAAAAAATTTAAAAAAATAAGTCTTATACACCAAAACACACCTTTCCCCCAGTGGATCTATTAATTTTTCACTAGTGTACAAAGAACACATAGCAAATTCTTTCACACCCCCACCCCCGAATCTTCCTCAGAGCCTTCTAGCAATCACCACCTTTTCCTTTTGCATTTACTCTCTGTCCCTTTGAATGTCGTAGAAATGGAACAATAGTGTTTATTTGTTTATGTACTCTTGAATATTGCCACTTTCAACAACAAAATGTAATTAACATACATCCAGAATTATTGTATGCTTTGCCAGGTCCGTTGTTGTGTGTTAGGTTTTGGAAAGGGAATGGGAAAGGTTCAAGAGGGCACTGAGATGGATTATTGGGGAACAAGGAGTTTATTAGAAGAGTTATTAAGCCATGGACAGACAGACAGAGAGGCAAGTGTAAGGCAGCACTGAGAGAAAGAAACCCGAGCACTTGGGGCAGAGGAGGGAGGCTCTTCTCAGAGCAGTGTGAGGATGGGGGAGGTTTCACAGCAAGAGCTTGGAGCCAGGCACTAGGATTCCCTGGCAGGAGGCAGAGAAGGGGGCGGTGAGCAGGATGTGTCACATGCCAATAATCCCTTTGATGTTAACTCACTTCCCAGGTAAGAAATAATGGCTAGGGGGACTGTCTATTCACTAGGGACTCACAGACAATGTATCAGCAGGGTGCCTGTCAGAATCTGTGCAGGCATAGAGAAGGCTGCAGCAGGTATGGTGGCCTGCACAGGGGGCTAGACACTTCTCATTCTTACATTCCTAGTGTCACATCCATACAGCCAAGCCTTTTGTTTATGTACTTTAAAAAAAATGTTTTCATAGGAAAAGGAGGTAAACCTGAAGCAACAGTTGGCTTGTGGCTCATCCAACTTCTGAGCTGAACAAAGACAAAAATTTGGGGATGGAGTAGGGCGGGGAGGCCCTTCTTTTGTAGGCTTCTAGAGCTGAGGCTGTTTTTTGCATCCTCCCAACTGGAGGCTGCTATTGAATCCACGTGGTGAATAAATTGAACACTATTCTGGATGAACTAGACAAGAATGCAGAGGAAAAAGGGGTGTGCTTATGGATGGAATCAAAATCACGTAATATGTCAGAAATCCATGGAGTGTTTGAATTGGAATTATTGACAGGAAAGGGTGGAGGATAAGTAGAAGACATTTAATTAGCTTCCAGTATTTGGTTATTATGAATAAAACTGCTACCAACATATATACATAAGTTTTCTATAACAAGAAATCTCATTTCTTTGGGTAAATGCCCAAGGAAAAATGCTGAGCAGCATAGTAGGTACATGTATGACTTCATAAAAGCCCATGGCTTTCCAAAGGCTTGCAATATTTTGCAGTGTTACAAAAACAGTAAGTTAGAGTTCCAGTTGCTCATGATTTCCCCAAAGTCACTATTATCAGCACGTTTCTTTTGTTTGTCGTTCCTTGTGAGGTTATTGTTTTTAGCCATTCTCATAATGCATAGTAGTGCTTCCCTATGGTTTTAATTCGCAATCCCATGATGCCAGTTGTGCATCTCATCCTGAATGAGTATCTCATCCTAGAGTAATTAACCATTCATGGTTTCTTTCTTCTTACCTATCTTTTCAGATTTCTTTCAATAGTGCGGCTGGACTTTTTCCTTCCTTCCTTCCTTCCTTCCTTCCTTCCTTCTTTCCTTCCTTCCTTCCTTCCTCATTATTGACTTTTCAGAATTGTTTACATGTCCTGGAACCAGGAACAGTATCAGGTGTCTTCTTTGCCTATATACTCCTGCAGTGCTAATCAACACAGATGCATCCTCGGCAATGCATTGTGACATCATGAAGTGGACTTACACAGGCTTGTGTGGTCGGTCACTGGAAATGATCACTTGATATCATCAAGAAGTGGCTGCTGGTGCCACATGGTATACTGTTTTACAGCTAATTCTTTTAATAAATAGAAGAATTATAATATATTCAAAACAATAAATAACCAGTCTAAGTTGTTTGTTGTCATTATTATATAGAAACATGTGAGTTTATGGTAATGGTGCTGTGAACAAACCCTCTGTGGTGTCAGACATAATGAAGTTTAGCTTGCATAATGATGGATCTACACAATGCTTGATAATGACAATTAGTATAAACACAAATGAAAACTTACAACTATAAAACAGCTTGGAGAAAATTTGGGATAAAGTCTTTGTAATATTAGATTAGAAAAAGATAGATATGGACTCAGGATGATAATCCATCAAAGTAAAGGGGGAACTTGACCCTCCCACCACTACATTAAACACTTTAATTCTATGGCAAACACTAGTGAAAGAATGAAAAACGAATTATAGGGATAAAAGACAGCTAAGGGTGCATGCTGACATTTCAGTCAATGGCTAACCTCATGTATGACAGAGATTTCTTAAAATTATGATGGAGCTGAAACTGCCCTATAGTATTCTGAGATGATAGTTATGATGACATTTATATAGAAACACGTGAGTTTATGGTAATGCTGGTGTGAGCAAACCCTCTGTGGTGTCAGACATAAGAAGTTTAGCTTATATAATTATGGATCTACACAATGTTTGATATAGTTGTAAGTTTTCATTTATGTTTATACTCCGCTTTAGTTGGTTTTTATATATGATGCTGATAAAGTATTTTTTGACTAAGGCCTGAAAACAGACATTTGCATTCTTTTTTTTTTTTATTAACTTTTGTTTTGTTTTGTTTTGTTTGTTTTTTGGATTTGGTTTTTTTGAGACAGGGTTTCTCTTTATAGTCCTGGTTGTCCTGGAACTCACTCTGTAGACCAGGCTGGCCTCGAACTCAGAAATTCGCCTGCCTCTGCCTCTCAGAGTGCTGGGATTGCAGGCATGCTCCACCACCGCCCAGCAGATGTTTGCATTCTTAAGACAAATGCTTTCCCTATGAATTGCAAAAGAAAGCCTGCTCCAAGCTTTCAGTGAGCAGATCAAAAGTGGAGGAGATAAGAGACCTGGCTAGGACCAGAACCTGCAGAAATATTTAAGAAGAATTTTAAAACAGCAGATGGTAGGATTCCTTAAACATTTCATAGTTATCTAGAGTAAATAACCAGTGACTCTAGCTTTATTATTGTAGCTTGTTTCTATGATTTCTATAAAAAATATCTTAGTATAAAATCTAAATTAAGGTGACTCTTTAATTTTTGTTTCTAAGTTCTCTTGTTTATGTTAGACTCTAGTAGTAAGTTTATCTTTCAAATGTATCCAATGATCTTCCTGATAAATTATTGGTAGCTAAATTAAATTTCTGGTGCTCACTTCAGCAACACATACACTAAAATTGGAATAATACAGAGAAGATTAGCATGGCCCCTGCGCAAGGATGACACGCAAATTCATGAAGCGTTCCATATTTTTAAAACTGAGCATGACACTTCCAGAGGACCCTGCTATACCACTCCTTAGCATATACTCAGAGGATTCCCCAGCATGCAATAAGGACACATGCTCCACTATGTTCATAGCAGGCTTATTTATAATAACCAGAAGCTGGAAAGAACCCAGATGTCCCTCAATGGAGGAATGGATACAGAAAATGTGGTATATTTATACAATGGAATACTACTCAGCAATTAAAAACAATGAATTCATGAAATTTTTAGGCAAATGGTTGGAACTGGAAAATATCACCCTAAGTGAAGTAACCCAATCACAAAAGAATACACGGGGATCACTGATAAGTGGATATTAATTAGCTCAGAAGCTCTGAATACCCAAGACATAAAAGTATCATATCAAATGACTCCCATGAAGAAGTATGGAAAGGGCCCTGATCCTGGAAAGGCCTGATCCAGCATTGTAGGGGAGTACCAGGACAGAGAAAAAGGAGGGAGGTGATTGGAGAATGGGTGGAGAGAAGGCTTTTGGTACATATGGGAGGGGGGGGGGAACCAGGAAAGGGGAAAGCATTGGGAATGTAAACAAAGACTTTAGAAAATAATAATAATAATAATAAATTAAACTTCTGACATTTCTCATAAAAATCTAATGTGTTTTATTTTACTGGCCCCAAATTCTTAGCTCTAGTGACACATTCATTAAAAGCATTGCTGAAAGAATGTGCTAGGAAAATGGTTTGTACTTTGATAAGTAACTTTCCCAATTCTGCTAAATAGCAAAATGCATAGGCAAGAGGTTTGTGTCCTTTGGCCTACAATGACAATGAGGTGCCTTTGAGCACCTCTGGTTGTTGTTGTTATTTATTTGTTTTACAAGATGGAATTAAGCATGTCTAAGAAAATGAGTTGACATTTGAACTTCAGGCATAATGGTATGTTTTGTATTTAGAGTCATACAATTGTGGACTTTATCTAATATGTGCCTGAATTTAATGGCTTTTAACTAGCATTACCACAGTAGAGCTGGTATAGCTAGTGTATACCATGGTGTAGCTAGGATGTGAGTCTATAAAGGAGAAAACAACAATTGTAAGATTTTGATGAGTCTTAGCTTACCGGGACCAGCCAGCCCCCTCCCCAAGTGAACAATGCAGAGTCAGGGGATCAATGCAAAATCAAGAGGAATTTATTGTTCCAGCATGCTGGGGTTGTCATCCAGCACTGGAAAGGAAAGGTGGCAACCCTGGGTGGCCTGTTCAGTGAGTTTTTATACAGTTTCCAGGGGCAGAATAGAGCATCATCAACTAGGTGCAATATAATTGGCAGAATAATGCACCCTTTAAACTGATCGGTCTTTAGTGAATGAGAGAGTAGGGGCTTAATTAGCCTCTTCCTTCCTGTCTACATGTTCTCTGAACTATCTCTTCTAGGAGGGGAGGAGTGCCTATGTGTCCTATGACTTTTCTCTTCCAGGAAGGGAGGGATCTGGTGGAATTTTCCAAAGTTCTTGAGCTGACATCTTCACAGCAACAAAACCAAACCAAAACAACAACAATAAAAAACAGTGCTACAACCTCAAATCAGGCTGATATAGAAAAATATTACTATTTCAGGCTCTTCTCAGAGAGAAAACTATGGAAAGCTAGAGATATTTTAATGGGCCTTGTGCTGATTAACTTTTGTTAATTTGACACAAACTAGAGTCTTCTAGTAATAGAGGACTTTAATTTTAGAATTACCTCTACCATACTGACTTCTGGGCATGTGTATGTGACATTTTCCTGAACAATCTTTGATATAAGAAACTCCAATCTACCATGGGCTGTGCCAACTAGGAGGCAGGTGACTAGATGATTGCAGTAAAAGCAAGCTGAGCAACACTGAGCCAGTAAACAGCATTCCTCCACGGACTTTGCTTCAATTCCTGCTTCTGGGTTCCTGCCCTGAGTTCCTGTCTTGGTGTTCATAAGGAATGGACAATAACCCATAAGCCAAACAAACTTTTTTGTTTTTAATCCCAATTTGTTTCTGGTCAGTGTTTTACCACAGTAAAACAAAAGAGAACAAACTAGGACAGAAATTGGTAGTGAAAGAGGAGTGTGCTGTAGTAACCTGATCATATTTGCCTTTGTGGCATAGGGTGGGTGAGATCATGGAGACATTTGGAGCTTTGGACTAGAGAAGCTATTGACCGCTTAGAGCTTTCTGGATTGTGGGAACTTGAAAGATAGGAATGTTGGGAAAGATGAGAATGAAGGATACCTGAGTTGTAAAGTTTCAGAGGAAAGCAGAGACTAGCAGAGTTGTTTGTGTGATTTTTTGTTTTAATAGTCTGTGGTTTCTGTACAGCTTGAGCTGAAGAATCAACTATGAGTAACAGGAAACCAGCATCCTTAAATTGAAATCTTTGCTTTATTAGAACAATCTTTTATGCTCCTTAGCTGGGGCTGAAAAATAAGCTATGATTTTAATAGGAAACCAAATCACTAAAGTGAAATCTTCTGGGAAGTATTTCCTTGGAGGCAGCACATGAAAGTCATGGTCCTGTGAAGCCAAGCCTGTGTCTAAGGCTGGAAGATGAACTTGACAATATGTGAGTTTCCCATGTGGTACTAATTTTACAGGCATAAGTGCATTGATGTCATTGAGGCTTGACACTGTGAGAGGCTTGAAGTGGTCATTGCTGAAGGTGCAACTTCAATTGCAGTAGGGTGCCCAGAATTGAAGGGGTCATGGAGAGAAGCTGAGGTTTAGCACCAGGAAAGTAACCTCAGTTACAGGGGGAAGCCCAGCATGTCTGACATGTTAGAAAGATGAGATGAGAGTAGAGCAGCAAATGTGTAGAGGAGCTAATGTGAACTCACTAAACATGCTGTATGTGCTTTGACTAGCAGATCCAGAAAGTCGAGGCTACTCAAGTCCTTTAGAGCTCAAAAGATCATGGATGAGTTCCAGAGTTGGATACTGACCTATTCATACTGTTGGAGCTTGATTTGACTTTGACATGAATGTGGCCTGGTTCTTCCCTCTTTATATAAGAAAGTATATAATTTATTTTGTTCCAGAGGCACACACGTTGATGGATTTTGGACTTTTTAAAGAAAACTAAAATTCTTCCTTTGTTTAAGACAAGATCTCATTATGTAGCTCTGGCTGTCTTGGAACTCATTATATAGACTAAGCTGAGCTTGAGGTCTTGAACTTTTAAACTATTCAAATTTTTCAAGGACAGTGGCACTTTTGAAGTTGGACAATATTTTCCATTTTGGTATTAATGTACGATATTGAGGAGAAGATGATGATATGTATATATGTGAGGGTGACAAGGAGTCAATTGTGCTAGTCAGTTTAGTCAAAAAAAAAAAAAAAAAAAAAAAAAAAACCTAGAGTTACCTCCAAAGAAGGAACCTCAGTTGAGAAAATGGCTCCATCCAATGGCCTGTGGGCATGTCTGTGTGACATTTCCTTGAGTAGGAAGGCCCAGCCCACTGTGAGTGGTACCTCCTTTCAGGTGGTAGTTCTGGATTCTCTAAGGGAAACAAGTTCATCAACCCATGGAGGACAAGACAGTAGCAACATTCTTCCATGACTGCTTCATTTCCTGCTTTGACATATATTTAATGTTAGGCTGTAACCTATAGATTTATTATAAACTTTTTTTCTCTCCAAGTTGCTTTTGGTTGGGTCACAACAGAAAACGGGCCTCTTTTAGGAATATGCTCAAACTAAGTCACCAAGAAAAGGAAGAAAGTCTAACAATGAGTCTGTAAATATACCGGTAAGGTAGGAAATCAAACTCTATCATTTCACCTTGGAGAGGCTCATGTTAGACCCCCTGTCCTTTAGCAATGTCCACAGACAAATATTCCTTTTTCTCTTTCCTTGTTTGTTGTTGTTGTTGTTGCTGTTTTGCTTTGTTTTATGTTTGATTTGTTTTGTTTTCTATTTTGCTTTGTGATACAGGGTTTCACTCTGTAATATAGACTGGCCTCAAATTCACAATCCTCCTGCCTCATCCTCCCAAGTGCTAAGAAGCGTAAACTAGAATGCCTGATTCAAGTAGTCCATCTTCATTTATTATACGAAGGAAATCTCTGTTTTATTAGCTCACATGAGGACTTACAATGCTTTAGGATTGTCCTAATCTTGATATAGTAGGTGACATTGTTAACAATTTAATTCAGGCAAGCAAAGGACTTTGAGAGAAATTGTCTTAATTGCTGTGATAAAACACCATAAGAAAAGGAATTTGAGGAGGAAAGCGTTTGTTTCAGCTTAGCCTTCCACATCACAGTCTATCAGTGAAGAACTCAAACAGAGTAAAAACCTGGAGGCAGGAGCTAATATACAATCCATGCAGAAGTGCTGCTTACTGGCTCTCTCCCCATCACTTTACTCAGGTTGAAATCTTATAGCAACCAGCACCTTGTTGGTAAGTTAAGGCCACCAGAGTCTTACATTTGGTGCATGGGCCAGGAAACTGGCTTCCTGTGGGGATACTTGAGTTGTGAATCAGAGGTCTCAAGTCTGTAAGCCTGTCTGAACTTTCGGTTTGCTTGCAAACATCTGGGAGGCTCAGAGAGCCTCTGGTGTCTGGTAGAGTAGAGTGTAGAGTAGTAGTGTAGAGTATGATGGTGTCCAGTGTAGTCAGGTGTAGCAGGCAGATGTGCCTTAATGTCGCAATCATGGGGGATGGTGGGGCAGGACTAAAAGACACTTCAGCTTCCCCCATCAGCACCACCAAGGGAACCGGGAAGACTCCACTCCTGGAAAGAGCAAGATAGTATTGGTGTGAGCCAGGTCTTGATTTAACTTGGTTTAACTCCTGATTTATCCGCAGGGCGCCTGTTTTTTTTTCCTCAGTGCAACTGGAGCCAGTCTGAGCAACTCTGTTCTGTATCCATGGAAGGGGCAAACTGTGTGTTGATTGTCTTTCTCTGTGTTCTTGGACCTGGACGCTTGCCTGTGCATGGTTTGTGTGCTGCTTGTTTTTCTTGTTGTTTGCTGTTATCTCGTTCTGTGTTCTTGGACTTAGACTGACGACATTTTTTTGGACATTGGACAGACTGAAAGGCAAGTTAGTTACTCTCTGCTTCTCCAAATGACCCACCTGTAGGGACCTTTGACTTGCAGGTAATCAAAGCAGTAAAGGAGAGAATCTTTACACCAGAATCTGTCAGACACCCAGACTGTTAGTGTTTTATCTAAGCTCCACCCCACACCTACCTGGCAATAGCCAGGTATGCCCCGCCCCAGAGATCTGGCCCACTATAAGAGGGGCTACTTGCTCCTCCTCTCTCTCTCTTTGCTCTCCGCTCTCCCACATACTCTCACCTCTCTGCCCCTTGGGCTCTCCCCCCTCTCTCCACGTGGTCATGGCCGGCCTCCACTCTACTTCTCTACTCTCTCTCTATTCTCTCTCTTTCTCTCTCTCTCTCTTTCTCTCTACCATTAACTCCCATCCCCTACTCTAAATAAACTCTATTCTATACTATGCCTGCGTGTGTGTAGTCCCTCAGGGGCAGAGGTGCCCAGGCAAGGGCCCGCCTGCACACCTTCCCCCACGCCGCCAAGCCACACTCCCCTAACCCCCAATCCTCTTCCGTTTTAAGCCCCCACACAGACCAAGTGCCCTATATAGTTACATAGAAAAATCTAGTGGAGTCCTGCTACTTCCCCTCATAGATAGAAGCTTTCTTTCCCAAGATCAGCCTCATAGGTTCTGACCTTCAGGAAGAAGGAAGCTCGAGAGGGGAGATCTGGACCTGAGAAGTTGTCAATCCTCCAAGACCCTTTAACAGCGGACCTGTTGCTCTAAGAACCTCCTCAACCATTCATATCTCCCTACCCTTGCCCCCATGGCACTGCCAGCGCCGTTACCAGTCCTGGTCCTGGAATCCTCAGCCCATACAGGACCAGGGAGAAGCAGGAGGAGACCTGAGAGTCACCTCCCCTGATACCACAGTGGCTTTCTCACTAAGGACATATGGGCCTCTGAAAAAGGGCAATCAGGCTATGGAATACTGTCTATTCTCTTTGGCTAGCTTATATAACTGGATGGCTCAATTCACCCCACCCAAGGGGCCAGTTAATCTCTTTGAGACTGTTTTATTTATAATGCAGAAAGCCAGAAAGAATGCCCCCTCAGACACGAGGCACTATCAATTGGCCAGGCTGTTGTGGACAGCAGGCTTTCCCTGACTAGACCTGACTGGTACTTTAATATGGCAAAAGGTAAGGGGCACCTGAAGGTCTATGACCAGACTCCACTGGCAGGTCTCAAGGGGGGCTCATGACAACCCACAAATTTAACCAAGGTACTTGAGGTTAAGCAGGGACCAGATGAGTCACCCACAGTCCTTCTGGAGCAGTTCATAGAAGCATTCTGCCAATATATACCCTATGACCCCAACCATAAGGAACATAAAACTACTGTGACAAATGGCTTTTATAGAGCAGGCCAGTAGAGATATCAGGAAAAAGCTTCAGAGGCTAGAAAGACTGGATAAGCTATTGAAGGATTTAGTGCAGGTTGCTGAGAAAGTCTACCATTACAGGGATACAGAGGAAGAAAAGAAAAGAAAAGAAAAGAAAAGAAAAGAAAAGAAAAGAAAAGAAAAGAAAAAGAAAAGAAAAAGAAAAGAAAAAGAAAAGAAGGAAGGAAGGAAAAAGAAAAGAAGGAAGGAAGGAAAAAGAAAAGAAAAGAAAGAAAGAAAGAAAGAAAGAAAGAAAGAAAGAAAGAAAGAAAGAAAGAAAGAAAGAAAGAAAGAAGGAAGGAAGGGAGGGAGGGAGGGAGGAAAAAGAAAAGAAAGGAAAGAAAGAAAGAAAAGAAAAGAAAGAAAAAGAAAAGAAAAGAAAAGAAAAGAAAAGAAAGGAAAAGAATAGAAAAGAAAAGAAAAGAAAAGAGACAGGGAAAGAATCTACAGAGTCCTGGCTACAGTAGTTAAGGAAAGCTGAGAGTAAAGACTCCAACCAAAAAGAGACAGAAAACCCCTTGAAAAGGAACAGTGTACCTACTGTAAGGAGAGAGGCCACTGGGCCTGAGAGTGCCCTAATGAACAGAAGCCAGGAACAGGAAGTCCCAGGCCTTGGGGAAAGTGTCCCTAAGCAACAAAGGTATTAGCCCTGAGTGAAGACAATGACTAGGGGAGACAGGGTTCGGGCCACCTCACCGAAGCCAGGGTAGCTCTGAGAGTGGAGGGGAAACCCACTCAATTCTTGGTGAACAGTGGGGCTCAACACTTGGTCCTCTAAGCCAATGGCCCCATTTCCAAGAAAAGCTCTTGGGTCCAAGAAACCACTGGCACTAAAATGTATTCATGGACTACCCAAAGAACAGTGGACCTAGAGATAGGATGGGCATCCCGTTCTTTAGGATTGCCCCAGACTGTCCATACCCCCTGTTGGGGCAAGACATACTCTACAAGTGTATCTGGGGGCCCAGATACACTTCCTGCCTGATAGGCTGCAGCTAGCTGGCTCAAAAGGAGAGACCTCTCTGACCCTTGCTGAAAGGCAAGGCTATCTGGTTTATAGACGGGAGCAGTTTTCTCCATGAAGATCAGAGACGAGCAGGTGCTGCTGTTGTGGGCAGCACAAATGTCATCTGGGCAGAACCTCTACCCCCAGGCACGTTTTGACACAGAAAGTGGAGCTAATTGCCCTCACCAAGGCCTTGGAATTTGCAGCCAGGAAGAAAATTAACATCTATGTGGATAGCAGGTATGCCTTTGCCACAGCCCACATCCACAGGGATATATGCCAAAAGAGAAGATGGCTCACATCAGAGGAAACAAACAGGAAATCTTGGACCTCTTAGATGCCCTAATGAAGCAACTGTGAGTATTATTCACTGCCCAAGACATCAGAAGGGAAGAGATTCAGTAGCCAGGGCAATAACCAGACTGGTCAAGTGGCTCAAGAAGTGACTCTGCAGGAGCCTGTCCCAGCAATGGACCTGCAAGAAATACCTGAGAAATGGGACTGAGCTAAAGGATGGCGTCACTTAAAATATATGAAAATAAAGGGACCCAGATGGCTAGCCACCCTACCAACTATTACCAAGATAAGGAAAGGCAATGGTACACACAAGAAGGGAGAACTATATTACCCAGAAAGTAAACAAAAGACTTACTAGGCCAAATGCACAGATGGACTCATTTAGGGGATAAAAGTCTTGTCCACACAGTTAAGGGACCTAAAGTATATAATAGACTTCAGGTTCTGGGCCAGAGAGATAATAGGACAGTGTAAGGTATGCCAGCAAGTAAATACTTATGCAGCAAAGAGTAAACAGAGCAAAAGGCTTAGAGGAGAACAGCCTGGAGTATATTGAGAGGTCGATTATACAGAAGTTAAGCCAGGAAAATATGGTTACAAATACTTTCTAGTGTTTATAGATGTTTTCTCTGGATGGGTCGAAGCATTCCCTATCAAACAGGAAACAGCTTCCATGTTAGCTAAAAAGATATTAGAGGAAATTTTCCCAAGATTCAGAGTACCCAAGGTAATTGGATCGGACAATGGTCCTGCTTTTGTTTCTTAAGGTAAGTCAGGGAATTGGCAGAGATATTGGGAAATAATTGGAAGCTTCATTGGGCTTACCTTCCCCAGAGCTTGGGGCAGATAGAGAAAATGAACAGAACCCTATGAGAAACCTTAACTAAATTGACCTTGGAGATTGGCTGAGGCCAAGTGGTGCTCTTCCCCTTGGCCCTCTTTTGAACCCTACCGTTTTAACCTGATCCCTTCTGAGATCCTGTTTGTTACCCCACCTCCCTTGGTGTTCACTGAGCTCTCCCAGGAGCTATCCTACAACATGAGATTTAGTCCAAACTGTCTGCCTTAAATGCTCCAGGGATATCAGAGACCCCTCACCATTTCCAGATTGATGACTGGATCTATGTAAGGAGGCATCCTGACCCTGATGGAAGGGACCCTTCTTGGCACTGCAAGCCACTCCCACAGGCCCCAAGGTGGGCAGTATTACCTTAAAAACCAAAAGACCTCCCACCATGTCCTACCTCTTACATTTTTCCACTACCTCCCAGTAGTGCCCAGGAGATGAAGCCTTCAACACTCTGGTCTTTGAGGTATGTTCTACGTCCAAGATATGGCAACAACCCAAAGGGGAAGTTGAGGCCTCTAGTATATAACAGCTTCTCTGATCTGCCTAGGACAGGGTATTTGCTGTTGTGGTTGTTGTTGGTGTTGTTGTTTTAAAACATTCATTTTTAGCTTTTAATCTCCATTCTATAGTATCTCCTTATTCTGATGGTAGCAAACAAGAAAAGTTTGCTTTTTGTTTTACACTGATCACATTTCTTGAGAAGAATTTAGAGGAATATATGTGACAAATTTAAGAATTAATATGACCTAAGCCATTTGGTAAGGGTGCAATCAATCACTGATACAAATAGAAGCCGGCTTGTTGTCCCTACTTCCTGTAATTCGGTGAGGCAGTGTAAAGCCTGTACTTGTATGTTATTTAAATGAATCATTCTTATGACAGGAATCTGAATGTGTTGCCAATCCTTGGCCATTCCTCATGGGCTGCTAGGGAGAGTCGCTACTGACATGACAGCCTTAGGTTGGGTTTCAGCTGATATGCCCCCTGATATTTTTTCCCATCTGTAACTCCTATGGCGGTACCTCCGCACACACATACACATCGAGCTTACTCTGAAGATAAATAACATGTTGGAGTCATTGGGAATGAGGGGTATAAAGAAACATAAAGGAGATTTAGTGAGCCATCTCCCACACTGCAAACTCCACAAGTTTCAGAACTGAACACCCATTATTTTAAATACGATTGTCTTGGACAGGGGCCAGAGCACCCAAGACTCTTTCTGTAGAGCACCATTAAATGCATGAGAATCAAAAGAAGGTAATTTCCCAGCTATAATCAGACCTTCATTACTAGCCAGCGCTGGGGGTTAATTAGTCTCTTCCTCAGAATTGTTTCCTCTCCTTAAAATCTTTCACCCCACCTTACATCTTTCTTATGAATTACTCTCCAGGAAGCACAGTGCCAGGCATCCCCTCCCCCATCACCACACACCTCTGCATTTCCACCTTTCTCTACTGAAGATAACAGCTATGATTTACATCTGTCCTTTTCAAATAGTCCTCCAAGCGGCAACTGTTCAAGGATACCATTCTGCTTCTAGTCACTGCATGCTAATGGATGCAAATCTGTAAGCAGTTTTTGGAAATGATTAGAAAGGAAAGAATATGTCATTTGTTGGAGTGTCGATGAGGCAAACGATACAGAGGCACAGTAGAAAAGCCGCTCACAGTGGCTCTTTGGATGCCACCACCTTAATGGGGTTCCCATGTTTCAAAATAAGGAATAAAAAAAGTGGATTTGACAGTTTTCCACAGTGTATAAAGCTCAAGGAAAATAACTCATACTAATAAAACTCACACCCACACAAAAAGGGTTGTAAAATCAACATTCCTGCTCACTAATTTTGTTGGGTAAAAGGGAATGTCTGACTAGATCCATGTTTCTGTCAGCTATCAACTTCATCTTCTTAAGAAAATCCTCCCGGGAAGAAAAAGGGTAAAATATTGTTCATGCATGGGACTGGAGAGAAAGCTCAGCTCTTCAGATTTTGGATTCATTCAGTGACTAGTTTGTGTGTGTTTGTTTGTTTGTTTTGTTGTCTTTTTCAAAGGCAGGAGAGAGGACTCAGCAGTTAAGAGCACTTGTAACTTCTGCAGAGGACTTGGGTTCCATACCCAGCATTCACGTGTTGGTTCACGTTTACCTGTAGCTCTAATTGCAAAGGTGTGTGATAGCCTCTTCTGTCCTCTGCAGGCTACAAAATGAAATGGTCCACATGTATATTCTCAGGCACACACATATAAAATAAATAAATCTATTTCATTTACCTTTGTTAGTGCAGGGTCTTGCAGAAGCAGCTTCACTAACTTTGGGAAACGGTTTTTAGATTCCTCATGGAGCAGGCCAGACATCTACCCTTTAACAAGCTCTCCAAGTGAATCTTATGCCTGCCAAAACCTGAGAGCCACTTGGCTTAATGGGCATGGAGCTTGGAAGAAGAACTGCACAGACCATCCATTCATGGAAAAAACAGTAATGCATCCATCCTCTTCAAGAACACAGACAAAAACAAAGTCCCCTAAAGCAGCTCCCTTTACTAAGAAAGAAAGTGTAGAGAGATCTTAAATGCAGTGATGGTCCTTGTATATACTTATTGTTAGAAGCCTGATGAAAATGCAGGTTGAGTTTCAAGAAAGTAAAAAACAAAAAGGAAAAGTGAAAAAGTCTTCCCAAGGAGATAAAAAAGTATCATCAAAAAGATGTTTAATAAAAGATGCCTATGTCATTCAGGTCCCAACTGCTGTGAGATGCCTTATAAAGAGAAAAGGCTGTGTTGTCTCACACATTGGGACTTCAGTCAGTGTTTAGTTGTCCCTAATGCTTTTTGGGATGGTGGTACCCTATCACATGTAAGTGCATGGCGGGTCAAAACTGCTCACCTCATAACCAGAGCATGAAAGAGTTAGGACAAGGCCAGGGTCCCAAATCTCTTCTAAGGTCTCACTTCCAGTAAAGTTTTTACTCCCCGACCAAAGTACTATTGTCTGTTCGAGGCTATTCAAGTTCTAGACTAAGGCCTGAACTCATAGACATTTAGAGACACTTATAAACCTATATATAGCAGAAGAATATGAATGGTCAGATAGGCAAGATATGGGGGTATGTATAGTAAGGTAAGATTGGTGGCTACATTAAGTTTCCCACTGGAGAGAATGGGTTAAGCCATTCAAATTGAAGGTAGAAAGTATATTTTAATTTTGTTGTCTAACTGAAGCATTTGTTCTGTTATGGTTTGTCTTTGAAATGTATCCCAAAGACGGTCATCTGTTTTGACACTTCATCCCTAAATAATGACACTTCCCTGAGAAGTGGTAGCGCATGCAAAAGCATGGGGCATGCTTTTGAATATACTGATTTTGGTTTCAGGTGGTGTTTGTACACTGCTTCCTGGTCACAATATAAAATGTAGTGGTCATACTCTCCTGCCACAGCCATGCCTTCTCGGCTGAGACAGACTCTATTTTCTGAAATTATCAACAAAAATAAATCTTTGCTCCCTCATGTGGTTTCTGTTAAGTATTTTGCTTATAGTGAAAATGTAACTAATGCACAGTCTCCAAAGAACAGATTAAGCAGCCTAATGAAAATTTGCACTGACTGGACTAAAATAAGAGCTCCTAACCACCTCTCTCAAGGTGCTCTCTGCAAGGACTCTGGTCAACATGGGCGCAGAAAGCTATGTGAAATCACCTGTGGTAACAGTAAATAGAATCCTATGGAGAAATCATCACGCTGCCCTATTAAGAACTGAGAAGAAAGTTACCTACCGAGATTATCTTCCTGGACCCTCAGCCCAATAATTGGAACAAAGGCAGGGATTTGGAGTCTGCCATTCATGAGTTGGAGGAGTTGTACCGGCTGCAGTGCCCACAGGAGTGATTGCCAGTTTCTCCTAAGAAATAAAGGGAAAGGGTTCGTTACAATGTGAATTCACAAAGAACTGACAAATCCATTTTGATTTTTAAACTAAGAATGCTATATGCATGGAATTGCTGAGTATACAACTTCTGAGGATCTTTTTCACTCGGTATAATTCTTTGGAGACTGACATTAATATACTAGTTGTATGTGTGCCTACCATGCTAACTACATGTTCTAACACCAAGTTAAACACCACAGTTCAGTTTTTTTATTATTGAATAATATTCCATAATAGAGATGTACTATAGTATAAAGTGTACATCTTAAAGGATATACAGCTGTTCACAGTTACAGTCTTTAACTAACAGTGCTAATATAAACATTAACCTACAAGATTTGTATATGTTTACATTTCTCTGGGATCAATGCCAAGAATGTGATTGCTAGGTCACATGGCTATTGCATGAATAGTTGATAGGAAACTGCCAAGCTGTTTCCAGGGTGTCTGCACAATTTTCCTCTACCAGCTTCAAGAAAAAAGGTATGGTTTATGTTTTATGGGCTCTTGCTTATGTTAGGACATCGTTTTATTGCTCCACATATGGGATAAACTGACAGGGAAAGTATGCTTGTGTCAGGATAGATTTTTCTTGAAATTCTGTATAACTGCTTCCAATATCATCTTAGAGAATGTGCTTTAAAGAAATCAGTTCCTAGCCTTAGTTTTACTCCTTTGGGGACCACCAGTGTGTGCTGTTGAGATGTTGTATGTAATAGTTTCTTTGCTTTGTTTCAATGAAAATATTGCAAGACATGCTTTCATATTCTGTCTTCATCCATGTTCCATGAGATCTTCTGTTTCTAGACCTTGTCTTCCCATTGTGCTCTAGTTATTGCTTTTGTTCTATCATTTTCTCCATTTGTATCCATGGACTTCCCTTGTACATTCTACCTCTCTGTACTCCAGGGGAAAGATCTTAACTCCTTCTTTCCTGTCCATGACCCTCTTGTCCACAGTGTCAGTCCAGTTTTGGTCACTTTTAACCAGATTTAAATTCTGTGACTTTGATTCCATTTCAAACCTTCCATGTCTCAAACATCTTTCACTTCATATCGCCCCTCCATCCTCCTTTCAGAAAATACTGGCATCAATCACATCCATCCAAACCTGCTTCTGAGAGCACAAGTTTCCAGGTCAAAATTTACTGAAAGTGTTTCTTTTTCAGACTATTCAAAATAAATCATCTTTAAAAGCATTCCTCATCCTAAAAGTTCAAAGTGGTATTTATCTAGTACAGTGTTACTGCATTGTTTTTAAATGAGAGAAAATTTACATGACACAAAATTCACTACATTGCTCTTTTTCAGTACACCATTCAGTGGCTTTCAGCACATTTACAATGCTGTGTAATTTCTCCAGCTGCTGCTGAACTTTATCACCCAAAAGAAATCCTGCACCAATTAAGTACAACTGCTTTCACCCCACTCCTGACGAACTGCACTGGGACCGTTTGGATTCACCTGTACTGGTTGTTTCAGACGACTCCATCAATCAGTCTGTATTTGATTGTGTTTGGATTCTTTTAATGTTGCTTTTCTATATTTTTATTCATATTATATTCATATTTTATATTTTATAATGGATATGACCATGAGAGTAGATTCAGGTTCACAGCAAAATTAAATTGAATATGCCAGACTTCCACATAGTGCCCATTTTTATCCATGCAACTTTAAAAATTTCAATGGATGTATAAAATTAGTCACAGGAGTAAAATTTCTTTCTATACACCATGCACCATCTTTTTCTCTACACCTAAATTTCTACCTTCTCAGCACAAGCTGAAATTTACAGTTTCTCTTTAACATATCGAAATTTCCAGCATCTCATATCCTCAAGTATTGCTTTTATCTAGTTAAATTATTTGAACACAAGCACTGTCATAGTGTGATGCTTGAGCTGATATGAAGGTGATTCTAAGGAAGGAGTCTGTACAGTGTGGATATGTCGACAGAAGAATGGTTTCCTTGCAGGCAAGAGTGTGAGAGTAACTACTGTTCTTTCTGTTTCATCCACTTATAGCCAGCCTTATCATCAACAGCCAACACCTGAATGCTATACTTACTGCAACTGCTGAGCCTATACTGACACATCCTTATCGTGCAGGACCTCCAGCATTCCCTTTTGGGACTGAAGTTTGTATGGGTTTGGACAAATATGTAATGATATGTGTCATTGTCAGATTCAGCAGAGTTCCCTGGCTGTCCTAAGGATCTCCATCCTGTGCCTGATAAAGTTAGTCTTTTTTGTTCATTCGTTGAGACAGGCCTCAGGATGTAGCCCTGGTCAGCCTGGAACTCACTAAATAGACCAGGCTAGCCTCAAACCCACAGAGGTCCACTTGTCCCTGCCTCCCATGTGCTAGAATTAAAAATCAGAACCACCAAGCCCAGCATTGTGTGGTCTTTTTTGAACATTTAGATTTTGGGTTGTTGTTAGTCTATGCCACATAGATGAATCTGGTTCCAATATTTGTCAAGGAATAACAGAGCAGGATCCTTTTATTGTTCTTCCCTTGGCAATGAAATTAATATCTTTGCAATCCTGCAGTTGTAGAGTCCCCAGGGATCCGGAGGTCATCCTAATGTCCTGGTCTCTTCTCTCCTGAACTTTCTGACTGAAAAGCCTGCTTTACTTTCAGGGAAAAAAAATGATTAAAGTAAGGGTCTTTCTCCCCCACCCCCACCCCACCTTTCTTTTTCCACTTTAAGTAAAACATCTTTGAAAATGGGCTTTTTCTGGAAAGACAGAAAGCAAAAGAAACGCTTCTGAAGGAAACAGACTATGAAAGGATTTCTCCAAGTGGAAGGCAAGAAGTGCCCTGCTTGAAATTGAGGCTCAGGAACTTGCAGCCAGGGTTACATTTTATTCTGTCATTTAGAGAAATAACACAGGCAAATTCTTTAACCATTGTATACATTACCAGGGCAAAATAATAATACTTCACAGTGTCATTTTGAGACTTAAACGAATGAACACTCATGTGTTAGCAGTCTGCACTGCACTGAGAAATACCCGCATCAGCTGCGGGGGCAACTCAGTTGTCAAGCATTTGGTGAGCATAGAAAGGGCCCTATTTCAAGACCCAAGAGCCAGAAAGGGAAAAGTAAAGCAAAAAGAATAAGTATAGATTTTAATTAAATTCTAAAACAATGATTGTTTGTACTCCATATTTTATGGCAATTCAGAGAGCCATTGTTGTTATTACTTTTCTTTTTAAATTTCTTTGACTTTGAGTAGTCAGTACATGAAAGCAGTAGCAACTTGTAGCTGAGTTCTTTCTTCTAAACACAAAGTTAATTGCTAGTCCTACTTCCTCTACTAACTGCAAACATCATTGCCCCAAACTATTTTGAGTGTTATTTCAATCCCAGCATGCTCCATGTAACTCCATCACAAATTATGCTTTTAGGCAGAGTTCCTCTTTTCTTGAACCCTCCACACTTGCACAGGATTGAAGCACGGAGATCAGCCCCTAGAGGCAAAGTCAGCAAAGCTCCCAGGAAGTAATTCTACAAGAGACAAAGATGCCTTTCAAGGATCAGTTCCCAATGGTCCTTCCAATCCTCTTGGTGCCTGAGTTGAACTCAGTTTACTTCCAGTTTTGAGGCGGGTCCTTGGCACCTGTCACTGAAGGAATGAGCATATCAAAGAAGCCAAATTTATCCCCAAATTCCAATACAGATACATCTGGACAAGAAGTCAGCATGTAAGTCTTTAAAGGAAAATTATTTTTCAAGAGAAAAGTTGATAAGACTTGGAAATCAAAGACCTTCTAAAAATATTCTGGGGGAGTACAAGCAGGATATATAGATCTTACAGAATATGAAATGCAAAGATCAGGGAGGCTTTTAGGGTTTATTCATTGGGAGGGGGCCACATATTCTCCATAGTAGATAAAAAGTCTTCTATTGACATCAAGAAAAAGACTGGGAAGAAATCCTTCTCTCTATTTGGGATTATCAAAGGTAAAAATAGAAAACAAAATGCAATGGTATACATAAGAGACACGAACTGTATGACGAATGATTCTCCCCATTTTCCTACCCTATCAATAGTTTCTTAGGTTGAACAACCTGGCCTTGATTGTATAAGTGGTCAAACCTTTGAGCTTGCATGTGTCTAAGTTGGAGTTTAATAGAAGTATCTACATCAGAAAATTAATGTACAGAGTTAAGTAATAAAGTTGCCTAGGGACCATATAATATGGAATACAACTATCCAAAGAGCTCTAGAATGGAACACAGTTTTCTTGTTTTTATAATATTTATTATCTCCATATCATGTTATCTCACCAATTTCTGTTTTCTTTAATATGTGGTATGTAGGCCATCAGAATTAGTTGATTATATGAATTTCTAAATAATATGTGACTATTAGTTCTACCTACCAATGAGGAATTTGACAAGGGATGTATAAAGAGAATGGATAAAATGTTTACAAACTGAAAAATACCAGAAAATGAACAGCACTGTGTTGTTGTTAGTAATATCAAGAATAACCTAAAAGAGATTAAATATGTAACTTCAAAAATTATTTTTGGTGCAACAAAAATTGTCACAAAATCCAAGAAAGTAGTACATTTCCTATAGTACATTCAAAAAATTAAAATATTAAACTTTTTACCTACAAAAAATTCTCCACATATTTAAAACATGTATTGGAATATGATAGTTCTCTACAAGATTAAAAGCAGCTATTTAAAAAGCTGGACAATGTAGGCTGAAGGAAGGACAAGCTGACAGAAAGGAACAAAGACTAAAACAGACTATTAAAACTCAATTCAGGGAGATTATGTAATTTATACACAAGTATTCCACTCTCAGGAAACCCTGTGGGTATCATTTTATTGCAGTGTCTTGCAACAACTGATATTAATAGTGATGACAAAGACCACGTAATTGTTGAGAGAATATGCTAATTAAAAGGCAAAGAAATGATTAGTGCACATCTTCAGCATAATTTTCATTTAAAACTGCTTCTTTTAAATGTGGTCCTTTAAAGAGTCATGTTCAACTTGTGTTTTACACAATTCTATGTCATTTCCCCTGGGGGCCGGGTTTTCTTTGCCTTAAATGTTGGTTATAAGCAAAGCTACTGAGAGGCCAACAAGGTTTTCTAAAGCTCCTACACCAAGGGCATTCCAGCTTAATTGTTCTTGAAGTACCGCTTTTAGGATCCTTCATAAGTGTCCATTGGTAAATTCCTGGGGATGATGGGTTGATAATTCTACAGAGCCTTGGCACCCAATATTCTATTTGTAGTTTCCTAACATACTAAATATGACTACAGTTTGGTATACATAGACTAACACCAACAAGCCCATTGACTTCATTAAAGATTTTAGATCAGCATTCTTTTAAAAATATAGTTGTTAACATAGGCTCTGAGTCTACAAAGGCCCCATATACATGCACACACAGATGGGAAATTTTCTGGTTGGGAGTGGTAGGGGTATTCCTTTGTGTTTTTTGCGACCTTGAATCAGTTGTAATTATTAAATGCTTCTAGTTTTACTTTTATAAATATAAATCACTATTTAATCTGTCATTAATGCAGTGGTTGTACGTTAGCTGGTTAATCCTAATATACGGTGAGACATTGATGCCTCGAACCAAATTTTTGACATGAAATTTCCGAAGCGTTAGCATGTACTAAGTTTATACAAAATCTTTTGTCACGATTTATTTCTTTATTATTTATGTGCCTGCATAACTTTGTGTATGCCATGTGTGCAATGAAAAGGTTCTTGGAGCTTCTGGAACTAGAGTTACATTCAGTTGTGAACTAGCAACTGTGGGTGCTGGTAAGTAAACTCATGTCCTTTGAAGAAAAGCACCTGCTCCTAAGTGCTGAGCCATCCATCACTCTAAACCTCATGCCTTGTGCTTTATCACCGAGGCATGTGCAGAAACCAGTCAACACCTCACAGCCCTGAATGTTCTCAGTGTATGTACTCTCAAGATCATTATGAAATAGTTGTTAGGCTTTTAAAAGTTCATAGAGCAGAATTTAAAACATAAAACCTTGCATAGGAAGTGTTAATTTTAATCCATCCAGTAAATAATAAATATTTTTGATAAAATTAAACATTTTAAAATTTTGATATATTTATTTTCATGTGTGTATATGTGTGTTTGTGTGAATTTCTCCTTTTTTTTTTTTACATATTTATTTATTTATTTTACGTGTATGATTACACTGTCACTCTCTTCAGACACACCATAAGAGGGCATCAGATCCCATTTCAGATGGTTGTGAGCCACCATGTGGTTGCTGGGAATTGAACTCAGGACCTCTGGAAGAGCAGTCAGTGCTCTTAACCGCTGAGTTATCTCTCCAGCCCACATCGATCTTTTTTTTTTGCTACTGTGCAAATACCAGTGACTGAGTGATATTTTTTCTTTTTTTAATTTTTTTTAAAATTAGATATTTGCTTTATTTACATTTCAAATTGTATCCCCTTTCCTCATTTCCCCCTAGCCCATCCCTCCTGCCCCTGCTCACCAAACCCCCTCCCCAATTTCCTGACCTGGCATTCCCATATACTGCAGCCTCAAGCATTCACAGGACCAAAGGACTCTCCTCTATGATGTCTGAAAAGGCTATCCTCTGCTAGATATGTAGATGGAGCCATGGGTCCCTCCATGTGTACTTTTGGTTGGTGTTTTAGACCCTGGTAGCTCTGGGGGTACTGGTTGGTATATATTATTTACTGTTCCTCCTATGGGGCTGCAAACCTCTTTAGCTCCTTGGGTTCTTTCTCTAGCTCCTCCTTTGGGGAGCCTATGCTCATTCCAGTGGTTGGCAGTGAGCCATGGGTATTTTGATCCCCCTTCGAAGAAGGACTGAAGTATCCACTCTTTGGTATTCCTTCTTTTTAAGCTTCATGTGTTCTGTGGTTTGTATCTTTGGTATTCCGAAATTTTGGGCTAATATCCACTTATCAGAGATTATATACCATGTGTGTTCTTTTGTGATTGGACTACCTCATGCAGGATGATATTTTCTAGTTCCATCCATTTGCTTAAGAATTTCATGAATTCAATGTCTTTAATAGCTGAGTAGTACTCCTATGTGTAAATGTATCACATTTTTGGTAATCATTCCTCTGTTGAGGGCCATCTGGGTTCTTTCAAGTTTCTGGCTATTATAAATAAAGCTGCTATGAACATAGTAGAGTATGTGTCCTTATTGTCTGTTGGAGCATCTTCTGGATATATGCCCAGGAGTGGTATAGCTGGATCCTCAGGTAGTACTATGTCTAATTTTTCTGAAGAACTGCCACACACTGATTTCCAAAGTGGTTTTACCAGCCTGCAATCCCACCAGCAATGGAGGAGAGTTCCTCATTCTCCACATCTTCTCCAGCATCTGAGAGAAGCCCTGAGTTTTTGATCTTAGCCATTCTGACTGGTAGAATCTCAGGGTTGTTTTGATTTGCATTTCCCTGATGATTAAGGACATTGAACATTTCTTTAGGTGTTTCTTAGCCATCCAGTATTCCTCAGTTGAGAACTCTGTTTAGCTTTATGTCCCATTTATAATAGGGTAATTTGATTCTCTGGAGTCTAACTTCTTGAGTTCTTTGTATACATTGGATATTAGCCCTCTATTGTATATAGGATTGGTAAAGATCTTTTCCCAATCTGTTGGTTGCTATTTTGTCCTATTGACAGTGTCCTTAACCTTACAGAACCTTTGCAATTTTATGAGGTCCCATTTGTCAATTCTTGATATTAGAGCATAATCTATTGATGTTCTGTTCAGGAAAATTTCCCCTGTGTCCATATGCTCCAGGTTCTTCCCCACATTCTTTTTTATTAGATGTCATGCATCTGTTTTTTTGTGGAGGTCCTTGATCCACTTGGACTGGAGCTTTGTATAGGGAAATAAGAATGGATCAATTTGAATTCTTCTACATGTTGACTGCCAGTTGAACCAGCACCATTTGTTGAAAATGCTGTCTTTTTTCCACTGGATGATTTTAGCGTCTTTGTCAAAGATCAAGTGACCATAAGTGTGTGGGTTCTTTTCTGGGTCTTCAATCCTATTGCATTGATCTACCTGCCTGTCACTGTACCAGTACCATGCAGTTTTTATCACTAATGCTCTGCAGTACTGCTTGAGTTCCGGGATACTGATTCCCCGAGAAGTTCTTTTACTGTTGAGAATAGTTTTAGCTATCCTGGGTTTTTTGTTATTCCAGATGAATTTGGAAATTCCTCTTTCTAACTCAATGAAGAATTGAGTAGGAATTTGATGGGGATTGCATTGAAGTTGTAAACTGCTTTAGGCAAGAGGCCCATTTTTAATATAATAGCCATGCCAATCCATGAGCATGATAGATCTTTCCAGCTTCTGAGGTCTTCTTCAATTTCTTTCTTCAGAGACTTGAAGTTCTTGTCATACAGATCTTTCACTTGCTTGGTGACAATCACACCAAGATATTTTATATTATTTATGACTATTGGGAAGGGTGTCTTTTCCCTGATTTCTTTCTAAGCTTCTTTATCGTTTGAATATAAGAAGGCTACTGATTTGTTTGAGATAATTTTATATCCAGCCACTTTGCTGAAGTTGTTTATCAGTTTAGGAGTTCTCTGATGGAATTTTTGGGGTCACTTAAGTATAGTATCATATCAAGTGCAAAGAGTGATAATTTTACTTCTTCCTTTCCAATTTGTAACCCTTTGACCTCCTTTTCTTGTCTAATTGCTCTGCCTAGGACTTCAAGTACTATATTGAATAGATAGGAAGAGAGTGGGCAGCCTTGCCTAGTCCCTAATTTACGTGGGATTGCTTCAAGTTTCTCTCCATTTAGTTAAATGTTGGTTACTGGTTTGCTGAATATTCCTTTTACTATGATTAGGTATGAGCTTTGAATTCCTGGTCTTTCCAAGACTTTTATCATGACGGAATGTTGGATTTTGTTAAATCCTTTCTCAGCATCTAATGAAATGATCATGTGGGTTTTTTCTTTGAGTTTGTAGTGGATTACTTTGATAGATTTCTGTATATTGAACCATCCCTGCATCCCTAGAATGAAGCCTACTTGATCATGGTGGATGATCATTTTGATGTGTTCTTGGATTCTCTTAGCAATAATTTTATTGAGTATTTTTGCATCAATATTCATAAGGAAAACTGGTCTAAAGTTCTCTTTATTTGTTGGGTCTTTGTGTGTGTATGTGTGTGTGTGTGTGTGTGTGTGTGTGTGTGTGTGTTTTATCAGAGTAATTGTGGCTTCATATAGTATTGGTATTAGGTCCTCTTTGAAGGTGTGATAGAACTTTGCATTAAACCCATCTTGTCCTGGGCTTTTTTCAGTTGGGAGACTATTAATGGCTGTTTCTATTTCTTTAAGGTTATGGCACTGTTTAGATCATTTTAAATATGATCCTGATTTAACTTTGGTACCTGGTATCTGTCTAGAAAATTGTACATTTCATCTAGATTTTCCAGTTTTGTTGAGTATAGGCTTTTGTAGTAGGATCTGATGGGTTTTTTTGTTTGTTTTTGTTTTTATTTCTTCAGTATCTCCTGTTATGTCTTCCTTCTCATTTCTGATTTTGTTAATTTGGATACTGTTTCTGTGCCCTCTGGTGAGTATGGCTAAGGGTTGATCTATCTTGTTGGTTTTTTCAAAGAACCAGATTCTGGTTTGGTTAATACTTTGTATAGTTCTTTTTCTTTCTACTTAGTTGATTTCAGTCAGCCCTGAGTTTGATTATTTCCTGCTGTCTACTCCTCTTGGGTGTATTTGTTTCTTTTTGTTCCAGAACTTTCAGATATGCTGTCAAGCTGCTGGTGTATGTTCTTTCCTGTTTCATTTTAGAGCCATTCAAGCTATGAGTTTCCCTCTTAGCACTGCTTTTATTGTATCCCATAAGTGTGGGTATGTTGTGCCTTCATTTTCATTAAATTCTAAAACATCTTTAATTCCCTTCTTTATTTCTTCCTTGACCAAGTTATTGTTGAATAGAGTATTGTTCAGTTTCCACGTGTATGAGGGCTTTCTGTTGTTTTTGTTGTTATTGAAAATGAGCTTTAATCCGTGGTGATCTTACAGCATGCGTGGGATTATTTCAGTCTTCTTGTATCTGTTGAGGTCTGTTTTGTGACTGAGTTTATTTTGGAGAAGGTATTATGAGGTGCTGAGAAGAAGGTATGTTCTCTTGTTTTAGGATGAAATATTCTGCAGATATCTGTTAAAAACATTTGGTCTATAACTTCTGTTAGTTTCACTGTGTCCCAGATTAGTTTGTGTTTCTATGATCTGTCCATTGATGAGAGTGGGATGTTAAAGTCTCCCACTATTATTGTGTGAGGTGCAATGTGTGCTTTGAGCTTTAGTAAAGTTTCTTTTATGAATGTGGGTTCCCTTGCATTTGTAGCATAAATGTTCAGAATTGAGAGTTCATCTTGGTAGATTTTTCCTTTGAGGTACATGAAGTGTCCCTCCTTATCTTTTTTGATAACTTTAGGTTGAAAGTCGACTTTATTGGTTATTAGATTGGCTACTCCAGCTTGTTTCTTGGCACCATTTGCTTGGAAAATTGTTTTCCAGCCTTTTACACTGAAGCAGTGTCTGTTTTTGTGCCTGAGGTGAGTTTCCTGTATGCAGCAAAATGTTGGGTCCTGTTTCCATATCCAGTCTGTTAGTCTACATCTTTTTATTGGGGAATTGAGCCCATTGATATTAAGAGATATTGAGAAAAAGTGATTGTTGCTTTCTGTTATTTTTGTTATTAGAGAATTATGTTTTTGTGGTTCTCTTCTTTCTGGTTTGTTAAAAGAAGATTATTTTCTTTTTTTTTTTCTAGGGTGTAGTTTCCCTCCTTTTGTTGATGTTTTCTATTTATTATCCTTTGAAAGGCTGAATTTGTGGAAAAATATTGTGTAAATTTGGTTTTTTCATGTAATACTTTGGATTCTCCATCTATGGTAATTGAGAGTTTTGCTGGGTATAGTAGCTAGGGTTGGCATTTGGGTTCTCTTAGGGTCTGTAATGACATGTGCCCTGGATCTTCTTGTTTTCATAGTCTCTGGTGAGAAGTTTGGTATAATTCTGATAGGTCTGCCTTTACATGTTACTTGAACTTTTTCTCTTACTGCTTTTAATCTTTCTTTGTTCAGTGCATTTGGTGTTTTGATTATTATGTGATGGGAGGAATTTCTTTTGTGGTCCAATCTATTTGGAGTTCTGTAGGCTTCTCGAATGTTCAAGGAAATCTCTTTCTTTATGTTAGGGAAGTTTTCTTCTTTAATTTTGTTGAAGACAATTATTGCCCCTTTAAGCTTGAAATCTTTGATCTCTTCTATACCTATAATCTTAGGTTGCTCTTCTCATTGTGTCTTCGATATCCTGAATGTTTTGGGTTAGGAGCTTTTTGCATTTTTCATTTTCTTTGACTGTTGAGTCAATGTTTTCTATGATATCTTCTGCTCCTTCTTCTATCTCTTGTATTCTGTTGTTTATGCTTGCATCTATGATTCCTGACTTCTTTTTAGGTTTTCTATCTCCAGAGTTGTTTCCCTTTGTGATGTCTTCGTTGTTTCTACTTCCATTTTTAGATACTGGATGGTTTTATTTAATTCCTTTGCCTTTTGTGTGTGTGTGTGTGTGTGTGTGTGTGTGTGTGTGTGTTTTCCTGAAATTCTTTAACGGACTTTTTATGTTTCCTCTTTAAGGGCTTCTACCTGCTTACCTGTGTTTGCCTGTACTTCTTTCCTTCCTTCTTTATTTTTTCTTTCTTTCTTTTTTCCTTTCTTTTTTTCAGATGAAACCAATTTATTTTTCTAAACAGGTGCTGTTTCTAGGTGTCCTTATTCAGGCTTCTTCTTCTTCTTCTTCTTCTTCTTCTTCTTCTTCTTCTTCTTCTTCTTCTTCTTCTTCTTCTTCGTGCTGATTTTTTTTTAAGTTTTTAAAAATTCGATATTTACTTTACTTCCATTTCAAATGCTAGTCTTTTTCCTTGTTACCCCTCTGAAAACCCCCTATCCCCCTCCCCCTGCTTCCCACCACTCCCCCATTTTGCTGACCTGTATTTCTTTTAGGGAGTTATTTACGTCCTTCTTGATGTCCTCTATCAGCACCATGAACTGTGATTTTTAAATCCAAATCTTGGTTTTCTGGTGTATTGGGGTATCTAGGATTTGCTGTTTTGGGGGAACTGGGTTCAGATGATGCCATATCATCTTGGTTTCTATTCGTTTCTATTCTTGAATTTGCCTTTCACCATCTGGTTATCTCTGGTGTTAGTTGGTCCTGCTGTCTCTGGCTGGAGCTTATCCCCCCTGTGGGCCTCCAAGCCTGTCTCAGCACCCCTGGGAAATCAGCTCTCCCTGACACAGAGGGCTATGGCTCAGTCCAGCTCCTGGGTTCAGATGGAACCCAGAAGGACCCTGTTCCAGCTGCTCTGCCACTCCTGTGCTCCCTGTGCTCCCTGTGCTCCTGGCTGTACCTGCCTTGGACAGTCAACTGAGAGAAAATGTTATATGTGAATTTCTGTGCACCACATGCATGAAGGTACCCTTGGATGCTAGAAGGCATCAGGTCTCCTAGGACTGCAGTTACAGGTAGTTGTGAGAAACCTAGTGTAGATGCTGGGAATGGAACCCAGGTCCTGGACAAGAGTAGTAAAGGCTCTTAACTGCTAAGCCATCTCTTCAGTTAATAATAAACAATTCTTACATGTTTTGCCCAAGTTTAATTCTGTAGTTTATCATTCTTTAATTTTTTGCTATCCCAAAATTATATTTCATTTTACTGCTAGTAGTGGTAGAATGTCTAGGGGATTTTTCTCTCCTCACCCGGCTTGGGTTTTCATGTAGGGAGACAAGAGTCTTTAAAAAGAGACAGAGTTGGAGAGAGAGTAATAAATGGGCAGTGCTCTAAATTACCAAAATCACATTGTTCTCTAGAGTAAATCAGTCCATGCAGATGCCAGATAACTAAAGCTGTGTGTACATGGAGACTCATCCAAACTATTTCTGCCCATGAACTTCATAAACAAGTTGTCAACAAACACGCACACATAGCTCTGTCTTCCCTGCAAAGGGAATCTCCTAACTCCTCTGGCTGGTCATCTGACTCCTCAGAGAATTTACTTCTGAATAATTTTAATCAGACCAAGCTTCTCTGTTGGCTGAAGGAGCATAGGAATTTTCATTCCTCGGAAGAAGTTGTTCTGCCCTCGGCACAGGATGCTCCGAGCAGCAGCCGGCTGGCTTCCCACCTCAGAAGTCCAGTTTTAATGCTTTGCCTCTGTTCCAGGCTGAGTCACAGGCATAGTTCTGGCAGTCTTGTTCTCGCCTGCTCTTTTCTGTTGGAGCATGCTGCATTCTGCCTGAGCTTTGTCTTTTGGTATTCCCTCTTCTTTCTGATATTTTAAATGAAACAAAACATGATTTTTTTTTAATTTTAAGTCCTTGATTCAGCATTACGCTACCTTGAAGATTTTTTTCCATAAATAGTCCAGGTAATGGTTTAATCAATTTGTATGCTTTCAGTGAAAGATCTGTTTCCCTGGCAGAGCTTCCTGTCCATTTGTAAGAGGCATTTGTTTTCAGTTCAGCTCTGACACCAAAGTCAAGAATCACTGGGTCCTACAGCTGCTTCTCTGATATTATGATATTGTGTGTGTGTGTGTGTGTGTGTGTGTGTGTGTGTGTGTATTCATCAGCTAAGCATGTGGCTTGAGTACATCTCTGAAGGTTCATTGCTAGATGCTTTAGTCCCCACTGTGGCAGTTTGGGTAAACAGCAGAGTCTTTAAGAAGTAAAGCATAGCTAAAAGTACTTAGGACATCCAGGCACGTCTCTGGGAAGGGTTAATGCAGTTCTCACAGAAGCAGGCTACTTTTTATAAGAATAGATTGTTACCTAAAGAAAAGCGCAAGATGACTCCTGAATTACCTGTGTTACTATATGATCTTTTCTATACATGCTCCAGCCATTGTAATACTGGCTGTCATGAGGCCCTCACTAGAGGGTCCCAAAGTATGAACTAAATAAACAGCCTTTTGTAGCCTAGCACAATGATTTAGCAGGTAGAAGCAATGTTTGCTTAAGCCTGAAAACCTAAGTTCAAATCCCAGAACCCATATAAAGGTAGACAGAGAGAACCAACTCCACACAGTTGTTCCCTGACCTCCACAGTCATTCTGTGGCATGCGTGCCCCCACCCCATATCACACGCATGTACACTAATAGTAGTAGTAGTAATAATAATAATAACAATAATAATAACAACCATTGTAATCTCTTTTCTTCTTAAAGTACCCATGAGCTATCTCATAAGTATCTCCCTGGGATTGATTTTGCCTCGCTTAAGCTTGCTACTTCTATGGAGCTTTAAGAAATGTTGAATATAAAACCGTGTAACGGATAAAGACACTCATAGTAAAGCGCTGGCTTTGAGCAGTGGTCTGCTTAAGTCAAATATTGGCCCTAAATCACGAAGAGACAAAAAATGCACATCCTTATTTCTGTCAACTGTTTTTGAGCACAAATATTGCATCTTAACAAATGGATGAATGTGTAGGTGCAAAAATCACCAACTCTTGTTCCCGAGTCCATCTTCATTAACCTTGAATTTTATAAAAATTCCTTATGGGAGCTAATTTTTAGGTATATCTGTGAGTGTCTATATAATTTAAGAAAGTTTATAAGTTAGAAAGGGCAGAAAGCAGTCCCTTTTAACATTTAATAAGGTATTAGAGACTTTCAGGTTTTATTGTTCATCCCACCATTCTTTTATAATAAACAATAAGGAAGAGTTTAAAACGGCACACAAAAATAGCTCACAAACAAACGTTTAGAAAATTTTTAATTTTCTAAAAATTAGAGGCATTCCTAAAAATCTCCAACAAACATGTACTGGGAAATGGATTGAGAAGCAAAACATTTTCTTCACAATTTACCATATGAAATGTAAGTTCTCTCACAAAATAGGAAGGAAAGACATATAGATTTCTCACCCAGTCTTCTCCTAGCTGAGACATAGTAGTTTCGAATCAATGAAAACGAGAAAAGAACAGCTGTACGGCTGTCCCTTCCAAGCACCGATATGAGACACGTATTTGCACTTAGCAGGACACAGTGTTTGTCTTATTATTGGTACACGTTCTCTGCACATGTCTAAAGGTGTCATCTCACTGAAGAACAAGGTCTGTTTTATGACTAGAATTCCCCCAGTATATCACAAGGGACCTTGTGTTTAGTTCAATTTTGCAACTAAACAGAAGAAACACCTCAATCTATAGCTGATTCTCTACCCTGTGAGTCAGAGACAGAAACCAAGCATGCATGCTCATTTGTGTGCTAATTAACTGAAGAAGCCAAAGATAATATGCTTTGTCTGTGTGTGTATATATTTCTTTTCATGTAAACTGTTACTGACTGTAACTGAGGCAATCTTGATGAGTCTTGGGAGTTCCCTGTGTTGTGAGTGCAACCTGTGTATCTGTGGGAGACAGTCTCTATATTTATAAAATTTAAATGTTTCCTTAATTCTGGGAAAACTGACAAGAGAGTGAGTGAATATTCCTATTGAATCCAGAAGAACCAAGTAAAAAGTGCCTCAGCTGCTTTCTGCTTAGAAGAAAGCTACAGAGGCTTAGAGACAGGTGCAGGTGACCAAAGCCTAGATAGGTCTCACTTAATTAAAAGGTAATTAAAGAGAAGCCAATTAAGTAGAGGTGTGGGATCTGTGGGAGGATAGCCCTCAAGCAGAAAAAGAGAAGTGGCTAAAAAGTTAGAGCCACTGCTCAACTCTGAAGATGGCTACCGCAAGAAGCACAGGAACGTTTCAAATAAGACAGGAACGTAAAGCTCACAGGAAAGGAAGAATAATCTTTCATCGAAAGATCAAAGATAAAGATGGAATACAAAACCTCATAGCCTAAGAAACGTACAGGGAAGGAAATTGAAGGCACCACAATGCCAGCTTATGCACAGAAACACTGTGTTTCATGGGCAATGCGGAAAGGAATGCAGTAGTGTGAGTTAAAATGTTGTGTACTCCTCTGAGTCCTGTGTGCATCCTGTCCAGCTCACATAGAGAGTGGAATGATATGAGTTAAAATGCAGACAGCAGTAGAGAATATAATCGTATTCTTCATAATTTTCTCCATTATCCAGGTTTTCTACACTAAATATTATATCATTAATCAGGGAGAAAAGGATGTTTTTTTTAATTATAAAGCAACATAATACTGTAATAAAAAACTGTTTCTTGAAACACAGTCTCTCTATGTAACCCTGGCTGTCCTGGAACTCACTCTGTAGACCTGACTGGCAGAGACCTCCTTGCTTCTGCCTTCTAAGTGCTAGGATTAAAGATGTGTGCCACTTCATTCAGTTATAAAAGAAACTTAATAAGAAAAAAGATGATTTAACTACCCTGTTACCATTTTGTAAACTCATTTCTTCTATATTTACATTGTGTATATATATATATATTTGTATATATATATACATACATATATATTTAATATATATTAAATTTTACACATAAGTTTTTAAATAAAGTTTCAAGTTATGCTATTTAGGGATTTATCTTCATTTTATTTTACTGCATAATCTATTGTTTATAAACAGTTTCACATGGTACTCAATGTACAATAACCACTATCTCACTACTTATCTTCTCACATCTCTATACCATTCTTGTTTATGATCCATACTCACCGCAGATCTCTCTAATCGTCACGAGTATTTGTAGAGGTTTGAATGAGAATAGTCCTCATAGACTCATATACTTGAGCACTTGGTTCCCAGTTAGTAGACTGTTTGGAGGTATGCGCTTACTGGGGGAGCCTGCCACTAGGTGTATAGGCTCTGAGGTTTCAAACACTCCCTAGTATGTGCTGTTTTCCATCCATGGAACAGGCTGTGAGCTCTCACTTTTTCCTGCCACCATGTCTTTAGTCTACCATCACCCATTACTGATACTAACCTCTGGAAGCATAAGCCCCATAACATGTTTTCTTATTAAAGTTGCTTTAGTCATGGTGTTTTATCACAGCAGTAGGAAAGTTACTAATTTATCATTTTAAGCAATGTGTTTGTGTGTGCACTTGTGTGATATGTATGATTGTGTGTGCACATATGTGTGTGATATATGTGATTATGTGTACATATGTATGTGTGCATATATACATGTACATGTGTGTGATTATGTTTGAGCCATAGTTTAAACAAGGGAATCTTTACGAGCGTTAGTTTAGAATTATCTATTGAAGATTGCTGGTTCAGTGGTGGGTATACAATTAAAGACAATGATTCCTCCTCTCCTAAGATAACAATAGCCAATAGTTCAGGTTTAACAGGTAGAGCACCAAGAGTCCCTCTCCCTTCCTTGACTGACTGCTGACAGAGCCAGTTTTGGTTGGGCCAAGTACTGTTAGCTGCAGTTAAATGTTAATTATTACAATGGTTGTATCAAGTCTAGAGGATGGCATTTCACAGCAAACCACTAGAGAGCAGGAAGGAAGTTTCCAGCTTAGCTCTTGCTCTCTGTCTCTATATCTTACAACAAAGTGTATGGTGTCTTCTGCAACACAATCTTCCCCTCTCGTTCTAGTGAGCAATACAGAGAATTGACAAGTGTGTATTGTTTCAAGGCCTCTGGGACTCCGTTGACCAAACTCTGTGGAGGGATCTCACTCCTGAGACTCAGAACTATGTTTAGTAATGCGCTGTTTCTAGGAACAGCAGTATCCAACCATTCATGATTTTTATAAGTGTCTACTTAATGGCTGAAAAGCATGCCACAGAAAATATAATATAAATATAAATAGCATGCTTACTTTTTCTATTATTAGTGGACATGATGAGGCCTTCAAATATTTTATTTAAATCATGAAGGATAAGAAATCTTGGGCTGGAGAGATGGCTCAGCAATTAAGAGCATTGACTGTTCTTCCGAAGGTCCTGAGTTCAAATCCCAGCAACCACATGGTGGCTCACAACCATCCATGATGAGATCTGAAACCCTATTCTGGTGTGTCTGAAGACAGCTACAGTGTACTTACATATAACAAATAAATTTTTTAAAAAAAGAAATACATATCTTTACATAAATAATGTTTTAGTGCTTTAGATTGGCTAACCAAAATAATTAGATTGATCTCTAACATAATTGACACTCCTCTTTAATTCTAATGACACTTCTTCTACATTAAGTATTAAAATCATTTCCATTTTTTTTTTCAGAAGAGGAAATTTAGCTTTAGCTCACAGATGGGTGGTAAGATAGAGCTCTATAAGCTGCCCAGAGGTCATTTCACAGTGTCACATGACTTTCCAAAACTCACTTCACTGATAAACATCATCTGCAGACCGGTCTAATAGTTTATATTTCATAGAACCATACCAGAAAAGGGGTATTTACGTTGTATTTTAAAAGATACTACATTTTTGTTCGGATTGGCATTATTTTCTTTGCTTTCAAGATCACTAAGAGGAATGTCTAAACACAGAGCTACTGCATTCCAAAGGATGAGTAACTGGATTCATTCCTGTTTATCACACTGTGCATTCGTGTAAGCAAGATCAAAGCCAAACGGAAACACCACAAAACTTAAAGGAATCCCTTTCCCTTACAACAACACCCAGTGAGCCCGAAGAGGATCGCAGCTGAAAGGAGAGAAACGGTGCACACTTCCAGAGTAAGCGCTTGATAGCTGATCAGAAACAATACTTTTTTAAAGCTTAAGTCTTTGAAATGCAAGAGGGAGAATTCTCAGAGAAGAAAGGGCTAGGGGGGAAAAAAACAGACAGAGCAGGCCCAGAAGGAGAAAAGGCAGCTTGTCTCTGCCAGAGGAGAGACTGAGTAGAGTGTGGAGAAAGACCAGACTCCCACACACCACTGCTCCAACACAAACAGTGCTAATGAAATTCAACCGGATTTGAGGCTGGAACAGCCAATCAAAGCCACTGAAGGAAGTCTGGGGAGGGATCAGCTGGGCAAAGCGGAGCTGAGTCTCACAGACCATCAGGATTCAGTGTATAAGTCCATGGAAGGCAGAAGGCAACCATCCCCTGAGAGCTGCCTACACACCTGTGGCTTGGGCTGTAATGGCTCAACTCTATCTACGAGGCGAGGCTGAAACAACCTCTTCTCTGTGAATGTATGATGTGGCAGCTGTGAAAGTGATACCTGTAAGACAGCTATGTGTGGCTTTTTTCAGCAAGGCCGTTTTACCTGGGCCTGAGAAGAAAGAAATGCTTGCAGAGGAGGCTGTGTAAGAAGCAGAACAGACTGACATGGAGAAGACAGGCACATGTGTAGGTTAGTTACATGAAGTGTGACCTGGAGAGACACTATATGAGAGTAATTCTAGAAGGTGCCATCAGGAAAGTGACAGTGAGGCAGGATTTTAATAAAGTAGCCTCCCAGGAGTTATCTGGATTCGTGAACGAAACAGACACAGACACAAAGACAGACGCACATGCACACACACGCACGCACCACTTAATTTTAGTATGCCCAACTAGCACACATTTCCCTCCTGGAATCCTGGCTTAACGCTCTCAGATTCAATATTTTACCTTTGTTGCCCTCACTCCTTCTGGGCAGCACCCTAGTCTTTGCTGCCCAAGACACTTCCGGGCAGCCCTTCTGGGGGCGGCATTCCTTCTCAACTACTTTTCAGATGATTTTTCCCTCTGCAGCTCTAAATCTGATCTCCCTCTAAATTATGGGGATTCTCCCTCTTTCCTTTCTCCCAGTTCCCAGTCTGTGCAACTCTAAAGGGCCCACCTCAGTCTACCTGCCCATTCATTGGCCGTTGTTGGCGCTTTATTGATCGATCAAAAACCAATTAGGGACAAGAACCTTCAGTGTTTGAACACACAGATTCCTGATTTGGGGGGCTGGATTAATTCAAAGCATCTAAACCAACCCTCAACAACATGAGTCTTCCTGGAAAAAGTACATGAGTGTTAGGGATATTCACAAGGAATTCTATCTTAGCAAAACTTCAGGACTTCAAAAATTTAAATACACACATACACACACACATGATGGGGCTGGAGAGATGGCGCAGTGGTTAAGAGTACTAGTTGTTCTTCTGAAGGTCCTGAGTTCAATTCCTAATACCCACATAGCGACTCACAACCATCTGTAATGGTATCTGATGCCCTCTTCTGTTGTGTAAATGTACATGCAAGCAAGATACCCATATACATAAATAAATAAAAAGTTTAGAATGGATATATGTTTATATATATACATATATATGTATGTTAAAAGTTAACAGAGAGGGGAAATTGACTATTCTTTTTTTTTTTAATAGGACTGTAGGCATTTTACCTATTCTGGATCAGGTCCCTGTCACATGACCACAGTGGACCAAAGGAGAGGACCATGGCAGTCAGTCACATGGGACAGCACCCAGATACCCCTTCACGTGCAAATGAAGCATCTCTAACATCTCAGACCAAGCCAATACAAAAGAAAGCATCTGCTCTTAGACTCCAAACTCACCCCAAAATGTATATAAGATCCTGTCCACAAAAATAAGGGACTAAGAATTGTTTCACCAAAGATTGTCTGGGAATGTCTGTCATATAAGAGCTGTAACACTCTTGGGAAAAGACTTCTATCCCAAAGCTTTCACATCAGGGAACTGTTCAAATTTGCAGTGGGCACTTCAAAAGACTCAGCAACTCAACCAGATCTACCCCCACCTCCCTGCTCATGCTGCCCGCCTCAGTGGCTGCCTAGATCTGACTCCCCTCTTCCCATTCAGAGAGTACAACTCCTTGGCCACTCTCAGTATCTGATACACAGAACAGCAGGGGGTAGAATGGAGATGGGGTGTTTGTGTGTGTTGTAAGTATGTGTGTTATATTCTGTGGCATGTGTGGTGTGTGTGTGTGTGATGTGTGTATATATAAATTAAAAAGTAAAAAAAAATATTTAAAAGCAGTAAAAAAATTTTAAGTATAATAATGCTAAAATATTTAGTTTTCCTCAGGGAAATACTATAGACTTGTTTCACCAAGTCTTGATTTACATCTTATTTAATATGTTATACTCTACACTTAAATGTTTGTGCTAAAGTAAGAAAAAGATCTTCCTCAGGATAAACACACAATCTGTTATCCAATAATAAATGATCATGTCTGAAAATATACATGCAAATAATATTATACAAGATCAACAGGTTATATTTAGGAATATATATATATATGTATATATATATAACTATATATACTATAAATATATTTAGGACTATATATACTATATATATTTAGGACTATATATATTGTATCTATATCTAGTATACTATATCTATATATCTATATATATACACACACGCACACACACACACATATATATACTGATGGTCTAGGTGTGGCTTCTCCCATTGAGGCCAGACAAGGAAGCCCAGTTAGGGGAATAGGATTCACAGGTAGGCAAGCCACAGATTCAGGGACAGTCCCCACGTAACTTGTTGGAACATGAAGACCAAGATATACTTCTCCATTCTACATATGGTGCAGGGGACTTAGATCCAGCCTTACCTCACTATCTGCTTGGTGATTCAGTTTCTGTGAACCCCAAGGTTCCAGGTTAGTTGACTCTGTTGGTCTTCCTATTGAATCCCTGTCCCCTACAGGCCCCCCAATCTTTCCCCCGACTCCCTGAACTCCATCTAATGTTTGTGGCTAGGTCTCTGTTTCTCTTTCCATTGGCTACTGAATGGAGGCTCTCAGAGCATAGTTATGCTAGGAACCTGTCTGCAAGCAGAACAGAGTATCATTACTAGTGTCAGGGATGGCTGTTGCCTAGGATGTGATTCTCAATTTGGGTCAGTCATTAGTTGACTATTCCCCTCTATCTCTGCTGTATCTCCACTCCCTGTATTTTTTGTTGACAGGATAAAGTTTGGGTAGAAGGTTTTGAGGGTGGGTTGTCGACCTTATCCCTCCACTGGTGGCCACTTCGGGATCCGTATCCCTCATTGCTAGGAGTCTCAGCCAGGGTCTCCCTCATAGATACTGTGGGGACTCCCCATCTGCATCCCATTTCTGGCATGTCCTAGAGATTGCACGGATGCGCGCGCGCGCGCGCGCACACACACACACACACACACACACATACCATTCTTTCTCCGCTGTTCTCCCTACACTTGATCTCCCTGCTTCTGTCCCCTTCCTCTCCTTCATCCACCAATATATCTACCTTCTTAGAAAGATAGAACCATCCTCCTTTGGTCCTTTGTTGTTATTTGGCTGCTTTGGGTCTGTGGATTATGGTATGGTTATCTGTACTTTATGGTTAATATCCACTTATAAGTGGGTACATATCATGTACATCTATTTATCTTATGTGACTCAGTAAAAACAAAATATCAGATTAATAAGATAAAAATGAATGTTTAGACCATACATGTTGTTCACACTTGTAATCTCAGAACCTGAATGGCAGCATGAGAGGCGGGGGGGGGGGGGGGGGGGGGGGGGGGGGGGGGGGAGGGGGGAGGGTTGGGGGGTTAAGGCCATCTTTGGTTATATGAGACCAGAAATAAAGTTTAGAAATAAAGGTTTTAAATTTACAACTTTATTTTCATTTCCAATATAGTGGGGAAGGCATCGCAAAAGAAAACCAATTTTAAAATTTTTGTTCTGGTTTTAGATAATAGCATTAAATGAGAAATTCTAAGGCTGATATAAACATACTACAGAATAAGAAAATGAAAATTTATTCCAAGGAAAAGTGCTAAGACTAAGTCTAAACCTTCCTTTAAAGGTGATTGCACAACTACAGTGGAAGATTTGAACATATACTTTTCAGAAAGTAGATTAAGAAGCAAAGAAGAAGAAGAGGAAGTGAAGGAGGAGAAGGAAGAAGAGGAGGAGGCTGGTCATTACTGTGCATACCTCTCATCCTAGCACTTAGGAGGCAGTCAGGCAGATCTCTGTGAGTTATTGGCCAGCCTGGTCTATGTGAGGAGACTCTTTGTCAATGAAAACATGTTAAAAAAACTCTAAGAGTATAATACAATTGAAAATTCTAACTATATATCATGACCTTCAAAAAGAGAACATTCATTTCTTTTGAAAACATTTCTAAAATATTGACTAATTTTAAGCCACCAAGGAAATTCTATGGATTTCAGGGAATTAGCATTAATGTATAAGTGTTTATAACCAAAAGCAATTATATTTCATTTAAAATAGATTGCCAACTCAAAATTAATTGGCCAGGAAAGCCTCGTGTAGCTTAGGTTAGTCTTAGACTCCTGATTCTCCTACCTTAACTTCCCCAGTGCTAGAATTAAAAACTAATTTTTAGATAAGGCATGAATTACAAAGAAAATATACAACCAGAAGAAGTAAGGAAGTCTTGAGCAGTACTGTAAAGCAATATTGAAAAAAATTTCTGTTCTTATATGCATGTATGTGAGACCAAAAAAATAAAAAATGAAGAAAATTGAGCTATATTTTCAACTGAAGAGTCTAGAGAAAGGGCGGAGAAAGTTCACAGGAGATTTTAAAATGGAACAAATAATAAATATAAAAGTAAATTTATAACATCGGAAAAATGAAGGTCACTGAATGCACTTAAAGATTGTTCATAAAAAGGGCGAATGGAAGAACTATTCGAATGCACAGTAACGGAGACAGAGAAAGAGGCTGTGGACACAGAGGGTACAAACAAGAGACGCAGAAGCAGTCTACATTCTCTTCCTGTGAGGAGTACTAGACCGAGATAGCTCAAATGTGTTCCCTTTAAGCTAGCCATGGTCCTTTATTTTACCTGTGTTCTTATACATACAGCTTCTAAAAATAATAAAGCATTCAGATGCCATTTTAGCCAGGGTGCTGGGAAGACCTTTAGACTGATGTCTTAGTTGTTGTTTGCTTGTTTCTTTTCCATTAGTTTATTTATTCACTTTATGATCCAATCACAGACCTCCCCTCTCCTTCCTGTGAGTCCCTGACAGAGCCCCCCACAGCCAGCTCATCCTGGCATATCAAGTCACAGCAGGACTGGGCACGTCCTTTCTCCTGGAGGCAATAGAGTCAGGAACAGCCCGAGCTCCAGTAATCAGAGGACTTGCACGGAGGCCAAGCTGCACATCTGCTACATATGTGGGAGTGAGAGGGGGGTCTAGGTCCAGCCTGTGCTTGCTCCTGCAGACAGATTCTACTTTTACTGCCATTTTTTCCCCAAACTCTCCTGAAGTATAAGGAAAGAGAAGTTTTAAGTTTTTAAGTTTTTAACACAAATGTAAAGGAAACACAAACACAAAGCCAAAACAAACAAACAAACAAACAATCACACAAAACAAAACAAACAACAGAAAAAACATAGCACACCAAAATCTAGGTGATACAATTCCTGAGTTACTAACTTGGCACACAACTAGGTTCCCTGTATGAACTAGGTTCTGGGAACTTGAGGAGCTGAGACCCTGCAAAAGCAGGCACTTGGCAATCACATTATGTCCGAGGGCTCTTGTGCAGCACAGAAGGTTACCATCCTGATCCATTCCCCTGGGTTAAAAAGTTTCATTTGATGTGGATCGTGTTTGTGTGGATTACCATAGTAACGTACTTTGAGCTACGAGGCTTCAAGAACAGACATATACTTCTCACCATTCTGGAGTTCAAGACTAGAAAATGCTGGCGAGTTAGTTCCAAGTTCATTTGTCCTAGCAAAGGACAACTTCCTGTCTTCTCACTGAGTTGTCAGTTGGCTGAGAGAAGACACGAATCCCATGAGAGGGGCTCCAGTCTCACAGCCTCATCTAAATATACCCACTTCCAAATATCAGCATATTGTGGATAGAATTTCAACATATGAAATTTGGGGGACACGAATATGTAGTTTATAAAATGAGTTTCCCGGAATGAGAACAAGAGAACAAATATAATTTATCTTCTTCTGATTTTAATTAAGTTCAGAAGCCCCTAAACCCAAATTGGTTGAGAAAAATGATCCTTTGCCTTTTAAAATGAGTACTGCAAAGACCCCACCTCCTTCCCTGATATTTCTCTTTAGCTTATAAACTAACAAAGAACTTGGCTGGCTTGTGTCCATGCCTGCAGGGGCTTTATGGAAAATAAAGCTCAGCAGTAATGAATTTAGAATATCTGGTGAAAAAAAAATCTACAGCAAAGTGTTCAGGCTGTTGCACTGGTGCTGCATGGCTGCATTTAACCACTTAATGAAGCTATGAGAAAATGAGGCAGAATTTGTTTGCAAAGGAGGAGCAATAAAGGAAGATTTAGAATAAAACTCTGGGTGTGGAAAAATCATTCTCTAAGGAGATTGATATGGAGAGTGAAGAAAGGACCTTAAGCCATTGCCCACAACAGCCTAGGCCCAGGGCTCAGGAAGGGCAGAACAGTTACAAGGACAGACCCTGGTCAGCTTCTAGCTGCTCCCTTCTCTTATCTTGCAGTGTGCTGTTATACGACCTTTCCCAGAAGGTTCAGAGGTGACTCAACTCACTGCCCAGGCGGCACAAATGCTAAACCTTAGCAGCATCTTCATGGCATCAATTCTATAGACCTATAGAATACAGGATCTGGTATAGGTAGGACACCATCTGGATCGCAAAGGATGGATTAAGCGGCCATGAGCCCAAGGCAGAGACTCGAGCACTAGCAGAGGCACCAGAAAGCATAAGCACTACTCTTAAGTCCACGCCCAGTGGTCAGCTTCCTTCAAGCAATGCCTATTTCCACAGCTGTCACCATGTCTCAACAGCGTCATCACATAAGAACTCAGAGAGTGAATCAACTAATGAATCAAAGTCTTCCTGGTCCAATCACTCTAAGTTCCAACTCCGAATACACGGCCACTCTGGATCAAGACTTCAACACACGTGTCTCCCAGGGACATTTCTTAACCAAACCACAAATGAAACATGTTTGTGGGCACCGGGACTAAAGGAGGAAGTGGGTGGCTGGTGACCGAAAGCAGCAGAGTTAGGCTGCAATTTAGACGATTTTGGTAGTAAAAGGAAAGAAAGAGTAGGCGTAGTACACTCATTCATCTGAACACACGTTTGGGCATTTAATTGCTCTATAGTTGCCAAATGCATGCACATTTAGGTGTTTGTCCAGGTTCTGTGCTTCAGCAACTCCCAGGAGGCCCCTCTGACCTTCTGGAGGACTTCTTTCATTGCATTGGTGGACTTGTAAGCAGGGCTTTCTGCTACCTTCTTGGTCACGTGACCACTGGTGACTCTATCATCCGCGTTTAGCCTATACCCATGATTCCTGCTCTGAACTGAGCATGCTGGTGTTAGCACTACACTCTCCTGGCATTTTTTTCCTATTCAAATATGTCATTGTACTCAGAGGATCAAACTGGAACTGACCCAAACATCTATGCACAGACACACATACAGGAAAAACACGATCATACATAAAATAAAACTAGTTGGCATGCCAGTGTGGACAGGGGAAATTACACATGGTTCCTTTCCTAGATGAGGAGCTACAGGTGGTCAATACCTGTAGAGAGAAGAATCAGTCCCCTCAAGGGAAAATTCCTACATAGGTTGTTCAGTCGTAGACACATGTACATACAGACAAAGTTAAATGGATGCAATATATTATGTACACACACACACACACACACACACCAATAATTAAGGGAAAAAGCCAGTAATTTAGGAGGGAGACATAGGACATTGGAGAGAAGAAGGAAAGTGAGAATTCTTGAGATGCAGTTTTCATGTGTAAAGTTTTTTAAAAAATTATTAAATAAAGCCAAACTAAAGCAAATGTGTCACTGTATCCTTTCTAAATTAAAAGCATATAATTAATTGCACATAGAGACAGTTTCATATGTGTCTTACAAATATTCAATGCTTTCTCAAAATTAATTTCTCCTTTCTCTAAAATTTTAGCAAAAAGACATCATTACCTATCCACTTCTTCAAAATAGACAACTGAAAACCATAATTCTTTTCTCATCTCCCTGACCTTGTCTCCACACACTTGGGTCCTGTCAAAACACATCGCTTTTAAAATATACCATCATCTGGTTTAAGCCATCATGTCTGCATGCATGCAGACATGTCTGCATGTCTGCACAGTTGAATGATATTTCTACTCTACTCAAAACCAAAGGTTAAGAAAATGAAATTTCCTAAAATGGCTCACCTGAGGCTTGAGAGATCTGACCATTGCCTATTTAACCAGCTCTAAGTGAAATCAGACTTGTCAATTCATGTTCTCAGAGTGTGCAGTGACATATACCCAACTTCCATTGCATAGGCCTTGAACCTGTGATTTTCTTAGCCTAGAATTTATTTCTAGCTTCTACCCAATCCTCAACAATTCACACTCAGTATGCATCTCAGCTCAAACATACCTTTCTCAAGGGCAATCCAAAGTTATGTGTCAGGTCAAATTAAGACACTTAATGCTACCAACTGGATTCTTGTGGCATCCTTCATTGGCCTTCACAGGAATGGTCACAATTTCTAAGCTTTCATTTACTTATTTGGTGCCATACTAGAACATAAGCCCTGAGAGAATAGAAATAGCACAGACATGACATACAATTTGTACTATATTGAATGTTTGTAAATAAGTGACTATATGATTTAAAATAAAATGGAAATCACTTAAAAACCTCAATATTCAATCCATAGCTAAATTCAGTCAGTCTTTTTATAAACTATATTCAATCATGAATTTGGTGCTGAGAATCACAGTTCACATTTGCTGAGTAACAGGGAGGGTTTTAAGAGCCTCATTTGTGCTGTCTTACACATGAGCTTCCAGGTCATTAAACTAGGAGCTGATACTTAATTCACATTATCAAAAGATACAAGTCTCAGTACAGGATAAACTGACTTCAAACCTAGGCACTCTGGCTCCAGAGCCTTCCTGCTTTGGCACTACTTAATTAGAAACTTCCCAAGTTGGGAGCCATGAATGAACTACAGATGTGTCGCCAGAAATTGATTCGTTCGGCCCTGGGGCAGCCAGGCTGGTAGCCCCAGGCTGTGAGAGTCCTGTCGGGGCTTGTACAAGGGTGGGTGATCAGCTCTGCTGCAATTCTCCTTCCTTCTGAGCAGGAGTGGGGAGCTCTGACTCTGCCTGATGTTCCACTTGAGCACGAGTCACACACCCTAAACTTGCAGGTCTTTGGACTAGATACCCCTGGAGCTCCTAAAGGAGTTTTTAATCCAAAGTGCACTTGTGACCCAGACAGCAGACCTAGGCTCTGATTCTTGTGGAAAGAGAACCAAAGTATGCCTAAAAAGGATTCTGTTTTCATATAATTGAGTACATCTGTCAGGTAACCACAAACATGTCCTTTAGGTGTAGGTCAGCTAGATGCAAGGTGACTGCCTGGATACTGTTCACAGATTCAGCTAACATGAGACACATCTTCATCTTGAAATGATTCCCTTAAACATTTTGAGTTAGGGAATTGTAAAGATGGCTCAGTAGTTAAGAGCTCAGGTTTTCCCAAAAGACCAGGTTCCATTTCTAGCATCTATATGGTGGCTTATAATAGTCTGTAATTAGACTCTCAGGGGATCCAACACCCTAATATAGACATACATACAGGAAAAAACACCAATCAATACAAAATAAAAATAAATAAGTAATTTCTAAGAAGACTTGAAAGAAATGAGTATTAAACTCTCTTAAAGGGCTGGAGAAAGTGCTCAGTGGTTAAGAGAACTTACAGCTCTTGCAAAGAACCTGAGTTTGACTCTCAGCACCCATAATGGTGGCTCACAACTTTTTGTAGTTCCATCCAGGTGATGCAACAGATGCGAATCTGACCCTTTTGGGCTCTTATACCCATGTGATACATATGCATACTCTGAGGTCCACACACATACATAAAATACAGTTTACAAATCAATTACATAAAATCCCTTAATTGAAAGTTTTTTTTTTTTTATCCATTGACACATTAAATCCTGTTACATAATGCTATGATCATGAAATAAGGCTAAAGTTTTGTTTTGGCAAAATGTTTCAAAAAGAATTGAGCTTTTATATCAGTTTTATATTGCTATAATTAATACAGTTTACTTTTTTCTTGCTACAGTTGTATATAAAGAAAATATACCTTTTTTCCATTAAGCCTAGTCAGATACAGTAAACCTGGTCCGACTTCCCTAGTTAGCTTTCTATTGCTGTTAATAAAGTTGATGATCCAAGCAAGTTGGGGCAGAAAGGGTTTATTTGGCTTACGGTTCCCAGTCACAGTCCATCACTGAAGGAAGCCAAGGCAGGAACTCAAGCAGGACAGGAACAAGGAGGCAGGAACCAAAGCCACAGAGAAACTGACTCCCCCCTGGTTTGCTCAGCCTGCTTTCTTATATAACCCAGGATGACCTGTCTAGGTATGGTACTAACCATAGAGAGCTAGAGCCTCCTCTAACAATTAGCAAACAAGAAAATGCCCTACAGAGTTGCCTACAGGTAATCTGATGAAGGATTTTATTTACTGAGTTTTCTCTTCCCATTTGACTCTATCTTGGGTCATGTTGAATAAATACAAACCAGGACACCACCATATTCCAGGGATCATTTTCAGTGTGGGTTCCAATGAGAACAGGACTGACAATCTCCTTTGCCTTACACTTTATTTGAAGAATATCATCCTGCACACAATTTGGAGAAGTAAAAGCATGTGCCTGTGAGTCATGGCTACATGCAATGCATCAGACAATTTGCAGTTACTTTGAAACACATTGTATTCTGTCTTCCTGCTTCCTCCGCGTGACAGGTAAGAGAGGATACTCTGAAATGGAATGCTTGCTATTAACTTCAGTTTACCACTTAAAAGTGTGACACTAGACAGGCCCCCAGGCTCTCCTTCTCTCATATAAAAGGGGATTGTGACAGGAACCAGCCCATAATTGAAACAAGGTATGTAAACACCTGCAAGTGATGCATGACATATAATAGGTGCTCTGAAATGTCAGGTTTGCTGTTTCTCATTCTCCTTTTCCTTCTCTATGTCCCATGCCATCCTTGCTTTTGCCTAATTTAGTATCATTTCCAGTGACTGTTCCATCATTCTTTCCTTTGCTATACACAACAAACTAGACAAGAAGCCTTTTAAGACCACATAGAGCTCAGTATTAACTTCATCTTAGCCTTTACTACAAAGCATGGCCATTTTCATTTTCTGGTCTGTTGTTATTCCTTATTTACTTGGAGCGGGCTCCTTGAGTGCAGATAATGTTCTACTGGCCCATGAATTCCCACTCCCACTTGAGGCCTTGTACTTATTAATTAATCAATTTTTCCTATCACCATGCCCACATTATGGGTAATTCTCACAAACGTCAATGTCCAGGATCTTGGAAAAAGAAAAAAAGGGAAAAAATTTTGTGTTCCATGTGACTGTGTAGGTGTCATAGTGTAGGGGATAACAACAACATACGGAGAGGAAAGCCAACATATGTAATGTATCAGCAGTCCTCAAGTTCTAGTCCCGGCCCTGTATGAATGTATTCACATCACTAGTTGAAACTAAGTCAAAATGCACATGGATGGACAATTACAATAGTTAATTCAAAACTTCAGGCATAAATAAAATTTGAAACTAGATATTTCTAATCTGAACCTCTCCTATCCTTCCAACCAAGAATGGGTAACAAAGTCAAACTTGATCTTCTATCTACTTTCTTGGACTTATAAGTTGTGAATGGTTTTATACTTCTAAACAGTTGGGAAAGGACTAGAAGATAAATCACATGTTGTGACATGAAAATTATGATAGTGATATGAAATTTGAATTGCAGTCCCCATAGTGAGAGTTATAGTAGAATGTAGCCACTCTTCTTTATACACTGTCTAGATGTTCTGATGTTACAATGGCAGGCTTGACTGGCTGGATAGAAATGATCACTTGACAAGACCACAGATTTTCTTACACACTGAACACACGCCACCCAATCAGTTAAGATCTAGAATGCTCCTATATCCAAAACCTTCAGAGAGTTGGCATGATGTCACAGTGGAAGGTTCCAGATTATGAACTCATGTTTCATGCACAAAGTTATTTAAACTAGGGCATACCATGTGTGTGTGTGTGTGTGTGTGTGTGTGTGTGTGTGTGTGTGTATGAAGCACAAACTAATTTCATGTTTAAGCATTGCTCTTGCTCTTGTCTCCACAATAACCCACTGGGCATATGCAAATATCCTACAATCGAAAGGGATCCAAATTCAAAGCACTCCCAGTTGCATACACTCCAGACAATAGAAATGTTCCATCTCTCTCTTGTCTTCCACAGAAAAGGGTTGTTGGCCCCATGCACTTAGAGAATGATTTACCTGTAGACATTTATGAAAGAAGGAGCAAAAGAAGTGATTTTTCTCCTGGAAAATATTCTCTTGAATTCAAAAAAGGATAATATCAAATTGATATCATATATTAAACATATCAACTTTGATCACTTTTCTGTCTCTTATGCATCGGACTGTCTTTCCACCAGGATTTATTCTGAACAACATGCAAGGATTTTTGCGAAGCAAGAATTAAGCAGAGGGCAAGGATGGATCTCCTAACTAAATTAAACAAGCCAGTTCAGCTTCTCTGATTTAAACTTCCTCATCTTCAAATTGTGGCCCAGACAAGACAATCCCCATGGTCCCTCAAAGCAATAAAATTATAGGCTTCTGTGACTTAAACCATCATTTTAGACTGTTAAGTGAGCATAGAGGTTAATAGTCACAATGGCTTTGCATTTATGGCAGATCAGTGGCCGTATTTATGATTTATTTTACTCCAGATCCTTAATCGGTATCTCAACCCCTGTCCTTTTAGATAATATGAACAGCTTTATGAAAACCAACTTCCAGCTTCTTGGAAGGATTTCCAAGGATCCATTGAGTGAAAACATTATAAACTTCACAGTTCTCTGGTTTATTACCAATTTGAAATTTGGAGTTTTCAGGGGAAAAGGACAAAGAGATATGGTGGCATGGGTTTTAAATAGACATTTCTTTTTTAAAAAGTTAAGTAATAACACACTTTCAGTAACTGATGATAACAATATTGAATTTATGTTTATGATATATTTAGTCCAATGACTCCAGAGCCAACTAAGATGCAAACACACATTGTGTTTTGTGGTGGTATTTTGAGCAGAACTCCTGGTCTCTTCAGACTGGAGACTTCCCATAGGAAGTTCAAAGTCAGGATGGCACTTTCACCTAGTGCATGCTTATTATGTTCTCTATTACTGCACTCCCTTCAGACCATAAAATAATCTGTGAAGAGAAACTCTTTCCATGTGGAGATGGCCATAACTAGGGCCTCTGGCCAGGTAACCTTGGAGAAAGAGCTGAATTGTAGAATATGTGGAGCGCCTTGTAGCTTCTGCTCAGGACAGGGTGACTCCCATTTCTTTGTTAATGCTATGGGTTTCTTGTTAACCAGCATTAGAAGTTAACACAGGCCCACACACCATAGCTTTATATATAGATATAGAATATGGAGAAACTTATTGGTGGGCTGAAAAGAGATAGAATATATGCTTCATTTTATGGACTCCTTGAAACCTCACAAATTTTAAAGGTAGGTATGACTTTAGTCTCTTGGTTCATGAGAAGATGACTGCATGTGTCATGGTCAGCCAGTCTTCAGAAAGAAACATGGACATACAGACCCATTGGTCTCTATGAACAAACCTTGTGGTTAAACTTAACCACAAGACCCCGTCCAGGTACATGTATCTGTAAACTGAAGAATGTGCATTATCACCAATAGAAGGAAGAAATTAAAATGTTCCTGCTCCCAGATACATCGCTAACATCCTTCACAAAATTATGTGAGCAACTGCATTTGCCCACAAACTTAGAAAAGCCAGACACTGGTGAGCCTTGCCCCTCTACAACCAGCTTAATAATATCCATTAAAATGTATGGTGTAAACAACTTTAGACTAAATCTACTAAACATTAATACATTAAGTAATGGATTCAAAAAAGTCAATATTCCAATAAATATCTCATTGTCAATCACTCTTTTTTCCATGTCTACTGCATTCAAACCCTAGATCCCAGGAAGCCACTTCAAAGACACCAATAGGTTCCATGACTTCACTGAGAGTCAGTTGACTCCTTATGATGATCTATAGCATCATATTGCTCATCCTTGATGTTCAAAGTTTGATCAGCATGTCACCAGTGTCCACACCACCTGGAAGCTTATTAGGAATGCAGAGTTTAAGGCTCTCAGGTCATACCAGGCTTCTAAAATAGATGGCATGTAAAACAGAGCTCTCTGGGAAACTAGGGTGTAAATTAAAGTTTGAAATGCATCAGAGTAATCTTCACTTCCTCACCTCAGCCCAATCTCTGTCATGATGTCTGAAACACATTAATGTTCAATGGGTGTAGATAAAGAGTTAAAAAAAATCTTGCCAAATCTGACAGCAATTGTTACTCCACAACAAATGTGGCCTCTATCTGAATAGCGAGTTCGCTTTTACAAGACTACCTGTCTCCCTTTCCTTGACACTGAAGCAGCTTTGCCTTCCCTGTCAGTTGGGTTGTAATGATTAGTGTCCCACTTGGCCAGTATTCTAGTCTAATGTCTTCTCCTTTGGGTTTAGTATGATTGACAAGATTGAACAAAACCGTTCCTTTCCTTTTCTTCCTGTTTAAGATTTCAAAGACTACCTCTAGCTCAAAGTGTCCCTTACTCTGACTCCATATTTGTGTATCTAGTGTGCTAAGAACACTTCTAATTCTTATTCAAAACTTCGAACTCGAAATATAAAAATGGCACATATTATCCTTGCCTTGCTTCTGAAAAGTTCTGCAAGTTTTCATGCTCTTCCACATGTTCTTCAGTCCTGTACCTCAGGCAAAAAAAAAGTAGCAATGACCCAACAGTCTCTATTTCTTACTTAACAAACCAATCACCAAGTCCAAAGTTCTCTATATCTGCCATCCTGGGAGCCTGCTGCTATTTTTAGGCTTCTAATGAATTGCTCTTATTGAGTTTCTGGGACCTGAAAATAGAGTTCCATGAACCTCAGCTATGTGAGAGGCTATAGCATGAATCACCACATTCAAAGTCTGTGATTACAGACTGGCTTTCTCGGGGTTGCTGGCATATAAAAGACCGGGGCAGATTTAAATCTATTCTCAGAAGATTTTGAGAAGTTCACAAAGTCTCAGGACTTTATTTATTTAATTAAACAGTTTATTTGAGAAATGTTGGTTGAGACCTTGGAATGCAGGTTCTGTGAAATAAGAAGAAAGCACACATGCCAAGTAGCTGTGCACAGGGAACAGCATAAGCATCATCTCATTCCATTCTCCAAAAACTCAATTTTAGTTTTGATAAAATTTCAGCATAGAAGGGTTGAGTAGCTTGTACAAAAATATATAGCCAAGGGTCCACAGAGATGGATTAGTGGTTAAAATCACTGGCTGTTTTCTCAGAAGACCTACGTTCAATTCCCAGCACCACCACCACTAAACATATATGTGCAGGAAAAACACTCATTCACATAAAATAAAAAGATGATTTTTGATGTTAAAAACTATATGGCCCAAAAAGACAGCACCCAGGCATTATAATCAACTGAAAGACAACAGGAGGACAGTTAAATACTCCCTTTGATGATTCTGTCACTGGGATCTTCTGGAAATGGCATGGAATGACTCCTAGGAAGGCAGTGGGAGCTGAGTCTGTGATTGTTGTAGGTGAGCTCCTTCCTCTAGGAAGCATGAATCTTCCTGTTCATTCTTGCTCCAGAATATGATGAAGTTGGCAGTATCCTCCATGCCTCTTCAAACCCTAAAACTTGTCCCTAAGTATTAATGATGCCTCCTTCAGAATGAAAACTTTCTTTCTGTTTAGGTTTTGGATGCACACTGGAATTTAATCACTGCATCAGTCTTTTTTTTTTTTTTTTATCAGTCTTTTGATTGAGCAAGCTTGACTGGGTTTTCATGACAATTGCTTTTTCAGGGACTTCACCTTTGATAGCTGTTTATCTGGTGCCAGTTCAATCACTACTACCACTATTTAATATTTTTAAAAGGAAAGGTCTTTCATTCTGACTTTTTTGATGCAGCTGTCTGGTAACATCAGAATCTGGATAATCCAGGCTAATTCACCAACTTCTACCCTAATTGTCTGGCCCATACAAAGGTGATTTGCTGGATTCTCAGCCTCATTTTACATGTGTAGATGAAGTCTGACTGTAGCTATTCAGGCACTATTAACTCAACTTAACAAGCAACCAAGGCTGTAATAACTTTGTATTTTAGTTTCAACTTAGATTTTAATTACAGTTTTCAAAAGTATATGATTGGCATGCCACTTTTGGAAATAACCTTGTGTAGGTAAACACTACACACAGCCTTATATATTTAATGCTCTGAAATATATCTGATATTTTGCCGACTAGTGAGCAACATTACTATTTTTATTTTTACTTGACTGATACATTCATCAAAGAATCTCTAGGTTGTATCTTGTAAAATGAAACAGTAGATGCAATCAATGCTTTGGAATATGATATAAAATATTGAGAGAAAAGTAATATGCTATGCACACTCTAAATTTTTGCCTGGGAGCAAAATTATGGCGAAACTATATACAGACGCAGGCTGGTCTTTGTGAGTTTGTGTGAGTTCCAGGATACCCAGGGCTATTGAGAGAGAGGGGGGGGGGGGAGAGGGAGGGAGAGGGAGGGAGAGAGGGAGGGATGGAGGGAGAGAGAGAGAGAGAGAGAGAGAGAGAGGGAGAGAGAGAGAGAACAACAACAACCCACCAACCAATCAACCAGAGCAAAGGGAAGAGGCATCTTTCCTTTGGCATTTCCCAATAGAGGCAGCAGAGTCATGACACCATTGACTCCCTCACTGCCTTCTCAGAGTCACTGTGAGACAGATGCCATTTTTATGAGCTATGTGGGCAAAGTGAACTCGAAATGGATGGATAAAGGTTTTAAATCCTGGGCCCCCTCCATCTGATACACTACTGTGTCTGATTAAACACACCGGACTTTTCATTAACCTGAAAAGTAGAGCTTCCAGAGCTGAATAGAGAGTTTTCAGAAAAAGAAATGGTTAATAAATATCTTGAAAAGTGTTCGAAGCCCTCAGACATTAGGGGAAATGGAAGCTAGAACTACTTTGAGAGTCTGCCTTACCTAGTCAGAATGGCTGTTAGCAAAAGGCCAAATGACAGGAGATGCTTCCTAGGTCATAAGAAAAAGGAAGTCTTATTTACTGTTTGTGGGAGTCTAGTATGGTATAGGTGTTATGGAAATCAGTCTGAAGGCTTAAAAGAGAACTAGCACATGCCCCAGATATCCTGGGCATATTTAATGGAATCTAGACTTTATACATGCTTGTTCATGTTTACTGCTACTCTATTCATAATAGCCAGGAAATGGAAACAATCTAGATGCTCATCAACTGATGAATGGATACTGTAAATGTGGTATGCATCTACAATGTAATTTATTTATTTAATTTTTATCTGTAATAAAAACGAGATCATGAAATTTGAAGGTAGAAGGATGACCCTGGGAAAAGTTATAGCCAACTAGGTCATCTAGGTGCAGAATGACAGATACTGCTTGTTTTCTCACCTGTGAATCTTTAGATATTCATGTTTTATTTGGAGTATCTAGAGAAACCAGGAAGTTAGAACATGGTCAGGGATGGGATGTGGACAGGTTTAAGAGGAGGGGTTTTAAAATGTAATTGAGAGTGAAAACATAAAACCATAAGCAAAATTCAATTGTTTCAGAATTGTTACTGTGTAGAAGTTCACTAGTTGGGGACAGGAGTTTTGAGTGTTTGAGTGGCTCCTTTAAATCAGTGGTGTGGTTTTGCTTATTTGTGAGTTAATCAGAAAAAAGCAAATTTAATTTTAAATAGAGGGGGAGAGCTAATAGAACACTGATAATGTGGAAATAGAGGAAGGAAACTCTGGGGTAGGTGAGAAAAATTTAGGCAGAGATAGAGTGGGGAGCTGCAGGAGATAAAGAGTCAGAGAGGAGGATTAATGAAAATGAAGGGTGTCTGTAAAACCCATAGAGAAGCACACTAGCTGTAAGCCAACTGAAAAAGAAGTAAGGTTTAAAAAGTTAAAGACTTAGAACTGGGCATATTGTGTGGCTGGATAATACTGTTCCTAGAAACCCGTTGTTAATTAAACTGAATTCTGTTGCTAGATATGTGATACCTCCTTATGCGCTGTTGATCAGAGAATCCATGGATGTTACCTAAACAAGAAGAATCTCTCTGGTCTGGAACTTGCTATGTTGATCACAGCAAGTTCTGTCTGCTCTATCTACTTCCTGATAGTAGGATGCACACTAGCATACCTGACTGAAGTACAGACTTGCCATTCTTCTTGGGTGCTCATCAAATCTAGGTGATAAGACCTGCCTGCAGAAGAGGTTGTGTTATAGAGGAATCAAACTAGAGTGAGCTGAAAGTTTCTTCCATGGTGGCTCACTTTCAATGTACAGTAATGTGATACGCAGGTTGCAGCGGAGGGGGTGATTAGGCACCATTGGTATTATACAACTGTTAACCCTATGCACTACAGTGCTAATCTTCCAGTCAAGGTATCCACATGAGTACAATAGTTGTACAACTATGTTTGCTGTAACCAACTACTCTCAGCTTGGATTTGAAGCTCACTCTAAAGGAGGAAATAAATGTTTGTATCTGGAGGTCATAACCCCAAGCAGGGGAATTACAATTCAGGTAACTTGACAGGGAATCAAATTGCAGTATAAATATCTATATTCATACCCATAGACAAATACTACTGTTATTGACAAAGAAGCTCTTTTTGTGGTCAACACCAGTGAATGCAGAGGTGCTCCACTGTTTAAGGAGCACAGAATAATAGCTGAGTGCTCAGAGTCAAGAAAAGTGTCTATATCTCCCTGACTAATGCTCGGGAAACACTGCAGAAGAAGGGGAGAAAGACTTTAAGAGCCATAAAATTGTAAGAAGGGGTATGAAATGTTATCTTCGGATCATGATATAGCCAAGGCATCTGTGCATACATTACATGTATTACATGTGTTGCAAACATGATCTTACAGCAACATGTGGTAGCCTTCATTGGATATAAAAATTAGGTTTGTCGATAGTCAAACATGGATTGGCGAGGGAATCATGGGCCCTTAACCCTCTGTGCTGAATTTTTGTCTGCATAAGGTCTATCCTATACATAGGGTCTATCCTATACATAGGGTCTATCCTATACATAGAATCTATCCTATACATAGGGTCTATCCTATACATAGAGTCTATCCTATACATAGGGTCTATCCTATACATAGGGTCTATCCTATACATAGGGTCTATCCTATACCCTATGAGAAAAGATAGTCAGATGGAAGACATGTAGCCAAATCTTCTTTTTCATGCTTTCTTTTTAGCTGCATTCCGCCATAACAAGGGGTCACAATAGCAAATCTCTAACCATGTACAATAGCACCTTCATGTTTTTTCCTTCTCCTGCTTGTGTTCTCTGAGATCCACACATTTTATCTGGTGCTCATGAAGCTTCTCTCATGACTAAAATGCCGGTCTCTCACTAATCCCATTCATCCTGGCTGCTTTCACAATTGTTTAAGGGTATAGTAACACATCACATCGCTTTCTATAATTGTTTCTTTTAACCTCTTGCTTTAATCTCAGGACTCCTCCTATCAGAGTCTCACAGCATTTAAGGGAGGATAGAACCCATTCAAATAAAGATTATAGTTTTCAAACACATGGTCACTGCTTGCCAAGCATGTCTTGTCCTGAAATTGCCTGTTAGTTATATTCCCAGGAGTATGAGCCCTGGTAGTTCTCAGTTCCTATGTATCAAAACATGGGCAATTTTATTCCTCATTGGAAAAGTCACTTTGATATATTACTGGATGTGTGTGAAAACAGATGAGTAGTGGGTGAGACTCAAAAGACACATCTGCTAGGACATGTTATTCTAAAGCCCTTCTGAGAAAGATGGGCATGTCCTAAGGGCCATTTTTGTGTATAACAGAATCTTTCAGAATAGTCAATTTGGTAAGGTGGAATAATTTCTCTGACTAACAGGGGAAAAATGGTGGAGTTAGGCACTGGACAGAAAGGCAGAGAGAATAAAAATAAATAAAAATAAAAATGTATTTTTTATTTTTATAGAAGCATGGCTGGAAGAGGACCAACAGCAGCTATTCCAGTGGGAAATGTTGGGCCCGATGGCTGTGAGAGATTCAGCTTCACATATCCCTTCTTTTGTAGCCTGGTTTTGAGGGGAAAAAGTTTATAAAACCTACAGTTTGTGTAAGTTAATCATTTAGGGCAAAACCAGTAAACACAGAATTCTCTGGTGATAGGCACACTGTGCGAATGAGTGAAGTGATGTAGACTGTGGCCAACCAAAGCGCCAATTTACATGTCTAATTATGAAAGACTTTTGTCCCAGAGACCTCTTCTGGTTGCCCTAACTTTGGGAAATTTAAAAGAGATGTGGAGCATGGCTGCCAAGTAGATGGGAGATGATCCCAAGGTAGTAGATTAGGCACTAGGCTAAAAGGGTAGAATCAGATAAATGTAGCAGACATAAACGCTCAGCCGGGCCACAGCACTGCTCAGTAAACTACTCTGCTTGAGAACTAGAGAAAGCTTGTTTTATTTATGAAAAAGAGGGTTAGAAAAATTCATCCCCTAGATGCCTAAATCATCAATTGAATCCTCCACACGCCCTCATACCCACTGTGAGTAGTTTCTCATGGCATAGGCAGGCAAAAACTTTAGTGTGGGGCACAGTTCAGTGTCATGCAGTATCCAAAGAGCCTGAAGTTAGCAGAAATTCAAAGAGAGGGTTTTAGATCTTCCCAAGTTGTGGTATTGGCTGAAGTCCAAGCCAATTATAGCTACATCTCCAAGGTGAAGAAGGACACAGCCAACATCTGGGTTCCATTTATAATCCCAGTGTTCCAGGAAGACAGAAGAACTAGTTACACGAGTGTTGAGTGAGAAGACCTTAGAAGGGCCCATGCACAATGCCCTTAGAAGCATTTTCCTGTCTGGCAGCTGCCCTGTGACATGAGGGAGCTTGGCTCCTTCCATTCTGTTGTATCTGTAGGAGTGTTCTCATCTTGGGAGTGCTCAATATTTTCCCTTCAGTGGATGCAGGCTGGTACAGAATCTCAATGACTGGAAAATGGGTGTGAGCAGCTGAAAAATGGGGAAAAAAGTTCTGCAGAGCCTATTGTGGTAGGGCGCTTCATTAGCTGATGCAGCAAGATTAGACACAACGGGCAATTCAAGCTTAGTTTGACTAATTCCGCTTGAATTTGTACATGTGAATTTACCTGAACGCAGGTGCTAAGAACATCAACAGGCACCCTCTGAACCCCCAAATCTTGATCTTTTATCATTTGCCTTAGTGGTTATTTTTGTATAATGGGTAACGGGCTTTCTAGTAGCTAGACCTGGACAGAGCACACTTACTTTCCTTTCTTATTTGCAGCTGGCACATCCTTCTTCTGCTGTTTCTCTGGTCACAGGAAGTGAGCTGGGCAAAAGAAGGTTAGGGAGGAGAAAGAGGAGAAATAGGGAAAGACAAAGAAGAGGGGAAAAAGTAAAAGGCTTGTGATCAAGTGTAACCCAAGAGGGAGCATCCTTTTGGTTACACATACACAGGATGTGTTAGTGTGACTATAGCTCGTTGAGGGTCATGGAGGAGGCATGGACTTGGACTGAAAGCTTCGTTTCCTAGTACACAAACTCCTTGCTGGACCAACTGTAGCAAAACCATCAGTCTTATATCACAGAAGGTATCTGGCCACAACCAGGAAGAAAAAGGTGACCTTTATGAAGGACAAGTGATATGGAAAGCAAGTGCTACTTGTCTGCCTGTGTGCAGTTACTTTTTTGTCTAGTCAAGAGGAAAATGGCATCCTCTTGGAGAAAGCTGTCATTGCTGGGGATACAAACTATAGGACAGACTATGCAAAATATACCTGCCTCCTGTCAATCTTCCTTGATTGCTTAAAAAACGTTCATGAGATAAAGCAGAGCTCAAAGACAGGATCCTGCCTTGTCTGAAACCTATAGACACAGTTCTTGACTTTCTAGTCAATAACACACTGAACATTTTTGACATTCCCAATTAGCCTAAGTCAATTTGAGCTGGGATTTCATCATTTTAAACTGGGGGTTTAACAGAGTCCATGTACCATCCTCTTGGAATTTCCCAACGATTAACTGGTAATAACTACACAAGAAGACAAAATAGCTACAGCCTTGTGAGGACAAGAATATTTAGGATGAGAAATATGACAGAGAAAGCATAAGGAGGAACATGGGAAGCTGTTGTTAGACTCAAACGCATCTTCTTTGTTGCAGACCCTTCATTAACTAATCTTCTTGTCCTTATTTGTCTGTTTCTCTTTGCTATAACAAATTATAGGGGGTGGAGGTTGTTTACGTGGGTGCTGCTCTTGCAGAGGACCTAAGTTTGGTTCCCAGGCAGCTCACAGATGCCTGTAACTCTAGCTCTGGGTGAGCTGATGCCCTCTTCTGGCTTCTACACAATGTATACCCACCCACACAGAGACCTATGCACGTGGCTAGTTCTTAACAAATTATCTGAGGCTCAATTCTTTATAAAGCAAAAGGGTTTATTCAGCAGAACTTTAGGATATGAAAGTTCAAGATTGAGAGTCCTCAACATTTTGACCTCTGGAGACATGACAGTAATGAAGCAGAAATACATCTTAGGCTCCCACATAGTGAGACAGGAATCCAGAGAATCAGAAGGCATCCTCCTTGCTCTATTATAAGTTTGATTCCTTGAGAACAGCTATGGCTATAACAGCATTAACTTACAGTCTTCCATAGGCACACCAACCAATGTGTGTTCCTCCTCTTAATGGTTCCAATCATCTCAACACCAGTATTCTGAGGACCAGGCCTCCAAATAAACCCCTGTGGGGCAATGTCGCTGTATTGAATTGTGCCCTCTTCTTCTCAAAAAGAAATGCGAATCCCAGGAACCTCAGAATACTAATTTATTTGAAAACAAGTCTGTAGAAGCAATTAGTTAAAACAAAGTCAGACTGAAGTGGCAGAGAATGGATGAGTGGTCTCGACTCCTTAAGAGGAGATGGGTGCAAGGAGAATGACCCAGGCATAGATAAGAGAAGTAGCCAAAAGCCAAGGAATAGCAAGCAGATCAGGGCTCTGAGAAGCCTGTGAAGGCAATGATGGCTTTCCCCATACGCTGCAGGGAAACACTGGCCCTGTAGACCCTCTGACTTAGCATTCTGGCATTTGGAAATATAAGTCAGTGCCTGCCTTGTTTAAGCCTTCAGCTGCCTAATAGCTTGCTACAGCACTGCCGACAAACCAACAAGAGGGTTGTTAAGTCTTGAGGGTTGTTGATTCCTTGAGAACAGCTAAGGGCTATAACAGCATTATGCTTCATTTTGGAAAATAAATCCATCTTAAAGGTTTAAATCTTGTGAGGATATCTCAGGGTATCTATTGCTGTGGCCATGGCCAAAAGCAACTTAGGGAGGAAAGGGTTTGTTTGTTTTACAATTCCTGATCACAGTCCATCAGTGAGGGAAGCCCAGGCTGGGGCCCAAGGCAGGAACCTGGAGGCAGAAACTGAATCAGAGACCATGGAGGAGTGCTGCTTACTGGCTTGTTCCCCATGGCTTGTCCTGCCTGTTTTTTTTTTTTTTTTGTTGTTGTTTTTTTTTTTAAATATGACCCAGGACCATCTGCCTAAGGATGAAAGGCTCTTCATCCCCCATATCAAAAAATTCACTATAGGTGAATCTTACGGAATATTTTCTCAATTGTATGTCCCTTTCCCCAAATGACTCTAGGTGGTGTCAAAGTGACAAAAAAACAAAAACAAACAAACAAAAAAAAAAACAACAAAAAACTAACATAGAGGACTTAAGACATTAAAATTTCCCAAGAAATTTGTATGTGAAATGACTACTGGCGAGAAAAGGCAGGAATGAATGTATAAGAATGGAATTCCGATGGAATTGAGGAATTGCCTCTTCCGTATGCATCCTACATAAACGCTCCTTACAACAGAAATTCCTTTAGGGAGATAGAGATGACTTGGGAGCCTCTGCAGGGCAGGAGGTGGGTGATGCAAAGCATTTAAGGTTCCAATTTTAAGGCCACCCCAACTTCAAGAATTCTTCTTGTTTCATTTTGGGATTTGTATACAAGACTTCCCTGGGCAAAAGAGTTATGAAGCTGTCATGTATTGAAACTCCATGGCATCATTTAACCCATAGCAAGGCAATTTCTTTTTTCTTCGCCATTTCTGCAAAACTTGTCCACTTACACGCGTTTGTCAGCCAATCAAAGTTGCTCATTTCTCCAAAGGTGAGGACATCAAAACATAAGATGCAAAGCAGAGTTCCTTCTCGGTTGTTAGCAAAATTCTGATAGCATAGTGGGAAACTTTGCATTTTTTCTCTTTGTGCCAGGGTTTTTTAGAACCCCAAATCAAGATCCTTATGACTCAGAATGTGCTGGGAGACTGTTAGAAGTAAAAGTCGAAATATGTATTTTATGCTTGTTGATTTATGGGCTGTCCATTTCGCCACTGGATAAGCAGAGAAAACTATCAGGATGCAATATTTGCATTCTCGAGGTAGAGGCAGCAGCAGCCCCAAATGCCAGAAACAACGGTATGTGACATTAAAGAAACACAGCAGCCCTCTGACTAACTTGCAATCCCAAAACGAAAACAGTTCTCACACACTATATCGTCAGGAATAATCTCACTGGAGATACATAGCCATCCGGGGACTTAGGAGGACTGCTGTTTCTCTCTCATTTACCAGTAGGCTCAGAGCCTAAAGAGGCTGAGGGAATACTCCGGGCCTGAGGCCAGTTGGGGCTACCTCTGCTGAAATCCCTGCTCTCAGAGATGAGTGGAGGGTGTTCCACTCTTCCCCCTTCTTTTTGCCTTACAGAGTGTTTTAGTGAAGAGAAAGCTTAAAAAATGGCTAAGAACTGTCTGGAGCCCGACTTTATTTCCAGGGTTTCTACACTGCAAGTTTAAGTCTCTCTCTCTCTCTCTCTCTCTCTCTCTCTCTCTCTCTCTCTCTCTCTCTCTTGTCTTTGTCATAAGCAACAAGTCACCAGAAACAAATAACAAATACTGTCAATTCCGTTAACATTTTTCTCCAGTTTAGCACATGAACTTCAAAATGCTCTTCAAATTATAATAGCTATTCATCCACCCACTCTGTGCCTTCAAGACAGCTGCCACAGAGCACCCTGAGCACCAAGGCACTGCTGGTGGGCCGACTGCTTACTCCGGTATTCTGGAATGTCTCTTGGGTTTTCTTCTGTCTTCCACCCCCTTGAGATCCTCCCTTACAGGTTGGGGTGAGTACCTGGATGGGGGGGGAAGAGAGTTAAGAGTGGACTGGTCGGTTGAAGTAACATGGGTCTTTTAAAAGAAATCAAGGACAGGCACTGTGCATCTTAAGGCAAAGCACCCGGTTCACGTCTGAGTTCTCAGCTCAAGTCTGGGCTCCCAGCTCGGGTCTTTGTGTCCTTTGCAAAGAGGCCCACGGGAGATGGCAGGCTGTACGGTGAGACATCCCAAACGGGGTCGAATGCAACGGGGGTGGGGGGGGGAAGGAGGAAAGTCTTCAACTTTCAAAAGCATCAGCCCGCGAGAGGAAGTTTCAGGCTTGGCCTAGGGAAAAGTACCAGGAGGTGTGCGGGGGTGGGGCAGTGGTGATCTGAGAAGGTCTCTTGAGAAGGAAGGGGAGTCCAAAACGAGAGCGGGGGTTGGGGTAAGGCGAAGAGACAAGGCATGGGCGCTTCGCCCAGCAGCGCGCGAGCCCCGGCTGCTCAGCTGCGCGGGAGCGCAGGCCTGGAGGGCTCGGGTGACATCACCCGCGGGCCCCTTCCTCCTGCCGGGTGGGTGGGGCCTGGCGCGCCGCGCGGGCGCGGGGTCAAGGAGGGGGAAGAGGAGGAGCAGGCCTGGATGTGTCTGTGTGAGGACCCGGGAGGGGCGGAGGCGGTGGAGCGCGTGGCTCCCGGCTGCCCGCGCCAGTCCTGCCCGGCCCGACGCGCGGCCTCAGTGCTGCCCTCGGCGCAGCGCGCTGGGATCCGCGCGCAGAGCAGGACCCAGCCGGGCGCGGCCTGGAAGGAGCGGGAAAGCAAAGTAAGGCGAGCAGTCCTCCCAAGTTTTTGTTTTGTTTTTTTTTTGTTTTTTTTTTTTTTTTAAACCAACTTCGCCCCCTGCGGCGGCGGCGGCGTCCCGCTGCTCGGCGCGTTCCCCCAGCGCTCCTCCGAGTGGCGGAAATTAGAGGGACGGGCGGGGGTGGGGGCGCGCGGGGGAAGAGGGAGCCGGGAGGGAGAGGAGAGTCTGACCACTTCTGTGAAAACTTGGGGAAGGAGGGCGGGGAGGAGGAGGAGCGCAGGAGCGCGCGGAGGGGAGCGCGAAGGGCGCGCGCGGCGGAGCTCAACTTTTTGCAACCGGGGCGCTCGGCCTGGACGGGCCCTAGTCGCGGAAAGTCGACTTGACGGTCGGGGGCTCCTTTCTTTTCTCTTTCTCCTCCCACCCGCGGTTGAACCAAATCAGAACTGTCACTCAGGGCCGGTGACTCAGAGGGATCAGATTACAGGATCCCTGAAACTGATGCGCGGGCTGCAGCGGCGGGAGGGAGCGGACCGGGCCGCACCGCCGGCGCCCGCACACTCGTCCGCCCGCCCGCCGCTCCCCTCCGCGCCCGCTCGCCCCGTCGTCGGCCCACGCCACACCATGCCCGCCGCGGCCGCACGCTGCGATCAGTCCGGTCATCCACGGTAGCCCGAGCCACCCGGCGCTGCGCCGGCGCGGGTCTGTGGATTTGGGACCTGACAGCCAAAGCCGCAGGTATGTCCCGCCTGAAGTTCTTTGTTTTGCGGGCCCCCGCAGCCCGCCCTGTCGAAGCTTCCTGGCGGTGTCCGAGCGGCATCTGTGCGCTCGCGCCTTCCCGCGCTCTCGGAGTCTGGTCTGGGCTCTCGGGACTGCAGAGCTCCTGCCCCGGGGTGCGCGGACCAAGTTTGCAGCAGCGGCGCCCGTGCCTACTTCTTCGCCAAGTGCTGCGCAGAGATCGGGGAGCCGGGAGCTGCGCCTTGTCCTCGCGCTCCGGCAAGCCGCAGCTTGGCTTGCGCGCACCGCCTGGGGATGCGCCCGGCCGCCGCTGCCGGGCTCTCCCCGGTCCCGCCTTCACTTCTGAGGGTTGGGGTGCGGGGTGAGCGGATGGAGGGCGCGCCTCCGCGGTGGGAGAGGAAAAGTGAAAGTTGTACCATCTGTGCGTGATTTGGAACTCTGTCTCTTCCTTTCCAGTGGTAGAGCAGAAAGAAAGAAAAGAGAGAGAGAGAGAGAAAAGTAGCCTTGACCCTTGCGGTAATCTAGAGGCCGAATTTGCAGAGCAGAGTTGGGTATGGATCAGTGTACTTACTCTGCAGGGGATACTTACTTTCTGGAGTTGCAGCGAGGGCCTGAGGATGTGGCGGAGTTAATATTGATCATACGTTTGAATAGTTGTTGAGGCGACTTTTCAGCAGATGGCCACATGCCCTCACACTCGGCCCGGCCTTTGCTTATTATCCTTTGATGAACTTAGTATCCTTCTGTGAACTTTGTGCCTGTGTCCCGGAGTGCACCTTTTTGAGTACCAAGCCATTACCTCCCCTCACCCGCCAGGCTTTCTTGGCTGTGTGTGTGTGTGTGTGTGTGTGTGTGTGTGTGTAAAGACCACTTAGGGAAGTTTCCTGCACCGCGTTTACCCTCTCTCCTCCCCCAACTTGGTTGTAAGATTCTGGCCTTGGGTACAGTGCTTATGGCCCTCTGCCAGTTTATATGTACATATATTTATGTAAAACATTTTCTCCCAGCTCTGTGCCAGCTGTTCCACATTTTCCAGCTGCCACTTCAGTTTGAAATGATGGACTGTCGTCCTCAAGTAAAAGAACTCTTTAGTCCGAGGTATGGAGGGCCGGCCGCTGTGCAAATACAGGGGCAGTGCCATTAGCCCGCTGGTATTATTAGTTCCAAAAACACCTCATGCCCTTCTTTCCCTCTCCTTCTCCTCCTCAATTACAGCTTTTCACAGCCCAGTACGACGTGCACTCTGCTGAACATCCAAGTGATTAGCACACTCTCCCCCCCAAAAAAAGATTTTGTGCAGAACTTGGATGAGGCCGGCTGGCTGGCTTTCTCTCTCTCTCTCTCTCTCTCTCTCTCTCTCTCTGAAATATGTGTCTGGTGGAAATAACTTCTTGAAAAAGAGTTGCGGCTTGAGAGCATTGGGCATGGCTGGGGGAAGGGGAGCCGTGCCCTGCCATCTGAAATAATCTCATTTTAGTCTATTTTAGGGGAAACCCTTCCTTCATTCTCATGTCCCAAGCGTGTACTGTTTGATGTCTTCACGTGTTATGGACTGAATTTTTCAAGAACTGGCCTAAAGTATTAATTTTGAGTATTTATGTAATTGCTCTGTAATTTGAATAGGTGCCTTATTGATTGATTCCTGTAATTATTTCATTTGGGTTTTAAATTAAAAATTAATAATAGTCTGACAGTTTCTTAATTACATGTGTCAAGATTATTTTGAAGCAGGAAAATGCTGTTTTAAAATAGTGAAATAACCTCAGAATCACTTCATTTTTCTAAGGCAGCACAGTAGAGGATATATAAAAGCAGTGGTGATTGGTTTTAACAATGTAAACTGTGCAGAGTATCTACAGAATTTGTTTATGTTAGGAAATATTGGCTTTAACAATCTGGTCCACAAGCTCTGTGGCCAGTTAGATTATAGTCAGACCTTAAAACAAACATGAAATAACATTTAAATTAGCTGAAATTGCATATTTATACAGAGCAGAGAGTTTATTTTACACTAAAAGCTATTTAATTAGAAACTCTCCGCCTAAGGGGAGATCCTTTCAGGGTACGTAATTCTTAAAGTCAGCCTAGGGAAGCTTTGGTTTAGATGCATAAATAAGTTCAACGTGAGAGGTGTCTGCTGAAATTTCACACAGGCAGAAATACTTTAAAAGCTATAGATTGCTTTATTGCTAATAGACTGGCAGGTTTAGCTCAGATGCCCACCAATTCCCTTTGCGTTTTCCACACTCACACTCCTTGATTGAGTTCTGGTGTCCATACCGTTTTTTATTGTATGTCTGATTTGCAAAGGAGAACATTCAGTGTTGATGAAAAATGTCTCCGTTATTTCACTTCTTACTTAAATGCAAGAATTGTTAATTTAACAATTGGATTCCAAAGTCTAAAAGTTGGACTCTCCTTTGTTTTGAAGTCAGTGAAGTTTTCCTAATTATCTGCATGCTGCTAGAGTTAGACTTCCTCTGGGCCCAGGCATTTAGAAGTGAGTCCCCTGCAAGGCACCCATCCTGCATGCTGCAACACCCGCCCCCCCCATGCTGCAACCCCCTCCCTGATTTCTGAGGACCGTTTGGAAGCTTATGAAAGGAAACACTTTAATGCTCATTTTTGTATGCACTCACTTATATGGAGACAGCAGTGCTCTAAGAGAAATCAGTCTCGAAGACATGAATCAGTGAGTCATGAAATGTTCAGGAAAACCTTAGTAATGGAATGTTAATGCTTTTAGACGATAATAGATTATCTTAAAAGTCAGACTTTTCTTCTTTCTGCAATTGTTGTAAATCCCCAGCTGAAGAGTTCTTTGAAGGAGGTTTTAGTTCTCCTGGCATTCATATTCTGAGGTTGGTCTGATTTGCTTTGGATGATTCAAGGAATTTTCTGCCAACTTTTATATCGAGAGGCAATCAAAGGCTGAAATGGCTACAGAACAAACACATACAAACACATTTGTTAAACAAACACATTTGTTAAACAAAAGGTCCTCTAATAATGATTTCAGGGTGTCTTCTCCTTAAAGCCCTGGAGAAGCTGCTGCTCTTCACTTCACATTGTCAGGTTTTTTTTTTTACATGGAAATTGATCTGTTCTACTTTCAAAGCAAATAGAGGCAGACAATAAACTACAATGGGGCCAGGCACTGCTGCAAACTTTCTCAAGTGCTTTCCAGTATATTTTTCATCTTTACTTTATTTGATGGGCCTGTGAAATAGAGCTGTAGACTGGTGAAGACTTTAAATGAAATTTCACACTTTGATGATTTTTTTTTAAACTTTGATATATTGACAGCAAAAGGAGCTGCAGAAGCTTTTATATAACTTGAGCAGTAACGCCAAGCAGCAGTCAAATGTCTCTATGCATTTGTGTTTAACTGCAGAAGAAAAACATGTCCATGGGCAGTAGAGGTTCTTATCAACCCCCTAATCCCAGATCCCAGCAAACCTTGAGGGCATGCCTCAGATCTTGCTGAAGTCACTGTGGACTCTCACAGTTTGCAGATTAAATATGCTATGTGTTCCTGGCTCCAGCAGTGGTTTTATGAGCTCACTAAGCTTCCTGTCTTAGTATCCTTTTCTTAGGTTTTTAGGGCCCATTGAAGGCTATGTTGTCTGAAATAAGTGGTGCTTGTTAATTTAGAGACTCTTTACATATTTCATTCTCTCTCTAAAAATTGCCATATTTATTATTTTTAAACTGAAAAGCTAATTATGTCTGGAAAGGGGGAGGAGTGCTGTTGAAAAGAAGCTGTGTGTGGAGTGTTTATGAGATCATTTGTTTGGAAACTTTTGTTGTCTGCATTGCTTTTACCACACTTTCACTTTGCCTAACCCTTGAAAAGTAGACTTTTTCCATTTGAAACACTAAAAGCACAGTAGTTTTCTACATATTTCTCAGCTGCCACTGTGCGCCTGTGTGTATATATGTGTATGTTTCACCTGAAAGTGGTTTTTTTGTTTTTTGTTTTTTTTGTTTTTTTTTGTTTTTTTTGTTCTGGTTGTGCATATTTCAACCCGACAAAATGTCTCAGAAAATCTATGGCTTTCTAAAGTAGCTGAATGAAAAAGCCATTACATAGTTAATAAGGTGGCACTGGGACATTTCGGCCTCCTCCTGAAAGGCAATATTGTATTGAGTTCTATGTCTGCCTCTGTGGTATCTGTAAACTAGATCCTCTGATATGGCATGCTAGCGTTTTGTGTACGAGTCATAATTAAAAAAGAAAATACTTACATCATTGTCCAGCAGCGTGTCATATCATTCCCAAGAGAACCCAAGCCAATTTTGTGTTTAAAGGTTATTCAATGAATGAAATCGTGAAAGCTCATTTGTCAAAGTACTGCATGGTTTCTGTTCGGTTTTCAAGCCCCAAACTCATTGTCTGCCCTAGCCCAGGCATTAGTCATCAGTGTATTAGGGCTGCCTTCAGGCCATGCTGCCCAGCACTTCTTCACACTATTACAGCTTTGAAAGTGTACTCTGTCGACTTGTAGAATTACTGCTCTGATTTCCGCTTGGCTGCTTTGAGGTAAGTCCCCTCCCTCCCTCCCTCCTAGCTGACTGTAATCCTCGCTTTCTTTCAAAGCTCCTTTCCAGTGATTTAGAAAACTTTCTTAAGGACCCTGTTGGCATCCTACCACGGTTTTGTTATAGCATGCACTATACATTTAAATTGTACCTGAAGAAACTTGGATTGGTTGCAGACCTGAAACATTCAGAGGGGGGGTTGCTTTGCTATGGAGGGGAGGGGTGTTGCAGCAATAACTATTGACATCGCACATTCGTTTTATGTTTTAGGATTAATTCAACAAGAAGAGATAAGTACCATTCTTAAAATCCCTGTTGAAATACATGGAAAATATATAACATATTTGTTTATTTTTAAAGCAGATTTTTTTTGAAGATTCAATAAAATGCCTAACAAGAGTGTTTTATATTATATTCTGTCATTTAAAAAAAGATGGAAAACTCACCAATTAGATAAAAGTTCAAATTTTATTAATGAAGGAATGAGGCAATTAAGCCTTGTTACTGATTACATTTTATGATTTTTTTTTTTAAAGTGTAACTCACTCCAAAGATTTATTAGTGTGTGAAGAAACGTCATGAAGCAGCTTTGAATGACTGAGATGTATGGAAACCTGGACTCCAGCGGCCAGGCATGGGTATTAGGCCATGGTGCTGCAGGACAAGGCCTGCTGTTAGAACTGTGAAACGGAATTCTCATTGAGGATGTCTGTAGCAGTTGGTGCAGGCTCGACTGACAGTCTTGTATGGATAAAGGCTGAAGGATGAGTCAGCTGGAGAATGTTGTTTGAATAAGACAGTTTACAGAATAAGTGGCCCATGGGTAATTAATTCTTACAAAGTAGACCCTACATCAGAAAATCCTTAAAATTTGAAAACCTGGCTTTTAAAGTTGCAATTGAGATCTAACTCTCAAAATATTAAAAATTAGGGGGGTAAAATGAGGAGAATAGTATTGCATGAAAACAAGCTGAGTATCTGTAGCTTATCTGTGGCTGATTTTAATACCTAAATATTGCTTTCACTTGTGTGATTCGATAGCCAGCTGCTAGCCTGGTGTGGTAGCTCATGCCTTGGAAGGCTGAGGCAGGAGGATTGTCATAAGTTTTAGACAAGCCTGGGCTTTATCATCAGTTCTAGGCTGCCTGGCCTGTAGTGTGAGAACCTGTTTCAAACATTAACAGCAACAAAATAGTTAATTATTATGCATAGATTCAGTATATCTCCTTAAGCTTTATTGTAAGGGTAGAGAGTCTGAGGCACTGTAAGTTATATACATTCTATGTGAATAGCGTTTTTTTTTTTTCCTGCTGCTATGCAAACATGCTTAATTCTTTCACATCTCGGTGAAGCACTCACACTTTTATATGTGGATATGTGGTAAGAAGACTGTTATGGAGCTGAATATTTATAGACTAATGTAGAAGGTCTGGTCTAGTTTTCATAGGAAGGCAAGGTTGGATCCAGCTAATGCAGAAGAAGTTTAGGTGTCAGTTTGCTTCCCCCCACTGCTGTTCTCTGTCAACTGATGTCCTCCATGCTGGGCCAGCCAGAGCACAGGAGGCTGGTGTGGTAGGAGTTGTGGGAAACTCAGAAGGGGCCCTGAGTATTCGACCTCATACTCCCCTTGAATGTTTGTTATAAAATACCTCTGGCAGCTGGGCAGGAAGCTTTTGCATCAACACCAGAGAAGGCACAATAATGACATTTTGTGATTTTTTTTTTAGAGTAGTAACTGCTCATGTTGAATAGTTCCCTAGCTGATTGATTTTAAATATATAATTTTCTGAAAAGTTTAGATAGAGCTGATTTATGAAAGCAAACTTCACTGGATCCAGGCAATTATTTCCCTCATAGAGCAACTCCATTTTGGGATGTCTGTCAAAATGTTGTTTGTCTACAATCAGAAGCACCACAATTGTAAGGAAGGAAAATTGAAAATAATAAAGTGCAGATTTGGGGAATCCCTTGGTTTTCCAGTGGGCAGCTTAGATAGAGTTCAGTTTTCTTATTCACAGATGAGGTTTTCTGCTTTCTTGACTTTGGGAAAAGTAATCGTATAAAGGTGAAATAATTGTATATAGTATTTTTAATACTATAGTTAAACATTAATGAAGATTTCATTAGGACCTTATGAAATTGGGCTTCCATTTCGGCAGAAAGCAAGGTAGTGCAGACAGGAAGTGAAGGAAAGCCAAGCATCTTGGGAATTGTCGGTGTGTCACAGAGGTCATGCATAACTAATTGATTTTAGGTTCAGAAAGATATTTTGAACAGAAAACCTCAAGCACATTACAGACCTCTTAAGTTTCTTTTCTATGTGAGATTACAAGAAATGGGCTAATTGTTTTGCATTTTGCTTACTGAACCTCAAGATAATTTCTCACTTCCGAAACTGATCAAAAAGTTTTAAAATCATTATGATCCTGTTCTTTGTTGGGGAAAAAGGTACTCTCTCCAAATTATTTTCCTTAGTAAATGGGTTATTTAATAGCTCCAGAAAGGTATAAATATTAAATAAGATTTTTTTTGCCCATTTAAAAGGAACATGGTTCCTCCCTCCATGAAGTAGCAGCTGATGCCCCAGTAGTAGGGTATGAGAGAACTATCACCCTTCTATGATAGCTGCAGGAAAGCCTGCACCCAGAATCCCTTCTCAGCCTGCTTCAGTGTGGAGTTTTGAAACATTAGCATGTGCGGGAGACCATTGAGCTCACCAGTGTACAGGCAGGTGTGAGTGAGTAAAAGCCTTGCTCTCCTGGAGCAGCAGGTTCTGGAGCTGCACAGTGTGGGTGTGGTGCACTCCCATTAGGCCTGCTGAGTGCTGCCTTTCCCTGCAGCTCTCCTAGGGCCTGGTGGTGTCCTAATGCATGAGAAGCAGACCGGGTTACTATCAGTCTAGCCTTCTGCTTAGTTGTCTTGAATCCTTAAATGCATTAAAAACAAAACAAAACAACAACAACAAAAACCATCAGAGTTACTGCCAAAGTTCAGGTATCTTAACAGCAAAAGCAAGTGGCTTAAGGAACTGGGTATTGGCAGTGGGCTGTTTGCAAAGGGCACTGCCAGTCTGTGACTGCAGCAGCTTCATCTCACCCTAGACTACAACTACAGCCAGTTAATTCTTTCAGGAGAAAGGCCATTTTAAACTTTGGTGTGGTTAGCACTGGTATTTTCTTCTGAAAAAAATATGTTAGTGTTCAGGTTGTAAAGGAATCCTGAATATCTACAGTTTGGAACTGCCAAGGGGAGAGGCTGGTTTGTGCAGGTTTGAGAGTTGGGATTTTTTTTTTTGAAAAGGATTCTTTACTATTACAGGAAGCGTCTTGGTGGTTAAGGCTCTCATGGAAGGCTTTCTGAGAGACACTGAGGCCATGCACCTGCCTTGACCGTTCCCAGCAACTGCATCTATTCATGGCAGCCTGGGAGGGGCCAAGCTGATAGACAGTAGACATTTTTGTGAATGAACATATTTGTTTTCTTGCAGAATTTCCGACTGTTCCCCAGTGTTTTATAATATTGCCATGCTCATGCGTGTGCACACACACACACACACACACACACACACACACACACACACGCCGTGCACAGTCATACCTATTTGAATTTGGCTAATTCAGACTACATGTATACAACAAACAATTTCCTTTCCCACTGACTATTGGACATTTTTCTGGGCCAACTATAGAAAGAGTTTGCAAGTACCCACAAATATTCCTGGAAAGCGGAATAACTAATCTGACCCAGATAAGGCCTTTCAGGAAGTCTCCCCAGGCTGCAGCACTCCCCTTACCTGTCTCTCTCTGGCTTGAGAACCTTCACTAGCAGCTCTTGAAGACAAGGCTGCAGTGGTTCAGAGGTGGAGCCAGGCTTAGGGATGCAGCTCCTGAGAGGGACAGGGTACCCCTTGGGAGGCCAGCACCTTGGGTGGCCAGCAGGGCGCTGAAGAACAGTGGGTGAACAGGAATTAAGGCGCAGTGGTTGGAGGTGTGAGGCTGCTCCACTCTGAGGTGTCAGATCAAGAAACCATCACTCCCCCCCCCAAAAAAAAGCTTTCAAACTAACTGTCCTCTTAGTAAATGAGACATTAGTGTAAAAGTGTTTTGAAAATGTAGTGTTCTCTCATCTCCAAAATTCTTCATTTTGGTAAATGTTACCTCCAACCCTGTCACTTTCAGAGTCAATGTCTGTTACAAGTGTTTTTCCTGGTAGCTTCAGAAAACATTTATAGTCAGTTTTAGGGGAGGTTGAGGTGGGTTACATTTGGAATTCAGAAAGAAGAGATGTACCTTTCAGGGAAATTGCTAGAAGGGGTGGGTGTGGGTGTAGGAAAGCATCTGAAATGAATTGTCCTCTGGACTTGGGCCTCTGGAAGGTACCAGAGGTTTGCAATACTTGAATGAAAAAAGATTTGGTCCCTTTGCCTCCAGGAAGGAGCTTTTATCCCTTTCTTTTACCTGTGGAACTTAAGCCCTCAGGAGACAAGTTCTAGTTGCAGGCTTTCTAGGCAGCTGATTTGCCTGTACCCTTTTTCCTAGGATTCAAAATTAGGACCCCACCCTCACCCAAAGAGAGAGAGAGGGAGAGAGAGAGAGAGAGAGAGAGAGAGAGAGAGAGAGAGAGAGAGAGAAAAGAGAAAAGGAAATCAAAGTAGAAACAAGCCAGTGTCTTGCTCCTGCAATCCTGCATGCACTGTCCCAGTCAGTGGTGAAGGACTGAAGGGACAGGCTGGAGTTGTAAACAGGAAACTGCCTCGGGAGGAAAGTCTTGATTTCATTCATATCTGAAAAATAGTAGCATGTGTCCTACAGAGAAAAGTATTTGGAATGAAGTGGAATTAATTCCTCCTCTTAATTCTTACAGTCTAAGCGCTGTCTATACTGTTTTGCTTAAGGTAGTCTAGGCTCTCAGAGTGGTATGGGGTGATGCTTCCGCTTGCCACGGTTTAGCATTCCAGCCAGGGTCAACTCTGGTCTCTCTTTCCAAATCCCTTAATGTTCTATGAAAAAGCCACCCTGAAGGGAGAAACAGTCACCATTTCCATAGTTACAAGGGGTGTGGGCATATATGGTGTTAAAGTGTTCTCTTTGTGACAAGGATAAAATTGTGTTTTTATCAGTAAAATAAGTTGATATAACTCACCATGCTATACAGGAAGCAGATGTCTGCCTTGGCAAGTTGCCACATTATAGCCCTGCACTGAGCATTGACTACACTTAAATAATTAGTTGCTAATTAATGAGATCCAAAAATAAGTTGTCAAAATAGAAGAAGGGGGTAGACTTTTTAAGTTACCAAGGGCCTAGTTTTTTAAAAAGCTATTTCAAATAGGGGTGGGAATAGTATTTTTCAAGACCATTAATTAATAGCTTTCAGGTGGTGCCTCTTGGCACTTGAGTCTTTTCTCCTTTGTGATGAATTCTGGGAGGGTGAGTTGCTTTGTTAAAATGTTGCCTTAAGGGGTACCCAAAAACTGCATAAAATTCAGTTTTACCAAGGAACTCAGTGACTTGTTGGTTTTTACCAGGAACCTTCATACTTGATGGAATGCTGTCTGGTTCTTTTGTGTGTTATATTTCCATTTTGCAGTTTAGACAGTGTACTGCCCCAACTCAGCTAGTAAAACTGTGTATCAGTTTTTGAGGAGAAGAAGATTGTGGTATCTGAAGTGGGTGCTTTGACTAAGGATTCCTTGTAAAATTTTTAGCTTTTATAGAATTAGTCAGTTTTCAGTGGAACATTTCAGATAGAAAAAGATGTATGTAGCTAGCTCAAGGATGTTTAAAATTCAAAACACAGCAGAGTTAGAAGTCATGAGGTCCCTAATGTAAACCTTTATTTACCCAGTAAGCATTTGTCTTTGTATTAGTTGTTGAGAAAATATAATTCTACTCCTCGTGAGGCTTCCAGTCTAGAGGGAGAAGGGAGATGTATGTTCAAGGAAGACTTCTTAAACACAGTTCTTTATCATTACAGTCTGAGTCAGGATAGGTTCAACGGGCTGTGAATTCAGTGTTCTGGAATACACTTCATTCATTCTATACTTATGAATATAATTGAGATCCTCTCATGGATGCATACATAGTGATAAACAAATATAAATGTGTAGAACAGTTATTTGGAAGCTGCAGTGACCTTGACAATTAGTGCTTCTTCAAATACAGGCTCTTAGGTACTATTGTTTGTGACAGATACATTGTGTCAGAAGTAGGACTAGAAAATCAGATCTCTTAGCAAGCATATAACAATCTAGGTAGTAATGGTTATTCAGGTAAACTCTTTTGGAGAAGGAGTGATGTAGGTTGGGTTCAATTGTTCTTATGGTATGCTTGGTTTTTGTTTTGATTTTGGAGACAGTGTGTCACAGTGTAGCTCTGGATGGACTGGAACTCTGTAGACCAGGCTGACCTGAAACTCACAGGAACTCTCTTGCTTCCTGCCTCTTGAGTGCTGAAATTGAAGCTGGGTGCCACACCCAACCCACCCCCAGCTTTGTGATATACTTAAAAAATGAAGTTGGGTTCAGGTTGGGGAAGGAATATTGAGAGTTTGAGGCCAGGCTGGTCAGTGTAGCAAGACCTCATCTTAAATAATACAGCCAATTTGGAGACTGAGATTTTTTTTTTAAAATGCTACTGTTAATGTTACTATGCATGTGGAGTGCAGAATGACTTGTGGGAGTTGATTCACTTTCTGACATCTTGTAGGTTCTGAGAAACAAAATCAGGTCGTCAGTCTTCACTCAGTGAGCCACCTGAGTTTTTCTTAGAGACACAAGCAACTATGGACAATTTCTCTTTAGAGGTTTTTATCCAGGCTCATAGAAGAGTTTTTGGAAGGTCTGTGATTCCTTGGAAATTAAGTGTATGTGCCCAGGGTAAAGGATTTTTGTTTGTTTGTTTGTTGTCAAGAAGCAGAGGGCTCCTATTGACCTCTCTAAACTGAGATGAGTACAGGTTGCCCAAGGTTGCGCTGGACAGCTCCTAGGGCAGCTTTAGGTAGGCTGAGTGCTGTCCAACCCATTGCTGTTTTGTTCTTGTTTTCCATTGTGTCCTCTGAATATTTGTCTCAATTCAGAGTGGGTCTGACGTTGGTAAGTACACCTTGTTTCTTTTTATTCTACAAAACACTGTGGTTTAGAGTGAATAACAATAAACAGTCTAGGAAAGATGGAAGTCAGGGAATAGCCAGCGCCCTTGTGTTGTATGTGCAGCAGTTGGCTCTGAAGCCCTAACTGAATGGCTTGAATTCAGTCAAGGGGCATCGGTGTACATAAAAGAACGTACAAGCGGACTAAACATACATCCTCTGGTATGTGAACTTTTGCCAGTTAAACAGTTTCTTGTTTTATTTCACTCATCACTATTTTGATTGGACATTGGTGGCATCTGCGACATGTAGAAAAATAAGCAGGTGATTAGACAGATGAAGCGCCTTCCTTGGAAGTTGTAGCGTAGAGAGCTTGAAGAAAAACATACCTGAGAGTGGACGTTTCCTCTTCGCAGTCTCCGTAGGGATAAGTATTCTGTAAAAATCGAATGTGCTAGCGTGAAGATTGATGAATGATGCGTTGGGGCTGTTGTCCCGTGTGAGGCGCGTGAAGCACAGGTGACCTGAATGTGCCTGTTGCTGAGTTTCCATGCTCTGCAAGTGATCCCAACCTTGGTTATCCTCACCTTTTGTCTGGCTTTTATGGTGGAAAGGAGGGATTTTTGTCTTATTACCTTTGTTTAGGAAATTAACCCAAATGAATTAATGTTTTCCTTTTCAGAAAACATAAAGAACACAGTTTGTCTGGATGCTTTTAGGTTAAGAAGTGCATGGCAATCCAGTGCCTTATGGAAGAAGTAGAAATCAGTGTACTGGCTGAGTCACTCTGCCAGAGCCCTGGCAGATGAGGGCTCTGGGTAGGCTTACTACTTGGTTTTGAAGCTGTCTAATTAGTAATTACAAATTTTCTTCTGACTTAGAACTTCTCTTAGTGTCCCTTCCTATCAAGTTGACCACCCAAAGAGAAATGAACAAAAATGGCTTAAAGAATAATGTGACACTTGGGTTTTATACTGTAGATAATTGAAAATTGAGGTATTTAGAATTTATTAATTCTCAACCTGTGTGTCAAACCCTTTGGGCACACCTCTATCTCTAAACATTTGTACATTAGGATTCCTAACAGTAGCATAATTACAGCTATGAAGTAGCATCAAAAATAATTTTATGGTTGGTAGTCCCCACAACATAATGGACTGTATTAAAGAGTCTCAGCATTAGGAAGGTTCAGAACCACTGGTTTAGATCATTTGATAACAAATGATCAGGAGGAACTGCGAACTGTGTACATTATGTGCTGTTCTATATTCCTTTGCAGATAGCAAAGGCTGGGGTCACTTAAGGAATGTGAAAACTCAGTTCCATGTGACTTTGACTGGCTTTTTAATATAGTTATGAAATATTTTTGCCAGGAAAACCTTTGAAAAAATGTCCATTCTGGTATTGCTAAACCTTTAGGTTCTCCTCAGGTAGAAGATGTAGAAGGCCTTTGGATAAAGGTTTCTTCTGTCATTTTGGGAATTTGATGGCACTGTGGTGTTTTATAGGGATTCCTTTGAGAAACAAGCTGAAGTAATGAGAAGACATTATGGAGGCCCAGTCCCACAGCTCTACAACGACTGAGAGGAAGAAAGCTGAAAATTCCATTGGGAAATGTCCCACGAGAACAGATGTCAGTGAGAAGGCTGTAGCCTCAAGTACCACTTCCAACGGTGAGTGGCCCCACAACTCCCAGCAGCTAAGCTGTAGTCATTGCTATGTTCTCTGCATGCCGCGCCTGGACCAATGATTCTTATATGAGAGGTCCACATGGGTCAGAGGATGGTGTTTGGGGTGGGCAGACTTTAGTAATCTCTGTCTTGGCATTCAAGCTGCTTGTTTTCTTCAGAGTCTACTTTGAGATGTAAATTGGGATAGGATAGGTTATTTATAAAAAGAAGTTCCTGTTTTGGCATTTTGGAAATCATCTTGATTGGTCTGGTAAGAATTTAAAATGCTTTGCATTTCACACAAAAAAGTCTACAGTAGTCAAATAGTGCAGAAGTTTTATATTTGTGGCAGGAGTTCTCACACTCTGAATTTAAAGTTGTCTACTCAAAGGATTTTTAAAACTTAACTGCTGAAGTTGTAAGTCCATCTTAAGTCCATGAACTTCATTGTTGGTATTGTAAATTTAATTAATTTAATTAAATTCAGAGATAGCACAGAATCAACATTTATTTTTGTACTTTAAGCAAAGTATTGAGAGGTATTTTAATTCAAGCGCAGAGTATTGAATATAGAATCCAGCCTCCCTCACCTAGGTAAGCTAGGCTGACGTGTGTAGGGACATTCTCTTCCGTGCCAGGCTCTCCCACACGGCAGGCCACCAGCTATGAGTTTTGTAGATTTTAAGCCTGCCTGCTCGCTATGGCTTCCACTCTGCTTTTCTGTGCATTCTTAGGAAGGACACCTTGTCCCCTTGTCCTAGTTCTGCTCCTGCATGACCTGCCTGGCTCCCTGATCTGCCCAAGCTGACCTTCTGGCTCCTTCTGTGTGGTTTTATAACTTATATGTTTCAAGAAAGGTTTTACTAGGTTGACTTGCCATTGTTTGACATGTGCAGTTGAAGAGTAAACTTGATTTGGAAGCTGACTGTAGCCCAGAACCTTCACCTCCAAGGACAGGTGCTCCAGAGGAGTCTGGCTGCTGCTCTGCTCCAGCCGTGAGTTCCCCAGCTTCTCTTCAGGTCGGCAGCCCTTTTATCAGGGTTCTGACATAGCTCCACACGGTGCCAGGGGGAGGAAGCTAGCTGTCAGTCTTGCAGGCCCTTAAGCCCGCGTTTCCATTGATCTCTAGGGAGATATATTTATGTCTGAGTTAAAAAAATGGATTCACTTTACCATGTGAATGTGTGTAAAAATTTGTCAGTATTGGTCCCTTTATTGGTGGCATTTAAGCCCTGGGCTCACGCTTACTTTATATAGTCTGAATATTTGTGTCTTATTTTCTAGTGTTCTAAAAAGCATATTCTATTTCAGAAACATGCTACTTTGGATTCTTTGTTTTTCTGGAGTTTATAAATATTAGGCTACTGTTTTATAAGTAGGAACAATATATAAAGTGCTAGTTATTTGGTGGTTTTAATACTAATTTTATAAGAATAATCACTTCATGTGTATTAAACTTCACAAAAATACTGATGTTGTTGATCTTCACTGTATATGAGTGAGGATGTGAGTGTGCAGTTGTATATGTGGGCGTTTTCTAGTGCAAGACAGTGCACGTCAGTGGGGGATGCTTTTGTACCATGAGGACTGTTACAAGTCACTGTCCTGTGCAACCCAGCAGAATGTCTTCAGTGGTCTTGTGGGGAAGATGCTGTTGCCTCTGTGAATCTTGCTTTCACACTGAGACACATACCGTGGGGCTTCTCCATTGCTCCTCAGCTTGTCTTCAGTCAGTCTTTGCCACAGGTTCTCCTCAGACCCATGTTGAAGGTGACTGGAACATTACTAACCTGAAACCAGTGGTGACCTGGAGGCCTAGAGGCCTGGACCAAAAGCTAGCCAGAGAAAGGACAGCCTTAAAACTAGTTCTGTACTTGGCGTAATCATAGGCCTGTTTGCTAAGCCACTCACACTCTTGCCTCCCTAACCTGATCAGCCTGTGCCCTTGAGGCCCACAACCTGTCTAAACGTGCAGGAGTCCTGTCCCATATGGACGAAAATACTCACTAGTCATGTTTGCAGGGTACATGTCTGAGATCTGTCTCAGAATAGTTTTTCAGAATTCCTGATCTTCTAAGGAATTCATTACTTTTCATTTGGGGATAATAGGAAACTCAATGAAACAACAACAGCCACAACAACAACAAATGGGAATATTTTTTTCTAAAACTGGATTTCTACCTAATAGACTGACTCCAGGAAAATAAACAAGTGCATTTAAAACACAATAAACAAAAAAGAAAGGCCAGTGAAGCCAAGCATGACTCTTGTTTGGAATCCCTGCATTTCGGAGGCTGAGGCAGGAGAATTGTGAGTTTGAGGTCTGCTTGGGCTCTGTGGTGACAAAACAGAAGAGTGTCCTTTTTCCTTTTTTTTCTGTGAATGCTAATAATTACAGTGAACTTTTCCTATAGAGTTGTGCAGTTCTCATCTAGCTAGGTTAGAATCTTTTTACTGTACCGGGATTGTGGGTGAGGCTTGATGGCTGGGATCACAGGCTCCATACTGCTTGCTCACTCTCTGCTCCCTTCAAGCTGTGCCTTGGTGCTACACAGATCAGTGTGTGGGCTTTCGTCCTGTGCTGCCTGGGTTAGAGCTTTTGGCGGGCAGCCTTGCAGCGATTGGTGCTCTGTGTATTGCTGACCCGTGGTGGATATTATTATGGTTGTTGTTGTCTGTCTCCCTATCCCTTTCTCTAGTCTAGAAGTGCCTAAATACCTACACTGAAGTCATTCACAAAAATTGAAATCATTAAGGTACCACAAAAGGGGGCACAGTGATCGTACCTAATTCCACAGGTTATGCTTACCTTACCATTGCTCTGACATTGAATTGGTCACTAGACAGTTAAAAGATTTAGCTCAGATGTCAGGATGTATGAACCAAATGAATGTTAAAGTATATTTTAGATTCTACCCATTTCGTGATTAAAAGTAAATAAGTAGAAAAGGTTTGTGATTGGTGGAGGTATTGGTTGACTTAATTAACCTTTCCAGTCATTATGTGGTATAATTTGTTCTCGATTGCGAACATCCCAGCCAAACCATGCACATTCCACTGCGAGTTCTTACAGGTCTGTTTTCTTGCTTTTCTCAATTGAGTATCTGCTCTTAGAATTTTCTTTAAACATACATAGAGACACAGCCAAAATGTATGGTTCAGAAACCTTGAAGAACATTGTAAGTAAACATTTGCTACATGAGATTGAAATTTAAAATAACATGAGTGAAAAGCTGTGCTCTAAATCTTGTGTTGGGGGAAAGAAACCAAGTCAAATTAGATTTGTGTAGCATTTCAGGGTCGACATGTGCATGCCAAGCCTCCAGTGATCTCTACACAGGAACCACATTGTGTGCATAGGTCCCTGTGTGCACACTTCCTTCAGCTTTAAGCATGTAGTGCTGTTCATGAGATGGAAGTGACACAGGCAATGGCATTTAGTCTTCTGAATATTTTTTAAGTGCAATTATTCTTGACATCTAACAGGATGGCTTTCATATATAAAGTGCGCATTTAGAGATATTAGACCTCACATTGGCTTGAGGGTGTCCAAGTCTGTTAATAAGGTAAGCTCTTTGTTAAATGCTTTAATGTTCTGTTTTTGCATGATTCATTACTTCCTAAGCTACACATTGTATTTTCTAAGTAATGAGTTTTAAATCTGCATTTCTTTTGCTCTACATGTTCTAATTAACCTATAAAACTTCTTTGTATGTCTTGAATATTTAATTTAAAATGTTTTGCCTCATTTTTGGCCCATGAGTTTTTCTTTTTTAATAGTCCCTTGACAACCTATCCCTTGTATTTTCTGCTACTTTGCTTCAAGAAAACATGGAATCACCCACTTTTAATTTTAGCACCGGAAAGCAGAGGCAGGCACATCTTTCTTTGTTAGTTAGAAAGCACCCTGGTCTACAGAGTGAGTTTCAGGTCAGCCAGGGCTGCATAGTGAGACCTTGTCTCAAACACAAGGTGTCAACCATATTGTAAGTGATCTAGGCTATGCTTTTGAGTTTGTCTTAATTAGTGAGATATTTCATAAGTTGATAAAAAGCAGAAATTCACCCAATAGTGACGAGGTGGAAAACATAAGCTGACAGATTGATGGGGCATTCTCTGTGCTTTTGTTTCTTTTGTTTGTTGTTTGCTTAAAAGTCTTTGAGATTTATGCTTTCAAACTCTCCAGCACATAGGTATTAAGGTATGTGATATCTGTTGGATTTAGGACTAGGATTTAGATGACTTGTACTTGTGTTGAAAGCGTGAAGAACATTGTTGCTCTCCACCATACCTTCTTGTCACCTAGAAATTTTCTCACTGTGAGAGTTTGTATATGAGCAGGCAGCTAGTTTACTCCACATAGACCTTAAAGTTTGAATTTTAGATTTCTTTACCTTTCTTTGCTTCCCATATCACATTTCTTGGCACATGTAAGATGGATAGAAGGGACTTTCATGCACTTTTCATTTTACATTATAGGGTTCTTTTGAGCACATGCAGGGTTTGGATCAGAAAGCTTGGGTTGAGTTTTTGTGATTCTAAGTGCTAGCTGTGTGAGTGAGTGATTTATCTCTTGGTGTCTGGGTTTCCTCATCTACTTAGCATGGTAATAATTAGATCTACTTTTCAAGTACTTATCTGGAGAAGTCCTCTCATTCCACCGTGTTGGCTCCAGGGATTAAACTCATTTCATTAGTCCTGGCAGCAAACGCCTGTAGCCCCTGATCCACCTCACTTGCCCAGGTTCTCAGAAGAGAAAGAAGATTCATTCAGATTTCTTAACTCTTGGAAGTTCCTTGTGCTTATTCTTGTTGTTATATTGGAAGTACGATGCTTGTGTTCATTTCTCCTCACTGTTTTCTAGGGTGAGGCACCCCTTTCTGAATGTCATGCCAGCTTGCAGTGTGGCTTCCACTGTATTAATGACATTTTATTTATTCTACTTGAAGAACTTTTTTTTTTTAACCCAACTAAATGGTGATGAATAGTCTTCTCATAGTAACTCTGTCTTGGCTTCCAAAGCTACTTATCCTTGAGCTACCCTGGTTTCCATATTAGTTAACTATATTATCCAGGCTGGAAACCTTGCTGTCACCTTTTGACCCCCCACCCCCTTTTCAGGCTCATGTTCCCATTAGATTTCCCTCTGGTCATTCACTGATTTTCCTGCAGTCCACCATACTACATTACATCCCTTCTACCCTCACTGTCTCATGCCATGACGATTCTAGTGGTCTTCTGGTCACCACCTGGGACTTCTCATGCTTGGCACGTGCTCCTGCCAGATTCACAGTGTTGCGATTCTTGCTGTTAAGTTCCTGTTCTGCAGTTGTTAGTGACTCATAGTTGCCTACGGGATGAAGCTCAGAGCCAGTAATTTAATGTGTAGATATCTTCTAAAATCTGACAGCAGCCTGACTCTGATCTGCTCATTGATTACGGGCAAAGGCTCCCTGCTTTGTTCTTGTACTTCTCCACTGATCGAGGGTTCTCCTGATATCACCATGTGTTAGTTGTCAGTTCCCAAGTGTATGTTCTCAGTTTCGCCATGTACTCTTTTATCCTCTTGGAGACTGCATAATAATTTAAAAATTTTAATTTCCATATTAATTATCTTAATTAATAAACTTTGTATATTAGTACAGTTTTAGGCTCATTGAAAACTTGAGCAGAAGGTCCCTTCCCTTTCTCTTCTTACTAAGATTTTTCATTATGTGTTGTCAGAAATAAAAAAGTAAATAACATCTGTAGTTTGCATTGGTGTTCACAAGAGCATGGTAGAGGGAGGGAATCAAAAGTGACTGAGAGGTTTTGATCCTGAGTGCTTGCAGGGAAAATAGTATACTTAGCCATAAGAAGTGGGTTTTGATAAATGCATATCCACCATTGCACTACCTGTAGAACAGTATCACAATCCTAAAAATCCTGTGTTCTCTGTGTGTATCCTTCCTCCTTCTCGTAACACTTAACTAAGTTTTCATTCAACTTTTATAGAAAAGCACCTCGTTTACGTGCCTTGCCACCCTACATAGCTGGCCTCAATGCAGGGTTTATGGCTAAGAAGGCCTTAGTACATGGGGGTAGTACTAGGAAGTCATTTCCTAGGCCTTCCAGACCTGAAAGGAAGAGATGGGCTGGGAGCAGGTATGTGAGGACACTTAGTATTGATAAATACCTTAAAGCTGAAGTTGAAACTTTAGCCTTGCCAGAAAAGTGTCCTGTGATCTTGGGCTAGGGCTACATGCTTTCTGACTGCTAGTCACTGTGGGCGTGGAAATATTTCACTGGTAGTAACTGACTAGGTATAATTGGGCAGGATTTAATTCACTGATAAATTTTATCTCAATCCATTCAGTGTAGTAATGAAGGAACATAGTATCATTTGTTAGCAATCTAGCAGTGGCTAAATTTTAATCTGATTTGGAGAATCAGCCAGTATTTTCTACAATCATTCCAGATATGTGGTCACGAGGTCCTAACCTAACAGGTCAGCCCATAGTGGCAACCAAGGTCAGAGAATGCCCCTTTAAGTTGCTGGTACCGATGCTGCCCAATTTTTAATGAATGAAATGCTCATTTTTAAACACTCACTGAGAATACCAGATGGAATCTAATTTTGTACTGAGATGCTACAGTAAGAACAAGTCCTCCCGATGTTGAATCTCAGTATTCAGTTTCTTCTAAAAAAGCAACTTCTGGACAACCAGGCCGACGGAGAGCAGATAACACCACCATCTTGCCTCGTTCTGACACCTTGGTAGAATAAAGAGCATGGCGTGTGTCTGCTTGTGGAAAGCCCCTGGGTTGCCTCTGATTGCTGGGATCAAGTGGTGTGAGCATTTCATAATTCAGAAATACACTGGTCAGAATCAGACACAACCACCAAATAGTGGAAGCTCAAAGGGCAGGAGGCCAATTGTGAGAGGAAAAATTCCCTCTGGGAGGTGGCTAGTGGCCTCCTACCTCCCGGTAAGTAGTCTGACCCTGCACCCAGGCAGGGATGGTTTCATTTCCTAGAAGGTTGTAGGAGGCAGGGTGGTGCTCCACAATCCCATTATGTGCACAGAATGCGCTTCCAGACACACCTGCTTCTGCTTATCCATATTCCGTCCATTCTTATGTGGTAAAAATAACTCCTCGTGGTGATCATTTCTATAACCTTGGACAGATCCAGGTAACTTTAACCATGATCACAGTCAAGGCAGAATAGTGTCCCCTCTTTTAAATTTGAACACATGTTTGGACTTTAAAGTCAGCTTCCAAGTTAGTACATTTGGTAGAGTCACTGGCAGTGATAGGAAGGGTAGACACTGCAATAGTTCTTAAAGATTATCTTTTAAGTTTTTTATAGAGGCCTGTGTGTAAAGTTTATTCTTCCTAATTTTTTCACGCTTAATTCTTACAGCGCTAAGAAGTTACTGTTCTGAAACACACTTCCTAGTATCTGTCAGCTTGATATATATATATTTTTTTTTGAGAATACAAACAAGGTATATTTTGGACCAATGTAAAATTGCGTTTTATGCTGAAATCTACTGGTAGCCATATTGATAAGGACTTTTTGTAGTTGTTTTTGATATTGTGAATTATTTGCATGAGAAAATTAGAATCTTAATATTTAACACAGCTACAACCTAGAGGAAAAAAAATGGAAAAAAATCTTTGCTAAATTGAAGACAAATCTATTCCCTCTCCTTCTTCCTGCCCCCAACACGCCTTTATTTCTGGAAGCTTCTCCTTTTTCTCCTTCACTTTTATAGATAGGACTTCATCTCAGGTAGGCAAATTTTTGTATAAAGTTATACAAAACTTAGCCTGCAATTTTTTTTTTTCCTATCCTGAATTCCCCTCTGTCTTTGGCTTTTTCCTCTTCTTGGTCTCTCTCTTCTTTCTTTTTCCCCCCCTTCGGCTGTAGAAAGTTGAGTTCCATCCTAATTATGAAATCTTCGGAGACCATTCCCACATGGTTCTGTAAATGGTAGCTCCATCCCCGTTCTTTTCATCTCTCTCAGCTCTCCAGCTTGACAGCTGAAAAGGTCTGACTGTGCCACACAATGGTTTGATTGGTTTCTCTGGGGGAGACTTTCCCCTGCCTCATCATCCGCCAGGCAGGTGGACCAGAAAGTCTCTTGATTCTTTTGTTGCCTCTCAAAGTCCGAGGTCTTTGACTGAATAAATCCGCCGTCATGGGATAATTTGCTAAAAGGAGACTGTGAGATGCCAGAGAAAAGCCTCCTGACTTGGGTGCTGCATTAATGAAATGACGGAGCCTTGGAGTTTGCAATTGAAAAATCACTAGGAATGCAATGGGTGGAGATGGGCCTCTTTTATTTCCCATAATAAACTTTGAATTCTACCAATGAAAGCATGCCTATTGTTTTGCAGGCCTGCAGGCCTAGTATGCATTTGTACCCATGTTTAAGAGGGCAGCCCTGCCCGACTTTGTCGGGGTGCTGTGTCTACTTAGTCACTAGATTATTACTAGTGGATAGAAAGAATTCCATGTGACAGAGCTAAGGCTGAGTTAACACAGGAGGAAAAGTAATTTACAGATAGGCTGTCCCCAGCCATCTTTGTAGCTCCTGATAAGGTTTCATTTCAGAATGGATAGGCGACATTTCCACTTACGGGCCCATTCTGCGACATCTGTGATAACAGCTTCTGGATCCTAATTGAAATTGGTTTCAAAATGGATTTTCACTTTTCTCTGTCGTTGGAAAATATTGAATGGACTCAGAGCTGCCACAGAGAACCCTAGACCTCGGAAAATGGAGCAGGAAGCTAGGCTCATCTTTCATAACAGTGCTGATGATATGACAGTTTTGTTATCTGTCTTATTAATGAAATCATTGATCACTGATGAGGGAGCTAATAAACTACCTTCTGCTAGCATCTCTGAAGCTCAATTAGACTGCATTACAAACAAGGGTGGATAGTAACAAACACCAGTGGGCTCCGCTTAGTAAGGATCGGTTAAGTTTTCATGTCCCCAGGAAGTATTTTGGATGGGGATGTTCAGATAGCAGCTCAAGTATAGAGATGTGTATAAACCAACACTAAATTCAAGAGTTTTCTTTTTGACTCATGTAAAATTATTAAGCAATTCATTAAGTAAGGAAATTTAAGATAGAACAAAATCGATTAAAAAAATAGACCTGTTTTCATGAAATAAAATCTTTAAGTAGAAATGGAAGTTCTTACTATATCACAAGTGCTTTGAGATGGGAAAAGATGGCAAAAGACACCTCCACAGGAGCGCCTGAGGCATAGTCCTCCTTAGGTGTATTATTGGTTAAAAAAATGAAGCCCACGGGTTCATAACCTAGGCTCTGTGAAAGAAAAGTAGCTTATCATCCCTTCCTCTCTTAAAGCACTCTGCGAGTCCTAGTCAGAGGGAATTAGGCTTGGATTTAATGAGGGCGCTCCATTGTGTGGGCTTGGGCAGCCCTGGAATGTCCTTTCCATCTGTCCTGAAGGAGGGGAAGGGTTGCTGGTGACTTCTCCGGTTTCACAGTGGGTTTCCCTCCTAGGTGTTTCTCCTTTCTCTGTGCCTGCAAGGATCAATGCAGTCCATCCCAGCTTGAAAGAGGATCTGCGATCAAAGGCGTCAATGATGCCCCTGATCTCCAGTGATTGATTAGGACCACAAGTTCTAGAGAATTTGGCATTTTCTTAGAATTTCAAATTCATTTGTATCTACTGTTAGGCTTGCTTGGGATTACTAGCATTTAACCAGCAGGATTGTTAAAGTGGACCACGGGGCTACACCTGTGGCCCTGCTGCTGCTGTGTTTAAGCTTATGGAAACTGTGATCGCATTTTATAAGCAGCATTCTTTTAAACAGACTGTTAATAAATAGTGTGAGTGTGAATTGGTTCAAGGAACTTGGAATTCTGTGTGTAACTGGAAGCCATTTGGGAGTGAGGACCTTGTCTCTAAACCGGTTTAGTTATATATAGGTAGGTACCTGTTAAGATTTAAATGTTTTATTGATTTTGAGATTTAAGTGTTTCATATGCAGATTTTAAAATTCTCTTGAGTTATTTTTGTGGGAACTGCTTAACGTGTTCCCTTTGCCTTTTGAGAGGTTAGCTTTTTTCTTTGTGTGACTATATCTTTACAAATAAAACTAGATGCACTTGATGCCGAGAGGAGACGTGTACAGTGGCACAGATGCAGCTGGAAAGGGAGCACGGAGTGAGAGAGAGGTCTCAGTGAGACCCTTCATGACTGCACTGTAGCCACTGGCTTAGCTCCACCTACAGCAGAGACTGAAACCATAGGGGAAGGGGCTGCTTTGGAAAGCACTGAGCCCTACGAAAGAAGACAGAAGTGAGAATGGAGACTGTCCACTATTATTAAGTTTACTGCTGCCTTCCATGGCTAGTTGTAGGCTCTCAAGGATTTTTGGTACATGCTTGCTTATAACATTTTTTTTTTTTAACAGAAAACGTTTAGTTCTAAACAGGGTTGAAAAGTGTGTTCTATGTGTGAAGACAACAGAGAGTGAAAATGGGAGAGAAAATGATGTGGCTCTTAAGTATGAGCTTGTGGTGGTTGTGTGAGAATAGCTTTTACTCTATGAGCAGTGATAAAATCCTTGGTTTAGATCTTTACCTATATATCAAAAGAACATTTCAGAATAGAACAGTGGCATAAAGTAGTGGGACTTTCAACAATGTAAATACTTCCTGGTAAAATAGGTCTGTACTCTTCAGTTGGAGATGTCTTCCAAGCATCCAGGAACCAGAAGATAGATTGTGGCCCATTTCATATTAAGTTTCCAGCCAAATCTGTCTAAAAACCAAAAATAAAAAAAAACAAAACAAAAACCAAATAACCCTAAACGAATATGCTGGGGTTTATTTTCAGATCCTGGTGAATTTCAGAACAGTAGAAAAGGTGGTTTCCTGGGGCTGCAGCAAAGGCTCGGTATTACTACTCTCATAGAGGACTCCAGTTAGGTTCTCAGCACACACGTGGGGGCTCACAGACATCTGCAATTCCAGTTCCAGGAGATCCGGTACCCTATTCTGACCGTCATGAGAATGCATGTGATATACATGCATGCATGCAGGCAAAACACTCATACACATAAAGTAAAACAAATAAATAAATAATTTCTTTTCCTATGAATGTTGACAGCAGTTCCTGTGTAGGCTAACAGTGTTTTATAAATAGATTTTACTTAGCAAAAACCATATGCATGCCCAGTGAAATAATCTTACATTTATTTATGTTTTGATTTATAGAAAACATGTGCCCTTGACTAAGCCTTGGGCTTTTTTCCACAATTAAAAGGAATCAAGCTTTAAAAAAATAGCTACCATCTTAATAGGAAACTTTTTCACATAAATTTAAGACATTTTCTTTGATGTATTTTACACAAAATCAGAATGTCCATTAGTTTGACCCATAAAGTGGGTGGGAGGAATTCAAAGTGAAAAAGACGTGTATAAATTTATCTTCCTGTCTGTCTACCCATCTATCATCTCTTTCTCTTGTCTGTCTGCATTCAGACACACATCAACATAGTTACTGGTTGAATATTGGACAGATGCAATATTAAAGAGGCTGTGTGCTGTGGGTCTGGCAGTGTGCAGTGGTATAGCAGAAAAATTACTAAAAGCATCTATTGCTTGTTCTTGTTGGAACTCTTTGGTTTAGCATGAAATGGTACTACTGTGGTTTTTAAGATTTATTTTTATTGTTTTAAAATTATGTGTATGTGTGGGTATGTGTATATGTGTGCCTGTGTGCAGGTATATGTGTGTGTCTATGTGTAGGTGTATGTATGTGTGTGCACGTGTGTAGGTATGTGTATGTATGTGCCTGTGTGTAGGTACATATATGTGTGTGCCTGTGTGTAGGTATATGTATGTGTGTGCACGTGTGTAGGTATGTGTATGTATGTACCTGTGTGTAGGTACATATATGTGTGTGCCTGTGTGTAGGTATATGTATGTGTGTGTCTGTGTGTAGGTATATGTATATGTTTGGGCCTGTGTGCATGTATATATGTGTACCTATGTGTAGGTGTGTGTATGTGTGTGCCTATAATATATATATATATATAAACATATATATATGTATATGTTTGTCCCTGTGTCTAGGTGTATGTATGTGTGTGCCTGTGTGTAGGTATGTGTATGTGTGTGTCTTTTTGTAGCTGTGTATATATGAGTGCAGTGGTCATGGAGTCCAGAAAGGGTACCAGATTCACAAGAGCTGGAGATACAACTTAGCCACTTGACAGGGGTACTGAGAAGTGAGTATGAGTCCTTTAGAACAATACAGATGCTTAACCTCTGAGCATTTCTCCAGCTCAGTTTCCTTCTTATATTTTTAATGATTGGCACAGGGATAAAACAATTGTTAAATATGGAAACATCAGAAAGGAATATTAGTGATGCAAGTACCAATTACACATACAATTATATTTTAGCATGGTTTTTGCATTTTTATTAAATATGGAGTATTTTCATTTTAGGTGTGAGAGATTATATATTCTTTTTGTTTGTTTCTTTTGTTTTGTTTTGGATTTTTTTTTGGATTTGGCTTTTCGAGACAGGGTTTCTCTGTGTAGCCCTGACTGTCCTGGAACTCACTCTGTAGACCAGGCTGGCCTCGAACTCAGAAGTTCACCTGCCTCTGCCTCCCAGAGTGCTGGGATTACAGGCGTGTGCCACCACTACCCAGTGAGATTATATAGTCTTAAAGAGCCAAAAAGAGTGGTTAACCTTTTATAGACATTCTGTTTCGTGAGCTCTCAGGCTTCTGTGTCTTGGAAAGATCAACTCCTTTAGTCCTGAACAAATACTACCTAGGCAGCAGCAGACTGATGTGGTAGGTATGTCTGAGAGGCGAGCCATTTTTACAGCAGAAGGACCGTCCTGGAAGTTTACCGACAGGCCTCAAATATAGGGGAATCCTTTGGAACCTTTCCACCTCTTCTTTAACCTCCTGGGACCTTGAGGAGTTTTATGATATATTATTTACTGAAGTCACTGGGTACTGATAGATTTTCTCCAGGAGAATACTGAGTGATCAGAGATGTTTTTTGAACACCCATGACAAGGCAGCCTTTCAGGTTTTAGGGAGTATGAAATTGAATCTTAGTTCTGTGCAGTGTTACAGTGGTGTAACCTTGCTAACTTTGTAGGGGATGCATCATTACAAATTTAAGAGACTCATACTTGAACATCACTTATCTCTAAAAATGAAGGACCTGGTCACATAGATGAAAAGAATTCTTTGCCTCAAACCTTCTGTTTCAGGGACATTCGCTTTAATTCTAAAGGAATTTAGAAGAATATAGAATAACAGGAATGATGCTAGCTATATAGGTAAGAGCTCGTTGAGAAGAATACATTAATAAGATTTTAATTTAAAAAGAATGTTTTAGAATTCTCTTTAAATTGAACAGTATAAAACCCATGTATAGGCCCATCTCAGGTTGAAAAGTCACTTAGGATTTTATTTTGGACAAAACAGATCATCACATTGTTAAATCAAACAATTTGGATGTTTTGAAAGATACTTTCCAGATGTCAGTTTTAGGTACCAGTCCAGAGAAATTTGCCCCAGTTCTGTCTGCTGTGTAGATGACTACAGTCTTGTGGTTGCTTACACCTGGGAGCTGTGTGTTTCTCTGTAGTCGTGGTTCCATCTCTTACTGACCCGGTGTCCTGAACTGGTTTTCCTGGTGTCTGCTTGTGGGCCTAGAAGGGATGGTGACTCTGTGACTGAGACAGTCTTTCAGGCCTGGTTCCTATCCTAGAGCCTGTGAACATCTTCATAGAGCATTTTGATTTGGCATCTGGGCTTCTGCAGCTACACTTCATTATATTTTTTTCTTAGAGACTTTGCAAACTTTTGTGTTACTAATTTTTTTTTTAATTTCTTCCAACTTTTTGCAATGAGAAAAGGAAACAAAACCAAGAATGCAATGAAGTTTGAATACCAGACCCCTAGACTGTGACCTTCTGAAGTAACTTTTGTCTCTGTTTAATCCTTGAGCGGGAATTCACAGGCAAAGACTGGATGGCATCATAGCTGAGCAGTTAGGCATCAGTGGTTGTACAGCGGGGAGAGACCTCACAGCTACTCCTCAGGGGAACACAAACAGCACTGGTCATCATCTGACAGTTAGCATAGTTATTCATTTTTGAAAACCTTGCTCTGGGAAATGGAACCTACAGGGATCCAAGAAGGACACTGCACCTCTCTCCATGCCGGCAGCCAGGCATCTGTCTGTTCATCCTAGAATGATGTGCTGCTCATATTGTTCCTCAGGTTCCTTTACCACAAACTTGGCTTATTAGAGTGAAGGAATTCTAACTCTCTGGGAAATCTAGAAAATTTGTAAAGAGAATCATGAACATAACGTTTGTTTCTACTTTTGTTTATTTATAGTGTCCTTTTCCCACTTACTTTCTAACTGTCTGCAGGAAACATTTACTGTTCTCCACTTTGCTCATAAAGACTGTGAGAGTCCTGCCTTTGGTTATATGTTTTTTTCTCTTTTTTTCCCCTTCAGTGAATAACGATGGGGTAAAACATCATTCTCAACAGATCTCTTGTTATTTGAGTACACTTGACTGAATTAGCTTCAAGAAATGTATCAGCTTCCCTTTCCTTTCAGCTGTTTACGTGAATGAATATTTTTAGACATTCCAACATCAGTGAGTTATCATTTAAGGAGATGTTTAATGTTTAAAACCTCAACTGTTCATTAAGATTTTGACGGAAGTGCGGTATGTAAAAGCATGTGCCGTGAAAGTGAGCAGCTTGATGCGTTTTCCCAAAGTGAGTACGCAATGAAGTCCATGCCCAGGACAAAGGCGAGACACTGGCTTTCGATTCATCTGGATACTGGTAGCCATCTGGAAGCTTCCCGGTGGCTGCTTGCTAGCCACATAGGCTTCCAGGTACCTGTCTTTCAGTAGACCTGACATGTCTTCTTTGGGTGTGGACTGAAGCATGCATATATCCTCATGCATGCATAGTTAGCTTAATACTGCTACAGAACGGCGTTCTTGAGTGGGTCTGTATCTTCGCCTGCTCATTCTTGCCAACATTACTTATTTTTCGTTTTAGCCCTTCTGTTGTCTATACAGTGCTAACCAGTTATGGTTTTAATTTGTCCCTGATGAGTCAAGGACTTAGTCACTCTTTAAAACTGTTAATGGCTGTCTGTATGTTCTTTTTGTGAGATGGCTGTCGAAATCTGCCCAGGTGGGTAGATGATAGGTAGACAAATAGATGATAGGTAGATCATATCGCTTTGGAATAATCTTTTTTTTTTTGTTTAAAAATTTTTTTATTCGATATATTTTTTTATTTACATTTCAAATGATTTCCCCTTTTCTAGCCCCCCCACTCCCCGAAAGTCCCGTAAGCCCCCTTCTCTCCTCCTGTCCTCCCACCTACCCCTTCCCACTTCCCCGTTCTGGTTTTGCTGAATACTGCTTCACTGAGTCTTTCCAGAAGAAGGGGCCACTCTTCCTTTCTTCTTGTACCTGCTTTGGAATAATCTTAACCAGGTGTTTTATCCCTGGTAAAATAAATAGGACCTTTATCTGATACTGCCTTTATATGTCATTTTGCTGCTTTTTCTGAATTATGTTATTCTGTCGATCAGTCTGCCTGCTATTTTGTCAGTACTATACTCTCTCATATATTGTATAGGGAATGCATTTGTTTAAGGGCGTGCCTTTATCTTCTGTTTTTTTCTTCTTTTAGATAGTTCATGGGTGTAACTTAGCTGAGCTTTAGAAATGCTGTTTTAGAATCATGTATATGAATTTATGTATATGTGAACTACGGTAAAAGTATATGAATAGCTGTGATCAATCTCAGCAATAGTTGCTGTGTCTGTGAAGAGTAAAAGGTAATAAAGTAAAGAGGGCTCAACTATGTATCATTGATATCTGGAAAGAATAGTGTTTTAAACAAATCTGACTTAATATTATCGTGTATTACGTCTAGGGTGTGTGCCTGGGAGCTTATGATGCTTTCTAAAGTGGTCACGGATCCAAGGTATCTCTGAGATTTGTTGGCTCAACAGTAAGCATCTCTAGGCTTTATTACAATTATGGTGACTTCAAGAACTTGCTGTTTTCTGCCACGTGCACATGTAGTTGCTTTCTTCCTAGGCAGATGTCAGAACCACACAAATGCCTACTGACTTTGGTGCCAACCTTCTGCCTTCATCCTCACAAGACTGTATTTATTTATTTGTTTTTAAATGTCATTTATAAGAAAGTACATAAGAAGTAATGCTGGCAAGACCGACCAGGTGTACACTATATTTTCACCTGTTATATTTTAACAAATTCTGGTTTACGTTTGTTTCATCTGCCTTGAATTAAAAAGTGTAGATACATTGATAAGCACTTTGGCTGAAATGAATGACTTACAGTATTTCAGGAAAATGTGACCCTGACCCCGGTCTCTCTGTATCATGCTGTATTTTATCAGCTTACAGCAGCTACCTGGTTATCCACTGGCTTTTTCTTCTAAGATCTCTCAGGCATGGGGAAGAAACATGCTGAGGCTTTATCAGTATTGGAGTTACATTGGGAGCATCAAATAAGGCCAAAGGACTATTGGAACCGAACTTTCTCTAGCTTTGGGGTGATCTTAGTGGGCCAGTGACTTGGGGATGCTAGTCTTAAGATTGTACAGGTCATAGCCAAATTGAAAGCTCACATGAAGGATGAGGTCTCAGTTGAGTGTGTGATGTGTTGTGTGATTATAACTTTCTGAAGAGTGGATCACACACATCTCTGAGACTGTCAAATAGCATGCTATCTAAGCCTTTGAAGGTAGGGAGTGCTGCTATCCAAGGTGTAATTGAACTACTTTTATAAGTCCTAGCCTTATCCCTTGAAAGCTGGCCTACGGTCTGCTTTAAGCTTTTGGAAATAATTGAGAGACATGACTCCTATTTATTCCAGATCATCTAGTGTAGGGAAGACTTGCCAGCCCACAGAGAAACTTGAACTTCCTTCTTTCCCCACAGGAGTGTCTCTGGGAAATAAAACATACAATAGAACTTTTCATGTCTAGACCCTGCCCAGGGGATTTCTGTCTAATAAGAAACTTTTTTTTCTTTCTTTTTTTTCTTTTGCATGCTTAGAACAGAACAAAGGAAGAGGTTATGGACAGAGTGCAAGGAAAGAAACTGCAGCAAACATTGGGCCAGCCTATCTTCCGAACATCTTTATTCTGACATATAGGCAATCTTTTAAGCACAAGGCAGAGTTTTGCTGATATGCCACCATAGCTAACAAACTCTCTAAAGCCATGCTAAAATGTTACACTGGACTTGGATGTTATACTTGGCTTGGATGAGTTAATAGCCAGATTACAGGATACTCCCTTAAGCAGTATAAATAATGTGTCTAGAGGGCCAAGGAAAGCCTCTGTGCAAGGAAAGGCGCTATACAAGTTAGCAACATTGCATGTCAGCAGTGAAGGCAGGGCTGAGAGGAATGGGGACTGGAAACTGGAAAATAAGATGAAGAAGAAAGACATCCAAAAGCCAGGCGGTAGTGGCGCATGCCTTTAATCCCAGCACTGTGGGAGGCAGAGGCAGGCAGATTTCTGAGTTCGAGGCCAGCCTGGTCTACAGAGTGAGTTTCAGGACAGCCAGGGCTATACAGAGAAACCCTTGAAAAAAACCAAATCCAAAATAACCCAAAAAAAAAAAAAAACAAAAAAAAACCAAATAAATAAAAAGACATCCAAAATAGAAGCAGCCATGTAAGCTAAGCTCTGGAACTACAGATGGCATTGGTCATTTACAGGAAAATGAATGCATTAAGTCTGTGATATGGTAGGTAAGAGCTGCAGATAGGTGAAGGTAGTAGTTAGAAACACCTAGTTGTCCTAGTTGTGGGGTCCTGTCAAACAGTACAAAGACGGTGGGCTCCATCCTTAGGGCAGTAGGAAGGGTGAGTGATGAGGTCTCAATTGCTTTAGAGCCCTTCAGACCCAATGGGCAGTGGAGAGAATAGGCGTTTAGGGGTTTGCACAGGATCTACTCGGAGAGTGGAAAAAGACAAAAAGAGACACATCAAATCAGCATATAGAAAGACTTCCATATCCCATATTTGTTATAGCATTATCTGTATCAGCCGGGAAATGGGCCAGCTCACATATCTTAGTCTGATGAGTTCTGCAGACTTTAAATTCTATATCTTACTATTTCTAATATTAAATAGTATGCAGCACTCTCACTTGGAGAGATTTTTTTTTTAACCAAAAGTGTATTTTCTTTTTATTGGTCAGGAATACCAACATACACACACACACACACACACACACACACACACACACACACACACGATTGGCATAGGATTCTTTTTAGAACAAGTCTCTTAAAGACTGAAAGAATTCCTGGGTCCTGGACTCTACCCTTTTTTTTTTTGTGTATATGAATCCACTGATGAGAGGCCTGGAAAGTGTTCTCCTGCCTTTACTCAGAGGAAGAAGGGCTCAGTGAAGTCCATCAGTCTGTGTTTCCAGGCAGTTCTAGCCAGAGTCTTCTTCCTGTGTGGGGCAATGTACACCTTCCCAAAACTTCAGTACCATCTGTTTCTTTTTGTTCTGCTTCCTATAAAAGCACTTTAACATAGGAGTTTGATTGGTTGCAGGAGTGGAAAGTGGGCTCTAGAGAGTCCTGATAACCCCCAACTCCCACTGTGCCCACAGCTTGGCTTTGTTTAACATCACATTTCTGAAGGAGTTACAGCTACTGCACCCCACTTTGATCATCATCCCTGCAAGCATAACTGCAAGTTTGTTACCATCACGAAGACCCAACAGGTTCCTAGTCAACATCACGGTGGCTGAAGGCCAACCTGTCCCATTCACCGCCACCGAGACTGAGACCCAGCTGGTTCCAGCCACTATCACTAAGGCTGAACTAACTAGCAGGTTACACCGTCTTGTAGCTATGAGCAGGTTGTAAGACTGAGTCACCGCCTCTAGTCTCAGTTCTATTTCACCATAATGGTCCTTATATTTTTTGGTGCCTATAGCAGGGATAAGAGAGTAATTGCAATGAATGTTTTGAGGATAGAAAATGTTTCAATGTAAGAAATTGTTATGGTTACATTGACAGGATGTAGTTGTATACTAGACTAACAAAGGGAAGGATAACTCCAGGGCTTATCTTCACAGGGTAGGAGATAGAGAGGCCACAGTTTGATGTTGAAGAAGAAGATGCAGAGGCAATTACATAGCAACGGGCCTTGGTGGAGTTCTAGTTAAGGCAGCAGACACAGCAAAATGTAACCATTGTAGACACTATCCATGTGATAGGGGCCCTCTACATAATTCATTACCAGCAAAATTATCAGAATAGTGAGAGTGGGGAAATAAGGGTGTACCCCTGAAGGGCAGGGCCAGCAATACCAGTGCTTTTACAAGTGAGGATGACATCTTAGATGTGGAGACCTTATGGATATGATCCTGTGGATGGTGAAGTGATGCAGATTGCAGGCAACCAGAATAGCAAGGTAGATTAATGAGACAGGACATATTGTGGGTTATAGACCGTGATTTTGCATGGGCCTTCTTTTCTAAAGACTGCCTAAGGAGGATGGCAATGAAGAGGTTAAGGACAATTAAGGTGAGAAATTACAGCGATCTGTCTGCCCAGGTCAGTAGCTACTGCAGTGTTGATACTGATGCAACTCCAGTTACTCTCATAGACACCCAGAGACAGAAGTAGCTGGTCCACTAGCTGGGAATTTATACTGGTCCAAGGTTGCATAGGACTGGGTTGGCGAATTACCACCTTAGTGTCCCCTAACTACAGTTAGCCAGTTTAGTCATCTAACAAAAATGATATGACATGTATGAGAAATGAGTAAGATTGGAGATGAAGACCTCTTGTGCTTGTTCTTGTTCATTGACCAAATCCACTAGCACTAACTGCATTGTCTGTGTAGAACTGGGTTTATTATTTTTTTGCCTAAAGATGTCATTTTTTTGGGGGGAGATGTTTTTTTTTCCCCCGAAACAGGGTTTTTCCCTGTAGAGCCTTGGCTTTCTTGGAACTCGCTCTGTAGACCAGAGTGGCCTGGCACTTACAGAGACGTGTCTGCCTCTGCTTCCCAATGAGAATTTATTTAAAAGCCTAGTTTTCCCTCAGCATATCTTTTAGAATTTTAAATTGTTTCATATCAGATTAAGTTAAAAAACTTAAGAACTTCATGTATATTTTGTAACAAATTTACAATTTGTCTCCCGCCACCCAAAATTGGTCAAAAAATTGCAGTACCTGTTAAATAAGGTTTTAAGTTAGAAAAGGAGGCATAGGAAGGTATAGATGATTTCTCTGACCTCTTAGATACATGTAAATTAATGCCAGTTCTTTAAAAAACAATAAATTACATGTATATGTAGGCTTATGCATAGGAGTGGGTAATGTTTGTAAGGCTGGGGAAGATATAATTCTCTGGAGTTGTAGGCAGTTGTGAGCCCGCTCATATGAGCCCTAGAAACTGAACCTCTATAAGAGCAATTGTAACTTTTAACCACTGAGCCATCTCTTCAGTCCCTCATGCTAATTCTTTATCTCCAGGTATCTGTCTGTCAGTATTTGAGGAACAGGGCTCTGAGGTCTCTTTACCTTCTTGCGTGGCTGGCTTTGGGTGTTCCCTGGGGAACTCCACAGTAATCTATGTGGTATAGTGTGCATATAGCACAGTCGTCCACTGCAGTCCACAGCAGTCCACCAGTGTACAGAGTAGCCTGTATTTGGTAGTTGATTGATTGATACCTCATGAAACTCTGAGGCATCCTTTTGCATCTTTTGCCAAGTCATATTTCTGGCACTCTTTTCAAAATGACTTGACAGGTCATGTAAAAACTGTAGGTTTTTGTACATATTTTTATTACTGTTTTCTTCCTTGCCTCAGATCAGTGTCAGAAAATGATTGGTATGGCTCCTGCACACAGTCTGTTGTTTAGTTTCCAGGCTAAGGAAAGAGTGCATACAGACATGTGCATCACAGTTGTTACACACGTGTCCACTTGTGTGTGGCAGCCATGCCATAGAAAAGCTCAGCTATAAACAAACATGCGCAAACGTCTCACTTTCAACAAGAAAATGGATATTTGAAATGGGTGACTCACCCGCTAGATTTGGTGCGGAAACTTTGGTGAGGCAGTTGTGTGGAAGAGGAGATGGGACATGGCCTTATTCTCGACACATTCAGCAAAGATACATGTAAGTCATCCAGACCTCTAAATGTGTGTGTATGTGTATGTGTGTGTGTGTGTGTGTGTGTGTGTGTGTGAGAGAGAGAGAGAGAGAGAGAGAGAGAGAGACAGACAGAGAACCTTACTATGTAGCTCTGGCTGGCCTGGAGCTCCCTATGAAGACCAGGTAGCTCCTGCCTTCTCAGTGATGGGATTAACGGCTTGAACCACCATGCCTGGCATAACGGGCTTTTAATGCACTTTCTGTAGAGTCATTAGAAACATTATCTTGCCCAGTCCTCCTTATTTACTTTGCATACTATGCCTGTGTATCAACAATGGAAAATGTTCATCTGTTCTCCAGCAGACTACAGGCCTGAAGATCATTTTCAGAAATTTTAGAAATGTTTGTAACCAAGCTCTGTGGTGAGTAGCTGAAACCACATCTGACGTTTGGACCAAGCCTGGTCCACTTTCAAAGCCCTGTTGCTGCCCTTCATGTGTCTAGCTGGTGCGTTCCTAGTTCTGTTCCCAGCATTGGCGTGTTTCTTCCTTCCTTTTTGGTTATTGACCAGCTGCTTTGTGGATGCCATTTGTTATCTATCATCATTGAAGTTCAGGAATGAAGATGCTTGGTCATTCAGGCTGGCAACAAGAGAGTCCTAGTCTCCTTTTCAGTAAAAATGCGAAAAGGAAGACTTTCAGAGAGCTTTGAGAATTATTTTTTTTTGCTGTGTATTTTTGACATAATTGCTTGTGTTTCATTCTATTTTTCCTAATTGCAGCCATTTAAATTTTTTTTCCTTCGGAAGAATTTGTGTGTGTGTGTGTGTGTGTGTGTGTGTGTGTCTGTCTGTCTGTCTGTCTGTCATTTTGTATCAAGGTGATGTTAAAGTTACACAACAGAAATGTACTGATGCTTAAGATGTAATTTTTTAATTCTTTAAATTTTTAAAATATTTTTAGGATTTTCAGTAGATTTAGAAATCAATAACTCCCCTTTCCAGTTTTGAGGTCTTTAAAAAGGCCTGGGGAATTTTCCTAGGTGGCCTTGAATTTCAGGTTTTGTCAAAGCTTGGATTGGATAGAGTATCTTCAGAGAATAAGCAGGATTTGTGGTAGTTAGTGTGTGAGGACAGTGATGAAGCCTCTTCCCCTAAGGGCACAGCACTTGCATGTGGAACAGCTCTGGGATGGTCCCTGGGCAAGGGATGCTGACCTGGAGGACACCACACCTCATGGAGCTTCCTTTTTCTCTCCCCCTTTTTCTCCCATATTTCCTACAGGCCCCACCTCTGAAATTAATGGCCCCCTTTTAAAAAATTGTTACATATATATTTATATATTATATGCAAATCAACATATAAATGCAACCTCCTGGATCTGTCTACTGTTGCTTGTACATGATTTTAAGGCTGACGGCTTGGTATCAGTTGACCATTTGTGGGCTCACCCTGGAGACACTGATTCTCCCTCACTTACTGGTTTTTAGCTCTTGTTAGCCATGTAGCCCTTCCCCCAAGGCTGTGCCCATGGAATTCCCCCATACATGTTGGCATGTCAGCTGGTGCTGTCCTTGCTCAGGTCTTGTTAACAAGCAGCTACATTGCTGAGATTTCATGTCCTATTTAGAGACACAGTCTTTCTTGCAGCAGACGTCCTGGTCCTTAAGGTGTTTGCCAGTTCACTGCCTTCTCTCGGGATATGAAAGCCAACCATCCTCTTTTCACCACCAGTTTGGATTTTAGGGCATAAAATAGATGCTTTGTGAGTGGAGAGTTCAGTACAGACTTGTTGCGTAAATGCATAGTCTGAGAGTGACTCTAGACATGCTTGTGGGAGTTTAGGAGAGTCTGCATTCCCTTTAGAGAATACATGCTTTAGCTTAACGTTAAGGTGGCTGCACCTCATTCACAGAGTAGTCATACGTTGCTTTTGGAAAGCTATACTGCTATTTGCCAAAGCCATCTTCTCTGCTCCCTGCCTCCTGTCTATCCTGTCAGTGGTTGGCTTCCTTATGTATCATTGCAGCCTTCTATAATATGGCTGAGTCTTTGGGGATTCTTACAGGTTCTATGACACTTGACACAGTTTGTTTCAGTGTAGGGTTCATGGCAGCTGCTTATTCTCAAGGCTGGGAGAGCAGAAGCTGAGATGGCCTCTGATTAAGGGAGTGGAGAACTATTCCTCTTGACAACCAGAACATTGCAAAGTGGTGAACTGTAAATGTGGCCAAAGCCCCATCGTGTTTGGTAAGGGCTCTGTGCCCTTGTAGCAGGACATAGGTTGTGTCACTGAGTGACTGACGCCTTGATGTGCATGGCTTCAAGGTTGTCCATCACTCAGCTTTCTCTATTCTGTAATAATAATAAGTTTAACTTGGACTTTTTAGTTTGAACATTAAGAAAAAGGCCTTCACTTTCGCACTGCTGGGTTCCCTAGAAAGGGACTCTTGTTTTAGGATCTAATCTTGGTGAGGAACCTTCTGTATTCAGCTGCACTTTGCTGACTGCTAGGTGGCAACTGTTGCTTGGTGTTAGTTACTTCATAAGGCCTAAAAGTAGAACTGTTACTACCTGTTTCAAATTTAGTAGCTGTAGCTATCACTAGCTCCTGATAGATGTCAAATACCTGATTTTCTGGGGTTCCAGAAACAATCAACTATGTCTTATGATATGCAGAGAGACATGTAGTCTAAAGCTATATTGGGTAGAGGTGCACTTTACAGTAAAATAGGTTTGAGTTCATGTTGGATCTTCAATAGGGGAAAGGAACTTTATGGATTTCAGTTTTCTTATTTGTGAAATAGAAGTAAGACTTTGTTAAAGGTTGCTGTCAGAAGCAGAGGCTGTGATAGGCATAGTTTATATGCATCATTGTAATACATTTTTCTTCTGTTGGAAAATGTGGTAGTCTGGCATCTTTTGTTTTGTCCATATAAAACTGCCACCAACAAATACTCAAATAGGTTTATTTCTTTTTTTCTTTTCTTTCCCTTCCTCCCCATCCATGTGGAAATGGGGGTGGGAAGGAGATACAGGATGTGGAACAGTCAGAGGGTCATGGGGATGGGGGGAATAAAATATGGAGTGTAAAAAATAAATGAATAAAAAAAGAGAAAGGACCAATGTTCTCTAATGTCTCAAAAAACAAAAACAAAACAAAAACAAAAACAAAAAACAAAAAACAAAAAACAAAAAAACCCCACAGACCCTGCAAAAGAGTCTCTTACTAAGGTTTCTTTAAAGGGATCATAGATCAAGGAATCTTTATATCAAAAACAAGGTAGTCCTCAGTAGACTCTCAAGTCAGGCCAAGATGGAAATACAGTGTTAACTTGGCATGACCAATGTCTTGACATCTGTAAAATCTGTGTCAGTAAAATTTTAATGTTTTTAGAGATGAATGCTGGGCAATGCTTCTGTTAATATTTTTTATTGTTCCGTTTAAATGTAGGTTTTTCAAAAGGTCTACTGGGGAAGATACATCTTCTGCGCTGAAATGTTAATCAGGACTCACTTGTAGGAGGATAAAATATTTAGTTTCTTATACTAAATGTCCCCTGCATTTCCTGCAGCTTTCCTCTCACACTGTGGGAACTCCTAGCTCAAACTGAAATAGAAGCCATGTGCCGGCTTGCATAGGCCATGCTTGCTTCCCACTCTTTACTGAGAGATTTATAGGGTATGTCTGTCTTTACATGGAGATCCTCAGAAACCCTTCTCGAATGCTTAGGGCTGTCCAACAGCTTTAGTTTTGACTCAGTCAATGGAGCCAGTGTTGTTTGCCAACATCCTGGGGTTCTTCTCCCTGGGGTTATTCATGTGCTGATATTAGTTTGGGTAAGAGACGACATTTTTGTTTACCCAAGTCCACTAATTTTGTCTTGAACTTTGCTTAGACTTGTAGAGAGATGCCATCTGGACCAACTGGTATCATAATCATTTGGGAGAGATGCCCCAACAGGAGATACTTTGAGTTGTAGCATTCTGATTGTGAACATTGGTACATGAATGCTGATACTGTGGCCTGTTGTGCAAGACAGCAACCCAAAATTGTTGAATAACTACTATTTATTGACCTGAGTTGGAAATGTTGGTGGTAATTGGAAAGAGAGAGATGAAGTCTGAGGAGCCAGAGAGAAGGCCCTGGCTCCTTGAAACTGACAACAGATAGGTGGGGCAAGAAACAAAAACAGTAAGAAAAAAACCCACTGTTTTTACAAAGGAATTTGGCAGAGACATTAGTGTGGTATGCCTTCTCAGATGGAAACGCTTGAATCTCTATGCTCTTATGGTAAATATTGAGTCCCTAATTATGTTTTTTTTTCCAAGTTTGTTATCCTCATTTTGATGTATAGACAAGAATATTTGTGATAATGTATTAGAACACATATTGTTGGGGTGACTAAGTGGTAGTGTGTTCTGAGCATGTATAAAGTTCTAGGCTTGGTCCCTAGCATATTTACACACACACACACACACACACACACACACACACACACACACACACACACACATACACACACACCATATGTGTATATACAACACATCATCTAGAGACCTATACATCATCTTGGGACACATAGAGTGGTTGAGAGATGGAGGATTCTCTGTGATTCTTTGTTACCGTGTATTGATAGTGGCTTGTAATAAGGCAAGAGGCTATCCTTTATTCATTTTGTTGGTGTGTGCGTACATTTGTATGTGAATTTCTGCAGCTGTGTATGCAAAGGCCAAAAGGCCAGAGGTCAAAGTCAGGTATTTTCCATTATTGCTCTCCACCTTATTTTTTGATATGTGGTCTCTCACTGAACTTGGAGCTCACCTTCTCAGCTGAACTGACTGGCCAATGAGCGCTCCAGAAACTTCCAGCTCTGGGAGTCTAGTGACACAACAGCATTAAGCTTTTAAAAATGACCAAACACCTATTTATTTATTTATTCATTTATTCACTTACTTATTTATTTAATATGTCCGAGTGTTTTGGCTGCATGCTTCAAAGCACTGCATGCAAGGAAACACAGGCGCCCATGGAAGCCAGAAGAGGCCTCTAGACCCCTTGGCATTGGAGTTATGGATGGTTTGAGCCACCATGTAGTTGCAGGGAACTGAACCCCAGTCCTCTCAAGAGCAGCCAGTGTTCTTACCAACTGAGCCATCTTTCTAGCTCTGGACCTGGCTTTTTATGTGGGTGTTGGGGATCTGAATTCAGGTCCACAGGAACAAGTGCTTAGATCTCCTCAAACTGCTTTATGCAATTTTAAATGCAAAGCTCAATCCTGTTGGCGTGACCAAAAGGGGGGAAAGTCCATAGGAAATTGCAACAGTCATTTTCTCTTTTCTTCTGTTTTGTTTTGTTTTAAATTTCTGGAGCAAGAGGAAGGGAATACTTGTTAAAAGAATGGGAAGAAAGAGTTTAGCTAGCAGTGTCATCACTTCAAAATTATCTGAAGCAGTGACATGGCAGGGAACTGGTAGCATTTATTTTTTATTTAATTTTTCAGTTATTTTATATGCACAGCTGTTTTGTCTGTATCTTTATATATTTAAGTTTCTATTGCTGCGATAAACGTCATCATGAAAAGCACCCTGGGAAGGAAAGTGTTTGTTTAGCTCACATATTACAAGTTACAGTCCATCATCTGGTGAAGCTTGCAAGCCAGGCAATGAAGCAGAGGCTGTAGATTGACTGCTGCTTATTGGCTTGCTCCTCAGGTTTACACTTGACCTCCTGCCCAGAGGTGGCACTGCCCACAATGAACTTCCCCTATGCCAATCATTTAATCCAGAAAATTCATGCCAGTCATTAATCAGACTTGCCTATAGGCCAATCTGATGGAGTCATTTTTTCAATTGTGGTTCCTCTTCCTAGATAACTTAGTGTCTAGTTGATAAAATCTAACCAGGACAATCTTCATGTATGTCTGCACCATGGGTGTACCTGGTACCTATGGAAGCCAGAAGAGGGAGTGAGTCCCCTGGAACTGGAGATAGAGACTGTTGATCTACCATAAGGCTGCTGGCAATGGGTGTCAGGTCCTCTGGAAGTCAGTGCTCTTAACTACTAAGCCATCCCTTCAGCCCTGGTACCATTTCTTCAGGCTGGGTTGTGGGTGGTTGGATAGCTGTCCTACCATGCTTAGTACTTTGTAATTTCAATCTCATATTTGTAAGAAGAAATGGAAGTATGCAGAGATAATATTGAGTTGGCTGCCTACTCAGCAACCAGTACAGGTGATCCCACACTGGAAGGGAGCTATCCCAAGATGGAATTTCTTATTGTCACGAACAGACCTTTTCCAAACTGTTTATGGTGCAGAAGCAGTGGTTTGTCTCTGTGCCAGCTCAGGCCAAATGTTTTCTTTTGTCATGTTTCTGTAGTCATTTAACTGAGGTCTACCTTGGGACATTGCAGCCAGAATTTTTAATCTGACCTACTAGTAGAGTATTTTTTTAAATGGCTTACAAAGGAATGGTAGTTATTGCTAAGCCATTTAGAAAGTTTGAAAGTGCTGGGCGGTGGTGGCGCACGCCTTTAATCCCAGCACTTGGGAGGCAGAGGCAGGTGGATTTCTGAGTTCGAGGCCAGCCTGGTCTACAGGTGAGTTCTAGGACAACAGCCAGGGCAACACAGAGAAACCCTGTCTGGGGGGTGGGGGGAAAGGGGGGGTGGAGTGGGGTGGGGTGGGGTAAGAGAAATGTTTGAAAGTATAATAGATTATATTTCTTATTTTGATTACCTAAAAAGTATGTTTTTGATAAAACAATACTTTAGAATATGTGAAACTTAATTTTCTCAGAGTGCTCAGAAGATATAAATTTTTAATTCTGTCAAATAGTATTGCTTTTATTATAGGAAATAATAACAAAATAAAATATAATAAACAAAAGAAAAGAAAGGGAGCTGTTCTTAGAAGTTGTGCTTTGGTGGATGGGGTGTGATGCTAGACAGTTCAGAGATTTAAACTTCACCCCCCTCCCCCCTGCAGACTTTGGTATTTGCTCTGTGCAGGGGAAAGTCTCACCTGAGCAAATTGGGTCTTTGTGAGCCTTTAATTTTCCATCCCCCTTTGCTGCCAATAGCATTCCTTAGTAATCTGAATCAGGGGTCCACCCCTACCCTAACTCCCTTTTTTATTCCTAGAACTACTGATCAAAGGTTTCCTCTTTCCAATACAGACAGAATGGCTTTCTGGAGATTGGGTATTTGCAGGCAGAGAAAAGGGTGAGGGACACTTTGGGTTGTAGAGATAGACACTTCCCCCAGGGATCGGCCCATTGTTTATAAGAGCAGTGCCTTAATGGAAAAACAAAAAGGAAAGAGGGTCTGTAATGTGTTCTCTGCTTTCCTTTGCCGGCCTCTTTGTTTATTTGATTTATCAAGTCTCAAGTGGTTGCACTGCCTAGTGACCTTCCTTGATCGGCTTCTCTGGAGTATCCACTTACCTTATTTAGAAACATAATATTTAAAAAAGCTGAAGCAGAGTCAAAAAATCATCACCTTTTGATGTGGCCAGTTTCCTGGGTTTTGAAATCTTAAACTTGTGGGAAGCTTTAAAAGCTGAGTTGTAGTCCTTAATCAGTAGGTCCTTCTGGATGCTGGACCCAGAATTTGGGGTCCATGGCCTGGGGGGAGGGGGCAGTGCATAATTAGAGGACATAGTGCAGAAGTTTGGTGCTGAGTGGTAGAAAGAAAGAAGGGATTTAAAAAGACTGGGACTAGGGGAAGCTTCACTTTGGAGGTAGCTCTGAAGGGAGTCAGAGGGATGGGCTAGCGTTGCTTAGAAAGAGGTCATGAGCACAGAGTGCGCCTGCTAGCATCTTCCCACATCTTTGGGGATTTTAATAAAGCGGTTGAATTTCTTTTGAGTCTTGTTCTTACAAATATAAACTGACTGCGATAAGGACTCTTCGCTCTCAAGTTGGAAGACTGAAGAGTTCATGTCCTACACTTTTCGTTCCAAACCTTCACCTGTCCCTTGTTGCTAGATGTGTTGTTTTGTATCTTATGCTTCTTAGCATCAGAAGCTACCCAAGGAGAGCACAAAGTTCTGATAGGAAACTTATCATAGGGCAAGGAGCTGCTTATGTAGACATGAAGCAATATTACTGTGGTAGCCTTGGAAAGGACATATAATTTCCTATGATTAAAAAGTCAATGGATAGTTATCACTTTTCTGGTACTAGATGAATTGTTGAATCACATTATTAAACTCTGCCTCTTCCTAGATGAAGCATGCCTTCCACAAAGGCCATATTTACTCCAGAAACTGTGGGTAGGACTACTGCAGGGTGATTTACTCTTGGAAGGCAAATGGGCATCTGTGTCATGTGCAGTATTCCTATTGTGAAGTATATAGTATGGCTCTTTCCAGTAGGATGTTTTGTGCTAGTTGAAGGCTTTCATTTTTAATGTCTTTTTATGGGGTGGACCACATGTCTTCCTGGTTATTTTTATTAGCATTGTGGTTTGTAATCTTTTGGTTAAACCTAGGTAGTACAGTGGTGGGAGGCTTAGAAAGACTTTACATTAATATCACCAAGCCTGACTCCTAGTTTGACACTAGTGAGACTTGGGGAAAGAGTGAACTCTAAACCTTGACTCTTGACTCTCTCACATATGGAAAATAAGTGGTCAAAATAATGTTAAAATATGTTAAAGACAGTTTTTTTTCTGGCAGGTAATATGAGGTTAAAATCCTTTTTTTTTTGTTAAGTTGGTGATTATTAGCATATGGACAGCTATAGATTTCTGGGTATTTTCAAATTAATAATACTGAATGGTTTATTTGTTTAATAATTATTGTACCTTCTATGTTTTCCAGCTTAGAATACAGTACTGTTTGCTAGTGGTCATACTTCCCTCTCCCTTCTAATTACTGGATTTCTGTTTATGCAACATAGCTTTTTAGCATCTTGGATAGCACTGATTAGTATTGATCATAAGCATCCTAGCTTATGATACCATTGACTCTGATACCATTTTTAAGTCAGGTTGAGGAAGTATCTTTTGACTTTTGGGCTTAAATCAGTACTGAATATTTTGAGACAATGTTTCATTGCCTTTTGCTTTTATACCTTGTAGTTTTTCTCTTTACTCAACTATTGATCTTTGTATGTATACTTTATAGTAATTCTGATCATTAGGACTAAACTCTGTTTTGAAATGAATTTTTTTCCTTCAACTTTCTTAGTCTAGAAAGATTCTTATCAAATTGGGTCATCTGATCTTGGGGAATTTGAATTAATGCTTCTCAGAAATAACCAGGACCTAAGTCAGCAGCCTTTACTGCAAGTAGCATTAGATGTCTTTACAGTTTCTTTTATCACTACTGGATCATCCTAGTTCCTGTAAGTCAGTTCTAGTTCCTTATATTTAATGGAGGCTTAAAGTTTTATTGCACAGAGCTTTTGTAGCTTTCTTAGGAAGACATCCCAGCAAACAGCTGTCCCCACTTTGCTCATGCAGGCTCTTCTTGATTTGTCTTTGTTCTCTGTCTTGCCAACCTCCAAGAAGGTTGCTTTGGAATATATGGCTTTCCTAATGGCTTTCATTTTACTCTTGTCATTCTCTTCAACTCTTGTATGTTTCACCTTGTTGCTTTTCAGCCTCTAAAAAAACATAGGACATGAGTCTACTTACTGGACTTGCTGAAAATAAGATGGCCCTCATGCTGCTAATTTTGTTACTCTGTGAAATGAATATCAGTAACGTTCGTTCTTTGCAATTCTTAAACTCCCCACCTTATAGATTTGCAGAACAGGTAGGTCTTTGTGTATTTGTGTCTATGCATGCATGCATGCATGAATGTGGCACATGAAGGACTTTGTGTGCTTGTGTCCATGCTTTTACAAGTCACATGAAGGTCTTTTGTGTGTTTGTGTCTGTGCATGCATGCATGCACACGTCATAGGGTCATGGGTGTTCTAGGTAGCTTATGACTGAATTCATCAAGGGGTGAAATGACATAGTATGATAGCCTTTGAAAAGACTTTACCTAAGAGCTGATTCAGTTTTGATTTTTATAATCCAAGAAGGGAAATGATTGTTCTGTTGTCAGTAACCCATGTGCACAAGAGGCATCTGTTTCCCTGGTCAATTTGCTCTAGGACTTGACGATTTTAATAACAGGCTCTCCCACATTTCTGCACCATCAGGCCTATCTAGTTGTGGTGGAACATCCATGTCTTTATTCTTCGGTGCTTGTGTGAATGAGTACAAGGTGGCTTTTCTTAGCAGCCTTTCATATGCTTTAATACATGGGGTAGATTATCCCTATTAATTTTTCCCAGAGAATTATTTTACTTTGGTTTTGGCTGATTTCAGCCTTTCTGATCAGGCTTTAAGGCGGATATTAAGATAGTTTGCTGTAAGTGGTCTTAATATAAGTCTTTCTTGTATGGAATACTCTGAATGCTGTTATCTCTTCTATGATTTCAGTTTATAGCTTTTGTGTATCACATATTTTCTCCTCCTCCTCCTCTTCCTCCTCCTCCTCTTCTTCATTCTCCTCTTCCTCCTCTTTTTTTTTTTTTTTTTTTTTTTTCACGACAGGGTTTCTCTGTGTAGCCCTGGCTGTCCTGGAATTCACTCTGTAGTACATGCTGGCCTTGGATTCAGAAATCTGACTTCCTCTGGCTCCCAAGTGCTGGGATCACAGGCGTGTGCCACCACAGCCGGCTACATATTTTCTTGATTATTGTTCTAGCTCTGTTCTTCTAGAAATCCCATTAATTGGCTATATAAAATTCATTTTTGATTAATTTGTTATTTATCTAGGATATTAGGTCCTCTCCTCTTTCTGTAGATATTTTTTGGAGTAGTATAGTTTCATAGTAAAAGTGAGTACAAGATAGAGATTTCCTAGTTCTTTCCACCCCCCAAAATTTTCCTACCACAAATCCCAGTCCCTAGCAGAAAGATACCATTGTTACATTTGGTGAATTTATATTTGTAGTCTTTACCTAGCCAGAGTCTGTCATGTATGCTATGACCCACTGTTGTTTGTGGCACATGCCCACCATTATAGTGCCCTGCAGAGGAGTTGTACTGCCCTAGAAAACCCCTATCCTCTTCCCACTCATCTTTTCTCTGCTGCTCTCACTCCTCTCTGGATCTGATAACCACTGATTTCCATAGTTTTGCTTTTTCTAGAATGTTTAGTTAGAACCACAGCATGCAGGTCCTTTGGTTTAGCATATGTACTGTTAGTGGTGTGTGTTTATAATTCTTCCAAACCTCCTCCTGGCCTTGGTACCTCATCTTTTAATACTGAATAGTATTTCATTGACCAGCGGATTTTCAGTTTGCTTCCTGAAGGGTGGTGTCATGGTCACTTACAAGTTTTGGCAGTCATAAATACAGTTATTGTAAACATTTATGATATACTTCTTACTGAAGCTTCCTGCTTATATACATAGTGTGGTGCTGTCTTAGTAGCTAACTTTTCTGATACCTATATTTACATTTGGTCTTTAATGCAGAATGACGCATTTTTTTCAGTTTTATACATACTCAGAAAGGCTAAACTATTTTTTTCCTTCCATCAGGAATATGTGAATGTTTATTACTAGTCTTTTATAATCCAGTGGATGAAAATGTAGAAAATGTAGAAATTGAGGTAGTTTTTCTATGCTTTTGTAGCAGATTACCTCAACTAAGTCGCTTAAAGCAATTGAAGTTTATAATTTCTTAGTTATGGGAGCTGGAAGTCAGAAGTGAGAAGTGAAGATCTTTCAACGCTCTGGGGTGGGACCCTTCTTGCCTTTGTTTCTCTGGGCATCCATCCTTGGCATTCCTCTGGCTTCTGCTTCTTATAGGTGACTCTCTCTGTGACTCTCTTGTCAAACAGTATTCTCTGTTCTGGGTGTATGTGCATGCTAGTTTGATTTTATTTTGTGTGCATTTGTATTAAGGTATTAAGACAGTTTCACTATGTAGCTCAGGCTAGACTTGAGTTTTCTGTGTCGTCTAGGCTGGCCTCACACTTGCAGTGCCTTTCCTGCAAATATTGGAAGTATAGGTTACAAGGCATGTGCCATTATGGCTAGTTTAATGGTGGTATGTGCACCTGTATATGTGCGCGCGCGCGCGCGCGCGCGCGTGTGTGTGTGTGTGTGTGTGTGTGTGTGTGTGTGCGCGCGCATCATTTACTTGGTTTAGACTCTACTATGGTTCAGTATAACTTCATCTCTACATATTACATCTACAGAGATCTTGTTTCCAAATAAGGTCACATGCTGAATTTCCAAATGGACTTGAAGTTATGCAGAGAAATATTCAGTCTAATATCAGTTTCTTGGATTTTAAATATTTAGTGATTGAGTTTTAAAAGTAATGAAGTGCTAGAGAGGTAGTCAGAGTCAGTATGGCCACATCTGTGATCCTAGCTCTCAGTTGTCTCGAGGCTGAGGCAGGCCTGCCTGGATTATACAGCAAGGCCCCCATCTCAAATATCACCCAAACCAGTGAACAAGCAAACAAACAAACAAACAAACAAAAGGAGATGCAAAAGCATCGTGAAAGAAACAGGCAGAGCCGTTGGGTGCCACTGCTTCCCTCCTGTTGGTGTCATCTTTAGTGTCAGGCTGGGCAAGTCCCTTCTGAGTGTTTTCTTTGTTGTTAATTCACATATTTAGTCATCATATCTTATGAATCAGCTTCATGCCAACATTTACAGAATGTATTATGGGTTTATTTAGCACAGCTTCCTTTATTACACTGTAGTGCTGTTCCTAACAATAAATACTCCTTTGTTATTTTTATGCAGGATAGCTAAGAATTATTTGAATGTTCATGTTAATTACTTCCAGTTCTCAAATGTTGATCTGGTATAGAACCAGCTGGAGCAAATAGTTTAGCAGTTTACATCTAGGATGCAGCCACTTTCACAGCTGTTTCTCTAGGGTCCTTAAGTCAGTTTAACTTCTATTAGCTGAGATCGGCAAAGGCGTAATCCCATCTCTCTAGTGAAACTCCTAGCCAGCCAGAGTGATATTCCTGAGCCGGCTTAATTGCCCCTTCTCTGCTTCTTCCTTTGCATGGCTGTGTGACTTTGCAGGTTTCCCTTGTTTTTGTTTTTGTTTTGTGGCCTCTTGCTAGCACAGTGTTGCTTGGAAAATAAATGTCAGAAGGTATTTAAAGAACCCCTCCCCCCCACATAACCATTAACAGCTTTGTTTTGTTTTGTTTTTTCCTGTAAATCTGAAGCCATGAACATATTTGGTGATCAATTATTTGAATGGAGGAGGGCTTTGAGGGACGTTGCTGTGGTTCTGAGAGTGGCGGGGTTTGTTTCTGACACTCTCTTCAGTAACATAAACCTATGGTTCTCATGGAGCTGTTTGGTTCTGATGTATTGAACCGCATCTTGAGGCCAAATTTCATACCTGGGATTGCTGATGGCATGCTCAGGCTTGTTGGGTCATTTGCTTAATGCATGGTGACAGTGAAGCTAAATTCTTACTCATTGCTTTGATTAGGCCCTACCAGACCTGGAGTGTCTGCTGCTTATGATAGGCAGCTGAGCATAGGCCCCCAAGACAGCACAGTACTGAACAGACAGTGCAAACCAAAAGCTTGGGGAAGCTTGGCTTTGTGGAGATTGCAATCCAGAAAATTGCTGCAAACCCAGCTGCTGCTGCTGCTGCTGCTGCTGCTGCTGCTGATTATGGTAGAGGAGGAGGTGGAGGTGGTGGTGGTGGCAGTGGTGATGGTGTGTGCGTGGTGGTGGCTTACAGGTGCAAAAAGAGAGTAGGATGTCTAAACACTCTCAAGTGTTCAGTTCTGAATTCTCTGAATGGGTGCTGGAAAAGATGCAGGAGAACGTGACCGAGAGCCTGAGCTAAGAGAGCAGCTCAGTAGCTGGAAGAATCTTTTAAAGGCTTCCTGAACCTTTCCCATGAGTTGGGAAGGGGGGGGGGGCAAAACAAAACAAAACAACACTCCAAGGCAGTATTCTAATGAGAATAGCACTTGTAGTTTTCAATGTGTGGCTTTTGATGCACTCATGAAACACAATCTAAAACTTAAATAGTAAAAACATGTTCATGTGAGCTATAGTAATAAGGTTAACCCTTCAGGCAGATGAGATCCACTGGTACTGGGAATACAGGTGCTAGGTGTATGTAGCTTCTCAGTGGGCCACCTGTATTTACAGGGAGGGTGCGAGCCAGTTTATTCCTTTGCAGACATCTTAAATACTGCAGCTGGGAATCAAGATAAAGGTTAGCGTGCTGGAGGGTTATTTAGGTGGATCTCTGAGATCTGCACTTGGGGAAGGGAGGAAGAGCCGTATGTTAACAGACTAGTTCAAGGTTCAATATAGTTTCCAGGCCACTGTTGCTGGTATATATGAAGTATATACCACACTTCATCCCTTTCTTTATCAGTGGAAGCAACCCATTGTCACAGTGTCTGCTGTACATGGAGCAAAGCCAGACACTGTTTTAGGTCTTAGAGGTTGAGACCTGAGTCAGACAGATGACGTCCCCATACTCTAGGAGGAGCAGGGACTTGTAAGTAGATGATAAATAAGACAGAGGCCTCAGGTCCAGAAAGGATAGGACACTGATGGCTAGAAGAATATTGGTGAGACAGTGACTGACTGATGACTATAATATCAGGAGTCACAGGCAGGGGAGGACTTAGAGTAGAACGAAGAGCACCCAGGAACAAAGGGAATGTATTCCAGATCAGAAGCACAGAGTGGGCGCTTAGAGTGAGCAGAGGCGAAAGGAGACTAGACTGAGGTCAGGGGTCTGGGCTATTTCTAAGAGCGATGAGAGTTGTTAGGGAATTTGAAAGCAGGCAGGAGCCTTCTGGCAAAGGCATTTCTTAGACAGGGTTTAGGACATACTTGCTCATCCACTGTTTTATGTAATTAATTTAATCCCCTGATAATCCTGCCTAGAATGCAATCTTACTATCTCCCATTTATAGATGAGGTAACTGAGGCACTGGGAGGTTTCTGAATGACTATTTGGAGGCCACAAAAGGGAGCTCTGGGATCTGCAGAGGAGGTCTGGCTCACCGTTCTTTCCTTCTAGCCTGCTACCCTCTGAGGTGTGTACAAAGATAGCCCAGGTCATATTTGAGGCAGTGCACAGCAGCAGTCAGGAGTCTGTGACCACAGTGGGTTCAGTCCTGGAGACAGGTGGAAGATGGGTACAGGCTGTGTTACACAGGTGCATTTTGATTATGTGGGGGTTAAGAAAAAGGAAAGAAAGATCAAAGGCAAGTCAAATTCTTGTCATGAACAAATATATAAAATAAACATAATACAGTGGATCACATATGTTTTTCATTCAAGAGTGATATAGGATTGTAGAGAAATCATTCAGTTATCAGATATCCTTTAGTGATGTGGAAGAAAAACTAAACTAACTTTTCTGAAGGAATATGGATGTCTAGCCAGGAGTCTGCCTGATGATAAGTGTTGTGTGGTTAGGGAATTTGAAAGCAAACAGGAACCTTCTAGAAAGGCTTCTTTTCTCCTCCCATCCAGAAATCCTTCCTCTCTCCAAGACTAGAATGGCCTGAACCCTTGCTTTGGTCTGGGTGGGGTAAGATAAAGTAATGACAAGGTGCCTCAGGCTTCTTCTTCACCCCCTCCCCAAACAGCAGCTTGTACAAGAAAGCTAATTAGCATTTAGCCTGTTGCTGCCTGTCCTGATGCTGTTTGCCAGCACACAGTGAGAGGAAGTTATATAGACTGGCACCATCAATATGGAGGTGTTCATACCGTACTAGATGGCAATGCTGATGTTCAGCAGGGATTTGCTTACACTGTTTCCCAAAACATTAATCCCTATACAGACAGCATAGTCTTTTCATTACACTGGAGGCTTCAATCCACCACTGAAAGAAAGTTGGTTCATAGTGCTAGAGGTAGGAAAGGAAATACACTCTCCTTTGGAGAAACTCCTTGTGAAGAACTATGGTAAGGAACATGTCTTTACAGAGCCTGCTATTCTTATTTTAACCCACGGATTATGTAGCAGAAACTTTGGGTGTATTTGAATAGTTTTAGGTGGAAAAATAAGAAAAGAAAATTAATGTCTAGTTAAGTTTGATTTCCCCACCATTTTTTCCCCTTAAGGCTGACTGTCCAACTTGATAATCATTAGCCAGATTTTACTACATATTATGGTCAAATTTAAATAAATTAAGAGTGCATCAATTAAATATTGAGTTCCCTGGTCGTATTAGCTGGTTCAGATGCGCTCACTCCCCCTCCATGTGGCTTTTGAGTGGAGCCAGTTGTAGGTTGTGTTCAGAGCATAGAATCTGAGATGTCTGAAATCTTGAGTCTTGTTGAAAGTGTGTGCCCCAGGAACCTAGGGTTGAAAGGGTTTGTGCAGAAAGGTTTACAGATGAATCTGAACATGAGAAAATGTTACTTCATCTGTAAAGCTCACTCTGTAACCTGTAGGTAGACTGGAACCTGGCCCAATCCAGAGGTAAAATAGCAATTCCTGGAACGTTGTGTACGTGATAATTTTTCTAGCTGGTTAGTGCTTGTTTTTGTTTATTAAGATGTATGGTATCTTTTTCTAAGTACTTTAACGTGGGCTTTTCTCTGTTCCAGATTAGTACAATCATCTCAGAGGAATGCAGTGTGAGGTGATGGAATGCTTTTATTATACTTAAAAATCACGCTGACAGATATTTACAGTGTTATTCTAGGAGTGCTGTATGAGCTAGTGCTTGGAAGGTTTGCTTAAACTTGGAATGTAGATCCTATTCCCATTAAGATCTGTGCTCCACTGGGCCTCCTTTGACAGATAGTAGTATTTGTAGTGTACCGTAGGAGGTTATAATTGTGTAATCCTTAGGGGATGTCTGCTCTAGGTTATAGGAGTTGGCCAACTACAGTTTGGGGCTTAAATCTAGCCCTTTGCTTGTTTGTGTAAAGTTTTATTGGAACACAATCACACCTATTCATTTGTTATAGTCTGTGTTCCGTTTAGGCCTACTGTTGCAGAAGTGGAGAATCGCAACTGGATGGCTGGCAAAACTGTAAATGCTCATATGCCAGGACCTTGTCCAGATGCTGTGTGTTATTGGCCTATCCAAGTTAGGAAGAGGGCCTGTGTGAGGCCCTCTTTGCAAAAAACCTTACAAGAGCCCAGGGTTTGTTTGTTTGTTTCTTTCTCTCTTTCTGTCTTCCTTCCTTCCTTCCTTCCTTCCTTCCTTCCTTCCTTCCTTCCTTCCTTCCTTCCTTCCTTCCTTCCTTCCTTTCTTCCCTCTTCCTTCCTTTCTTTTCTCTTTTGACCTCCCTCTCTCTTTTTCTTTCTCTCTCTTTTTCTTTCTCTCTCTTTCTCTTTTCTTTCTCTCTCTCTCTCCCTCCCTCCCTTCCCCCTCTTTCTTTCTTTCTTTCTTTCTTTCTTTCTTTCTTTCTTTCTCTCTCTCTCTCTTTCTCTTTCTCTTGTTCTTTCTCTTTCTCTTTCTTTCTCTCTTTCTGTCTCTTTCTCTTTCTTTCTCTCTCTCTCTTTCCTTCTCTTTCTCTCTTTCTCTCTCTTTCTTTCTCTTTCTTTCTCTCTTTCTTTTTCATTCTTTCTTTCTCTCTCTCTTTCTCTCTCTCTTTCTTTCTTTCTTTCTCTCTCTCTCTTATCTCTCTTTCTTTCTCTTTCTCTCTCTTTCTCTCTTTCTCTCTCCTTTCTTTCTTTCTTTCTTTCTTTCTTTCTTTCTTTCTTTCTTTCTTTCTTTCTTTCTCTCTTTTCTCTCTTTCTTTCTCTCTCTTTCTCTCTCTTTCTCTCTCTTTCTCTCTCCTTCCTTCCTTCCTTCCTTCCTTCCTTCCTTCCTTCCTTCCTTCCTTCCTTTCTTCCTTCCTTCCTTCCTTCCTTCCTTTCTTTCTCTCTCTCTCTCTCTTTCTTTCTTTCTTTCTTTCTTTCTTTCTTTCTTTCTTTCTTTCAGCAGGAGAGCTTAGGAATTACAGTATAGTTTGTTAGGCATCTGCTTCCTCAGCTCTTTTCCTGTGTATTCTCCCAAAGACCCATGTTTCTGCTTTCTCCTCACCTCTCCGTAGTCCCTGCTTCTTTTTCCACTGACAACCTTGCTTTCTGCTTTTAGGAAGTAAATTGATGATAATGGACGAGAAGCTTCACCAACTCTCACAGTCTCCTGCACTCACTCCCCCCCCCCCCCCCATAGTACTATCTCATCAGTGAGCTGCTTTGGCTACTGTCTTGAGCCAGTTCCTCCAAATGCACCAGGTCCTCTCCGGTTGTCCTAAGGCATTCATTCCAGCCACCCTGGTTTCTCCCTTTTCTGCTACTATATCAACATACAAACAGCCCTCCGCTTACATGAAACTTACATTTGGGGGCAGGAGAGAGGACTTATCAGCTAAGAGCACTTACTGTTCTTAGAGAGGACCTATGTGACACTTCCTCTGATTTCCGTAGACTCATGCTTGCATTTGACACACATACATAGAATTAAAAAAATAAATTTTTCCTTTGAAAAAGAAACCACTGCTCCATGACCTTATGTACTGCTACTGATAACCATTCCCATCTTTCCAACATAGCTCCTTCAGGGTCAAAGGTATTCCTTACTTCCATCTTCTCTTACCGCCCGTCCTCCATCCTCTTCCCTTCTAAACTCAGTCTGTCTTTCGATCCCATTGCTTGTATGCGCAGACTGCTTTGTCCAGTCCTCAGTGGTACTCAGCTAACTCATTCCATGGTCGGTTTTCAGGTCCTGGAGTTGACCCATCGGGAGCCCTGTACTTAGTCAGCCCTCTCCTCTCTGCTCTGCATGTGCTTGACGTCCACTCCGCGTGTCAGCACCCTTTAGCTGCCAGTTCTTCTGCTCACTATCTTGTAAACGAGCATTCAGTGAGCAGTCCCTGTCTTTTTGCTCCGTGTGTCTCTGAGCCAGTTTTAGGGATTGACACAAGTTTGCTTTGCTCACACCTCGCAGTATTTCCCTTCCTCCCTCTGAACACCATGGTAGTGTCAGTTGTCATCTGTGCATGACCCATGTTCTGTGTTGGTGCCTTTGTGTCACTATTTTTGAATGGGGGGTGTGTCCAATGATGTTTCCTAGGCTGATATAGAACACCCAGACTCAAGTGATCCTCCCGCTCCAACCACCAGAGCAGCAGAGACTGCACTTGTGCACATCATGCCTAACTTTCAAAGACCTCCTGGGTGTCCCATTGTCTCCAGCCTTCTGCAGGTTTTTCTGCTGCTGCTGCTGCTTCTCCTCTTCTTCTTCCCCGCTCCTCCTGCTCTTCCTCCTTTTTTGTCTAGTTGTTCAGCCATTTCTTCTGAATATTAGAATTGCATTTTCTCTCTAAACACTCTGTAACACATACTTGCACACACACACACACATATGCATCAACCCAGCCACCCACCCACTTGAAATTTAGATTATGAGTAAATTATATCTTAAAGCTAAATTTTTGTTCCCATCACTGATTATGTGTCAGAGATTGTTTTCCCTTCAAAGTAAGATTTTTTGGATCAAAAACTACATTTTAAGGCTTTGATCCATATTCAGAAAGGTAGGTTGTCAGCATTTCATCTGCAGTGTGTTGAGTTGTATCATTAGTCTTCTCAGTATAGTGGGTGAGATGGTAGAAGTCTGTCCAATGGTGGTTTCCTTAGTCTTTGGTAATATATCCTGTAAACCACGTCTTTAAACAGGCTATTAGCCTAGTGCATAATAGGAAGTTAGTATGTGTTTGCTGAGAGAACGAAGGGGCCCTAGCTCAGTCTGTCATAATACGTCAGTGCGCAAATAAAGGGGGTATCTCTCCTCTTTCTTGAGAGGGGCTGCTGATCTCTAACTTAGTCTTTGATTCATATTTTTATTTTACTTTTCTCCAAGTGGTGGGAATGAGCTATCATTCTGAAGACACACTTTCCAGAGTGGCCAGCACTATGGTTTTTATGGTCCGTGTCTCTGTCTGAAGTTGTTTCTTAGTAACTATGGGATTAGATACCTGCATCCGTGTAGCTTTTGGTTCATGCCTGTTGATTCTCCTGTAAAACAGAGCCTACCAGAAGCTGCAGAGATGAAGTATAGTTAATCTTTGAAACTTCCTCAACACCTTCTGTGATGTCCACTTCTCCTGATTGTCCTCCCTGGACCTTTCTGCTCATGGAGAGTGTTGTGTGGGAGGCTGCTCCTGCAGCATGTGCTATGCACTGCCTCTGGGCAGCATTGTCTCAGCTGGGATACAGCGTTCTCTTAGCTGGGATATGGCTGCTCCCTCCTGTGGGCCCAGAGGCATTTTATTCTAATACTTCCTGTGTGAGTATCTAAAATCTGTATGAACAAGTGTTTCATTTGATTCTGTGTTCTTGCTCAGCAAGCAGCCCCCCAAAAGCCATGGAGAATGGCTTTCCCTGGTTTGGGAGAATGGCAGGTCATCCCTTATAGATTTCTGAAGCGCGAGGGATGTGGCTTAAGCAGAGCTTCCTTGGGTTTTCTGTTAACACCCACTAGTCTGCCATAATCCAGCGGTGTGTAACTGCGTAGAGTATGTCCCTTTGCTGTGGTATACTCCATTGAGGAACACACAGCTGCTACACCTGGCCTGCTCTTACGTGGTCTGCTGCCCTGGACTTTTTAAGAATGATTCCCTCAGAAGTCTGTCCTCTTCCTTCCCTATCCATTGATACCCATCTTTCTTCTATCAGATACAGTAATGTGTGTTTGTGTGTGTGTGTGTGTATCTGTTTGTCTGTCTGTCTGTCTGTCTGTCTCTGCATGTGAAGTCCAGAGGTGCATGTTAGTTGTCTTGCTCTATCCTTGCTACCTCATTTTTGACAGTATATTTCATTGAGCCTAGAGCTTCCTAATTTGACTTGCCTTGCTAACTAGCATGCCCTGGGATGCTCTCTGATTTCCTGCACTGTGATTATAGGCATGTACCACAGTGACTGGCTTCTCTTCGTTTCTTTCTTCTTTTTTAAAATGTGTGTTTCGGGTGCTCAAGGAAGCACTTAATTGACTGAGCCATCTTGTCTGCCTCCAATGTAACATTTTGAATATTTACATGTTATATCCTTTAGAATGTAGAAGTAGATAGAATCCAGTGCTCAACTGCTTGCATTTTGGTTTGTTTATTTTGTGTGTATGTGTGTGGGCACACTTGAACACTTGAATATCTGAGTATAATTTGCTGCAGTCTGATCTCTCGTACATCTTAGTTTGATGGCCCAAAACATTGTGGGTTTGGGTTTGTTACACCAATCTAGGTGTATTAGTCTGGGCCAATAGAGTACTGGACCTGAACCACAGGTACAAACTGGCTGTGCTTCGCGCCTGCTTAGACCTCGGTTTTCTCACCTGTAGACTGGCGCTGCTCACACACCTTGGCCCTTGTGCATTCCTCACTTGACCTCTTTCCTCTGGCTGACCAAAGTCAACTGGGATAAAATATGCTCTCTGTGTGAAATCTGGCCCTCTTTACGGGGGAGGTTGTTGTTGTTGTTTTTCTTTTCCTTTTCTATTTAATTATTTTTAAAATATAAAATTGATTTATAAATAACAAAATTAATTATAAATAATAAAATTTATTTATTTATTTTTTATTTTTGTGCAGCCTTCTGGTATGGGATTTTCCTTCTCTGTTCCCTCTGTCTCTTATATGCATGTAGCTCTGCGGGGCTGATATCTCTTGGTATTGCTGGTTCTTACTCGGTTGAGGGCCTCCTGAAGTCTTTGCTGACAGCCTTCCTCACCTCTGGTCACATAGTTCCCACTATTCCTACCTGTAGTGCACTGAAGATGGCTTCTGCCAGGGGCCTGGAAGCCCCCTCATGGTGGAAATAGATTCTTAGCATCTGTGTTAACACCTTTGTGCCAATGTAGGCACCTAGGAAACTGCTGATGAGTTTGCTTGACCTTGAATTTTGCGATCTGGATATTTTAAGAGCATGTGGGCAGAGAGAGGAGCACCTGGGTTCTTAGCTGAAGCATGAGCTGAGGAGTGTGCTGGGCTACTCAGGAAGATGATTTGTCTTTCCTTTCCCTAGGATCCCAAAGAGGGATAAGCTGGTTCAAGATTTGGTAGAGTATACCTTTATGGAAATATTCACTAAATTACGTTCTAGGCCTTCTCTTTTCCTCAGTAACCTAAGGCTAAAATAGAAGATTATCATAGATACAGAAAAAGTGAGTAGACAGATTGTCTAAGCTGAGTTCAGTTAGGAGCCTGCTTTCTGTGCAGGAGAGAGATGGGGTACTGCTTTCTGGGCATCAGTTGGCATCTGTGCATGGCAGTATTGTTTCTGAGTAAGCAAGGAGAAAGGGAAGGGAAGGGAAGGGAAGAGAGAGAGAGAGAGAGAGAGAGAGAGAGAGAGAGAAAGAGGAGGACAAAAGACCATCAGGAACTCCGTGTCCACACTTGTTCCTATGAAGGATTTTGTATACTAAAACAATATGTTAGGACCTACAGGGACGCGTCATGCAGAATTGTGGAGGGCAGTCTCTGCACCTCTGCGTGGGATCCTGATTCTATGTCTTGAGGAGCCTTGGAAGATATCTTAGAGTAGGCTTTGTGTGTGGGTCATACATAATGGTAATGGTGCTGAATTTGATCGATTTGAAGACTGATCTGCTGACCCCTTGTTTATCATTTTTGTGTGTGTGGCCATCCTCCTCCACCACCATGTGACTTGTAATCTTGTTGACAAATTCAATCAGTACAAATTGGGGATGGACCTGAAGACTGTGCCACCCAACTTCTACTATATAATCTATATATCTGAGTGTAGTTTTTTAAAAATTTTTTATTAGATATTTGCTTTATTTACATTTCAAATAGTATCCCCTTTCCTAGTTGCCCTCCCTAAAACCCCTTATCTCGTCTCCCCCTCTCCCTGCTCACCAACCCTCTTCCCTGTACTTTCTTGACCTGGAATTCCCCTACACTGTCAAGCCTTCACAGGACCAATGGTCTCTCCTTTTATTGATGTCTGAAATGGTCATCTTCTGCTATATATGTAGCTGGAGCCATTGGGTCTCTCCATGTGTACTCTTTGGTTGGTGGATTAGTCCCTGGGAGCTCTGGAGGTACTGGTTGGTCTGTATTATTGTTCCTCCTGTGGGGCCGCAAACATCTTCAGATCCTTGGGTCCTTTCTCTAGCTCCTCCATTGGGGACCCTATGCTCAGTCTATTGTTTGGCTGCGAGCTATGGGTATTTTTGATCCACCTTCCTATAAAGATAAAATTACCCACAGTTTGGTCTTCCTTCTTGAGCTTCATGTGGTCGTGAATTGTATCTTGGGTATTACGAGCGCTTAGGCAAATATCCACTTATCAGAGAGTGCATACCATGTGCTTTCTTTTGTGGTTGGGCTACCTCACTCAGGATGATATTTTCTAGCCCCATCCATTTGCCTAAGAATTTCATGAATTCATTGTTTTTAATAGCTGAGTAGTGCTCCATTGTGTAAATGTGCCACATTTTCTATATCCATTCCTCTGTTGAGGGACATCTGGGTTCTTTCCAGCTTCTGGCTATTATAAATAAAGCTGCTAGCAACATAGTAGAACATGTCTCCTTATTACATGTTGCTAATCTTCTGGGAATATGCCCAGGAGTAGTATAGCTGGGTCTGCAGATAGTGCTATATTCAATTTTATGAAGAACTACCAAACTGATTTCCAGAGTGGTTTTATCAGCTTGCAATCCCACTAGCAGTGGAGGAGTGTTCCTCTTTCTCTACATCCTTTCCAGCATTTGCTGTCAACTGAGTTTTTCATCTTGGCCATTCTGACTGGTATGAGGTAGACTCTCAGGGTTGGTTTGATTTGCATTTCCCTGATGGTTCAGGATGTTGAACATTTCTTTAGATGTTTTTCAGCCATCTGGTATTCCTCAGTTGAGAATTCTTTGTTTAGCTCTGTGCCCCATTTTTTAATAGGGTTATTTGGTTCTCTTGAGTCTAATTCCTTGAGTTCTTTGTAAATATTAGATATTGACCCTCTATCAGATGTAGGGTTGGTAAAGATCTTTTCCTAATCTGTTGGTTTCTGTTTTGTCTTGTTGACACTATCCATTGCCTTACAGAAGCTTTGCAATTTTGAAGTCTTATTTGTCAATTCTTGATCTTGGAGCATAAGCTATTGGTGTTCTGTTCAGGAAATTTTTCCCTGTGACCACATGCTTCAGGTTCTTCCCCACTTTCTCTTCTATTAGATTTATTATATCAGGTTTAATGTGGAAGTCCTTGATCCACTTGGATTTGAGCTTTGTACAGGAAGATAAGAATGGATCAATTTGCATTCTTCTACGTGTTGACTGCCAGTTGAATAAGTACCATTTGTTGAAAATGCTGTCTTTTTTTCCCTACTGGATGGTTTTAGCTCCTTTGTCAAAGATCAAGTGACCATATGTGTGTGTGTTCATTTCTGGATCTTCAATTCTATTCCATTGATCTACATGCCTGTCATTGTACCAATACCATGAAGTTTTTATCACTATTGCTCTGTAGTATAGCTTGAGGTCAGGGATGGTGATTCCACCAGAGGTTCTTTTATTGTTGAGATTAGTTTTCGATATCCTGGGCTTTTTGTTATTCCAGATAAATTTGAGAATTGCTCTTTCTAACTTTATCAAGAATTGAGTTGGAATTTAAATGGAGATTGCATAGAATCTATATATTACTTTAGGTAAGATGGCCATTTTTACTTTATTAACCCTGCCAATTCATGAGCATGGGATATCTTTCCATCCTCTGTGATCTTCTTCAATTTCTTTCTTCAGAGACTTGAAGTTCTTGTCATACAGATCTTTCACTTGCTTGATTAGAGTCACACCAAGGTATTTTTATTTATTTATTTATTTATCTATCTATCTATTTATTTATTTATTTATTACACCAAGGAATTTTATATTATTTGTGACTATTGTGAATGGTGTCATTTCCCTAATTTCTTTCTCAGCCTCTTTATCCTTTGAGTATAGGAAGGCTACTGATTTGTTTGAGTTAATTTTGTATCCCATCACTTTGCTGAAGTTGTTTATCAGGTTTAGGAGTTCTCTGGTGGAACTTTTGGGGCCACTTAAGTATATTATCATATCATCTGCAAATAGGGATACTTTGACTTCTTCCTTTCCAATTTGTATCCCTTTGACCTCTTTTTGTTGTCTAATTGCTCTGGCTAGGACTTCCAGTACTATATAGGTAGGGAGAGAGTGGACAGCCTTGTCTAATCCCTGGTTTCAATGGGATTCCTTCAAGTTTCTCTTCATTTAGTTTGATGTAGCTGCTGATTTTTTCTATATTGCTTTTACTATGTTTAGGTATGGACCTTGCATTCCTGATCTTTCCAAGACTGTTATCATCATGAAGTGGTGTTGGATTTTGTCAAATGCTTTCTCAGCACCTAATGAAATGATCATGTGGTTCTTTTCTTTGAGTTTGTTTATATAGTGGATTACATTAATGGATTTTCCTATATTGAACAATCCCTGCATCCTTGGGATGAAGCCTACTTGATCATGGTGAATGATTGTTTTGATGTGTTCTTATATTTAGTTGGCAAGAATTTTATTGAGATTTTTTTGTATGGATAGTCATAAGGGGAATTGGTTTAATGTTCTCTTTCTTTGTTGGGTCTTTATGTGGTTTAAGTATCAAAGTAATTGTGGCTGCATTGCACGAATTGTGTAGTGTTCCTTCTATTTTGTGGAATAGGTTGAAGAGTATTGCTATTAGGTCTTCTTTGAATGTCTGATAGAACTCTGCACTAAACTCATCTGGTCCTGGGCTTTTTTTTGGTTGGGAGACTATTAATGACTACTTCAATTTCTATAGGGTTAATGGGATTGTTTAGATTATTTATCTGATCCTGATTTAACTTTGGTACCTGGTTTCTGTTTAGGAAATTGTTCATTTCATCTAGATTTTTACAGTTTGATTGAGTATAGGCTTTTGAGGTAGGATCTGATGACTTTTTGGATTTCCTCAGTATCTGTTGTTATGTCTCCCTTTTCATTTCTGATTTTGTTGATTTGGATAGTCTCTCTGTGCCCCCTGGTTAGTTTTTCTAAGGGTTTATCTATCTTGTTGGTTTTTTCAAAGAGCCAGCTCCTGGTTTGGTTGATTCTTTGTATAGTTTGTTTTGTTTCTACTTGGTTGATTTCACCCTTGAGTTTGATTATTTTCTTCCATCTATTCCTCTTGGGTGTATTTGCTTCTTTTTGTTCTAGATGTGCTGTCAAGCTACTAATGTATGCATGCTCTTTCCAATTTCTTTTTGGAGGCACTCAAAACTATGAGTTTTCCTCTTAGCTTTCATTGTGTCCCATAAGTTTGGGTATGTTGTGACTATTTCATTAAGTTCTAAAAAGTCTTTAATTTCTTTCTTTGTTTCTTCCTTGACCAAGTTATCATTGAGTAGAGTGTTCAGTTTCCATGTATATGTGGGCTTTCTGTTGTTTTTGTTGTTTTTTAAGATCAGCTTTAGTCTGTAGTGTTCTGTTTCGGTTTCATGGAATTGTTCCAATCTTCTTATATCTGCAAGCCATGAGGTGCTGAGAAGAAGGTATATTCTTTTGTTTTTAGGATAAAATATACTATAGATATCTGTTAAATCTATTTGGGTCATAACTTCTGTTTGTTTTACTATTTCTCTGTTTAGTTTATGTTTTCCTGATCTGTCCATTGGTGAGAGTTGGGTATTGAAGTCTCCCACTATTATTGTGTGAGGCTCAATGTGTGCTTTAAGCTTTAGTAAAGTTTCTTTTGTCAATGTGGGTGCCCTTGTATTTGGAGCATAGATGTTCAGAATTAAGAGTTATCTTGGTAGATTTTTTCCTTTGCGGAGTATGAAGTGTCCTTCCTTTTTCTTTTTTGATAACTTTAGGTTGAAAGTCTATTTTATTGCTTATTAGACTGGCTACTCCAGCTTGTATCTTGGGACCATTTGCTTGGAAAATTGTTTTCCAGCCTTTTACTCTGAGGCAGTGTCTGTTTTTGTGCCTCAGGTGAGTTTTCTGTATGCAACAAAATGTTGGGTCCTGTTTCCGTATCCATTCTGTTAGTCTATGTCTTTTAATTGAAGAATTGAGTCCATTGATATTAGTAGATATTAAGGAGAAGTGATTGTTGCTTCCTGTTATTTTTGTTAATAGAGGTGGAGTTATGTTTGTGTGGGATTCATACATTTCATACAGTTCCGGTCCGGTGAGTGCACTTTCTTTATATTGACTGCTGGCATGACTAGTACATGGTGACTTGGCATACGCACAGCTGATGGAGTATCATACATGTGGTGTGCTTCTGATCAGCTAGGCACAAAGTCCCTCTGATAATTTACAAAGTTTCATGGGGTGCTGATATCAGGCACCAGGGTGCATGGACCCAGATCAGGTGAGATCTCTACCCTGACTCTACAGACAGACTTCGTGTCTGCATGGGTTCAGTGGTTATGTTGTATGAACATGTGTGACATGCTGCTTGTGTGTTCTTCTTTTCACCTCCCTGGCAAGCCCACCACTGTCTCTATGGCCTGCAGATAAGGAAACACACTCTTAGAGGTCCGTGCCTGGCATGAGCCCTGTGCAGTGGCTCCCAGGCCTTGAACCCTGGCAGCCAGACACTATGCCCTGGCTGTCCTGCTCTGTGCAGCCTGGGCAGAGGTTGATGGACACAGTCTATCAAAGGGAGCTGTGATTTGGGGGGGTGAAAGAAAAGGCCTGGGAACACACGGATGCGCTTTTGTTAGTAAATTTTGCCTTAGCTGCTTTCTGTATGTCAGAGAAGAGCCACTGTGAACTCCTAGTGTCTCTGGAAAAGCTGATTTATGAGGATTTACTCAGATCTTCCAGCAGGTTAACAACACCGAGTCTTGAACGATTTCAGGAGAGGAAAGGAATAAACAGGCATTTGAGGTAAAGCCGACCAAGTCTGTGGAGCTGTAGAAAGGTGAATTAAATCAGTTGAAAAGGCTTGGATAAGAAGCGCACATGTCTCTTGACCCAGTAAATGAGAGTCAGGAAATCTGACTTTGTAGGTCAGTTTCCTAATTCATGTAGATAGAAATTGTTAGAAGAAATTTTGTTTGGGGGAGATGTCATGCGGCTTTAGTGGAATAAAACAGACAGGAAAAAACAAAATGAATTGCCCAGATATAATCAGTTGAGAGGGAATACTTACTTACCTCATGTTTAAGTTGAATTAAGTTGCTGTTTGACATTTTTGAACAGTTATAATGGTTATTTTTTGGTATTCTATCCTGTTTTGCTTTATATTTATTCATGTTTTCTTTTAATCCATAGAATACCTGAAACTATGCTACACTGAGTTTTTAAAAGACAAACAACAGCAGTTGCTTGCTTTCTGTGGCCTGTTTTGGCCCTTTGGAACGAATATAAAACGTGTATGTGGTGTGTGTGTATGTGCGCGCGCGCGCATGCATGTGCATGTGTGTATTTTATAGAATTAAGAGTGTGTCGAGATTTCTTTAATCTTTCAAGCACTCAGAAAGAAAAATTTGAGGTGAAGGTCAGATATGATCTGACAAAAAGAACAATTCCGAGGACTGATACTGACAAGCTTTGGTCTTTTGGGTTGTAAAAGTGTCCATTTTCCCCCTTGTTTTCCCATGTCCCTTGCCCTCTGGAGGTAACAGGACTCTCTTAAGGGCCAGTGGCTGCCTTGCTGTGGATCTGATACCTGGAGTTTTCCAAAATTCTTTTCTTCTCAGGGGAATGAGTGATTCAAAAAATCATTTGTAAAGTTCCCAGGCTTGTTCTTAGAGTCTTCTGACAGTCCATTTGGGAAGTATTCAAAACTTGTGAAGGAGCCTGGGAAATCGAGACACATGCTTATAAGCAGAATAAATGAGCAACCTTTGACAGAATCTAAAGTGTCTAGGCATAGTCACCCCTCTCCATACCCTACAGAGGGCACCACCCATACATTGTACAATGTTTCAGAGGTGGGAATTGATAACAAGGAATGCAGTTTAAGATTCCTTTGGCATCACTGGGGTCTACCTGGGAGAAAGTTGCTTCCAGTATGAGGAGGGGAAGAGGTCGAAAAGTGTTTGAAAGTGAGCGTCTGGGCTCTTCCATGGATTGTGTAGAATAGCTCATACCCATGTTTGTTGCTGACAGAGAGGTTGAACCAGCCTGATTTCTCATGAAGGCTCCATCTCTCCATATCAACCAGGCACTGGGTATTCTGTGGACTCTTTCCCAGGGAGGAGGATGCGTAAGAGCATTAAGTGTTTTCTGGACAGGTTGGCTTGCGAGGAAGAGAGGAGCACCAAGTGGAGTTGGCTGAATTCCTAGTGCCTGAAGTCAGGGTGCAGCTGTTCTCAGCAAGGTTGCCGTAGACCTCCATGCAGGTCTCTTGCCTAAGTGTCTCTTCTGAAGCAGAGAGTGTGAAATGTCTTTCATGTTTTGACGCTTCAGCTTTCACATCCACAAAGGGTGTCACAACGGTTAGACTTCACAAAGCTGCTGTAAGAATCACTGGGGTCGAAAGGGAAGGGGAGACTGACAGCTACTGGGTTAAAAAGAAGTGTTCTCTAAGTGGCCAATTGAGTTCATTTTACCTAAAGAGAACTCTCAGGTCTATTGTTAACTAACTGTGCCCCAGCCCACTCGCAGACAACAGTTTTGGAAGTCCTGCTCAGAAGCTAAGTTAGGACGGTGGAGAAGACTGCGCCTTGGACATTTGTCTTAGTTTGCTTTGCATTGCTGTGATAAACACTGTGACCAAAAGCACCTTGAGAAGGAAGGGTTCTGTGGCTTACATGTCCAAGTCATAGTCTGTCATGAGGGAGGTCAGGGTAGGAACTTAAGCAAGAGCGGAGGCTGGAACTTTGCAGGAAAGGGTCTTACTCTCTAGACCTGCTCAGTTTTTCTTTCCTTTCTTTCTTTCTTTCTTTCTTTCTTTCTTTCTTTCTTTCTTTCTTTCTTTCTTTCTTTCTTTCTTTCTTTCTTTCTTTCTTTCTTTCTTTCTTTCTTTCTCTCTGTTTCTTTCTTTGTTTCTTTGTTTCTTTCTCTCTCTCTCTCTTTCTCTCTCTCTCTCTCCCTTCCTTTATTTTTTTAACAATAATGATAGAAGACATGGTACCATGATGTTTCTTAGAAACTATATTTTTTATTCTTTTTTTATTTGATATATTCTTTATTTACATTTCAAATTATTTCCCTTTTTAAGGATTTCGCCTCCTGGAAAGTCCCATAAGCCCTCTTCCCTCCCCCTGTTCCCCAATCCACCCCTTCCCACTTCCCTGTCCTGGTATTTCTCTACACTGTTGCACCAAGCCTTTCCAGGTCCAGGAGCCTCTCCTTCCTTCTTGGGCATCATTTGATATGTGAATTATTTCCTGGGTATTCCAAGCTTCTGGGCTAATATCCACTTATCAGTGAATGCATACCATGTGTGTTCTTTTGTGATTGGGTCACCTCACTCAGGATGATATTTTTCAGTTCCACCCATTTGCCTAAAAATTTCATGAATTCATTGTTTTTAATTGCTGAGTAGTATTCCATTGTGTAAATATACCACATTTTCTGTATCCATTTCTCTGTTGAGGGACATCTGGGTTCTTTCCAGCTTCTGGCTATTATAAATAGGGCTGCTATGAACATAGTAGAACATGTATCCTCTTTACATGCTGGAGAATCCTCTGGATATGTGCCCAGAAGTGGTATAGCTGGGTCCTCCAGTAGTATTATGCCCAGTTAGTTTGCTTTCTTATAAAACCCAGGCCTGTCTCTTCAAAACTGGCACTGCTCACGAGGGCTATCTACTCACATCAATTACTAATCAAGAATATTCCCCTATATTTGTGCCCACAGACTAAACTGATGAAAACATTTCTGTAATTGAGGTTCCTTCTTCCCTGGGGAGTTTGTGTCCGGTTGACCAAAGCTAACCAGCACACCCTCCAAGGCTACTCCTACTGCTCAGCCTGCAAGGAGTTCCTTTGAGACCAGAATAGAGGGAGTGGAACACTGGAGGAGAATTATGGGTTTGTTTTTTTTGGAGAGCATTTAATGTATTACAATGCCTTCTCATTCCCTAAAAATGCTGGTTCAGAGAAATAACCATTGACCAACTGCCTTTTGGATGAATTCCATGGAAAGTCCATGGCGACCATCCATGGTGGTAGGCTACATCCTTCACTGTGGGCTTTGGTGAGTCTGATAGGACATGCAGGATCACCTTTCCTGTTTAAAACCACGCTGGAGATCTAGCCCAGAGGAGAAGTGAGGTGTAAACAGCAGATGTGAATTCTGTAGACATGCTCTCCTTGGGGGCTGTTAACTTACTTTTGTTCTTAGAGACATTAGAATACTTGTTTAATCTTTTTGGAAATAAAAGGATACCCCTTACCTCCAACACACCATCGAAATGTATAAAGAAACCCAGTAAAGGCAGAGCATGTGTCTCTCAGTCTTGAGTTTCTTCCCTCCTGTGTCTTCAGCCTTCGTAATGGGTGGTAAATGGCAGAAGTTTTCTTCTCGCGCTTTAACATAGCTTTTGGAGGAATCTTTGGAGACTGGTGAGCTATGAGAATCACCATAGCTCAGCTCCAAGGCCTGCAGCTTCCTGATGTTTAGTTTCCTTTCTTTATATTTTTCTTGTTCTAAAATTTGAAAACTGTTGAAAAACATTGAAAAAAGAATTGCAGATATCTCAGTATATGTGAAAAGATAAAATTTTACCATTTTATGCACTTCCTTTTAATAATTTTCTACATGTGTGTACACAATGATTTGGACACAGTGAGAAGAGGACTGGGTAATTCTTTCAGATTCATCCCTCCTGTACTTAACAATCATTGTCTCCCCCCTAGTTCCCCTTGTAGAAAGGAAAGGTCTTATAGAATCTGGAAGATTTTGCCTAAGAAGACACTAGTTCAACTTCCAGAAGGAAGAATAGTCATTTAGAGATACCTGTGACAGCTACTTCTATGGTAGGACATCTATGTACAAGAACATCCCATCCAGACTTCTGAGCGAACTTGAAAATGTCCCCGTCAAGGAGGCCTTTGAGTTTTGCATTTACTAGCAGCTAAGGTGAGAAGCAGAGCTATTGTGAGGGTACGCCAGGAAGACACTGCAAAACTTAGTGTCCTCTCCCTGCGCAGGGAGAGGTAAGTGCACAGCCGGGCACAAGATCTTTTGTGTTGTTGCTGCAGGGAGAAACAGCAGCTGAATCCTTCTATGTTATGTTTTTCTGGGGAATTGGGTTGAACTGGGCATCAGTTCACCAAGTATCTAATTCTTTCTTCCCATCTGCCACAGGGGATTAAAGAGAAAATATATACTCAAGCTAATGCTAGATGTGGCAGTTAGTTACTGGCTGCAGCCGTGTTGGCATCTCTCACATACCACAATTCTTCTAAATGACCCACAGCTTTCTCTATAAGAACTGTTATACTTAATCTCAAAATGGGCTCTGAAATAAACACATTTATTTCTACATTGAAGTCTTCTTTTATTTTTTTTTAAAAAAATCAGGAAATGCAGCATAATTAACTTTTAGGGACAGACTTCCTTACCCAGTTCATTTAGCTATGTAGGCAAAGATGACCTTGAATTTATCATCTTCCTGCTCCTCCCTCCTGAGTGCTGGGATTTCAGGTGTACCACTGTGCTTGGTGTACGTCGTGTTGTACACTGAGCCTAGGCTTCGTACATGCTAGGCTAACACTCTGCCAACCGAGCTACACCCACAGTCTTTTTTTTTTTCCTGTTTTGTTGATGTTATTGTTCACCTCTTGTTTGTTAATTAGGAATTTGATAATCTGCATTATAAGTTTGGTCTCAGTGAGCATCGCTGTGACTAAGAGTTTGAGCAGAAGGTACATTATTTGTTATTCCAGGTGCCTATCTGGGGAGGATTGGGTTATTTGGGGATGTGTCTGAGAGGTCCTAGGTGTCACTACACTGTAAATTCAGCCTTAAGCTTTCTGATTTGGTATTAATGCAGAAAAAGTAATGATATTTCAGTTCTGCTGTTTATGATACCGTGATGTGTAACTAGGCTTATCTTGTTACTGCCTTGACCACTGTGCTTCAGTTATTTGGCTGTGCATGCACCATAGTATTTAGGGGATTTTGTTATGGGGTGACATTTTGTTGCATAAATGTCTCTATTGTACTTTCTAAAATTGTAATGTGGCCTGCTTGGGCATCCGAGACAGGAGGATCATACATTTGAGATCAACCTGGGCTGTAGAAAGAGTTTAAAGCAAGCCTGAACAACTTAGTGAGACTCTATCTCTAAGCAGATGCGAAACCTGGGCTTTATTTTCCAGTATCACACATACTTACCAGAGCCGTGAACCTCATGTTTAAGGAAGGTGAACTTCAACAAGAGTCATAATCTTATCCTTACGAACATGCGTCCACGGAGCAATGCCGAAAGCATCAATCCCTTGCTTAGACATCCGACTTGTTAGCAGGGAAGCATATTTGTGAAACTCACAGCTGCAGAGTAGGCACCTGTTACTTGTATCCTGGGACCATCTTAATCCCTAGCACGTAATAACATTGTGAATGTGTTATTTATGATTTCTTGTTTTTCCCTTTGGCCACTACTCTTAACCTTCACAGTCAATGTGCAGTGGAAGATGCTCACTGCCTTGTTGTGTAATATTCCTTTTTAAGATGCTGCTACGAATTATGAATCCATCCTACTGTCGATGGATATTTGTCGGTTTCAAATTATGTAGAATGAAGGGTGCTGCTGCTGACATCCTAGCGTTTTATGACCTCTGGTGTTGGGGGTAGAGCCGGCATCCATAACATCTACAGGCTGTGCCTTTCTTTGTTTGCTTCAGCTAATTTTTAGAGTAAAGAGCAATAGGGACTTGTAATGAAAGGCAAGTTGTTATTTTGTCTTTTTTCCCCTCTTCTTCCTTTGTTTTTGTTTGTGTGTGTGTGTGTGTTTGTTTGTTTGTTTGTTTTTTGTTGTTGTTGTTTTTGTAGAGTAATGAAGTTCTCCTAATAAGATGCTGCTTTAGGCTGTGTCTTAGTGAAGACTCACTGCTTATCCCCTGCTAGCTCCTTCCTTATTACTTATTCGCTCTTCCTGATTTCCCTACTATACTAAGGCATGGCATGTCTTAGGAAGAAGCGAAGGATTGGCTTTCTTGCCTATGAACAGCCTCCTTAGATTACCAGTTTAATATGAAGCCCATCTATGGGGTAAGAGGTTGAGTTTACGTAATGTGCACACATGAGATGGGTTTCAACAAGGCACCAAATCTATACGGTGCTGCTGTGCGGACCTATGTTAGAATAAATACAAAAGTAAAAGGCATCGACTTTTTCTTTTACAAATGCCTTTTACCAGGTCTGGAGTGTCATTCACTGTAGGCCCTTGAGCACATGTGAGTTTTAAAGTCCTGCCTCAGGCTGTGGTAAAGTCAGTGCTCATCAGAGATAAGGTAAAAGGCTAAGAGTTAAACAAAGCAAATGAACACCAACACTTTCATGTCCCACATAAAAATTGCCCTTTAAAGGAATGGCCAGGCCGGGCTGCCTATATTTCTTTTCTCTGTGTGTCCTTGTATCCCTTAGTATTTGTAGTATCCTTAGTATTTGAGTCTTGAAGGTGCCTTCTTTTGGCCTATAGGTTTGTCTGCATCTGTGTATAAGGTAGCCAGTATGTCACATATGGGGCCCACACTGAATCTGATGAGGAAAGGAGGCCAGTGTGTGCTGGTACATCTCCAATTCAAACTATGAATCCCTGTGTGCTTCTTTCATGTGCCTGGGCTGCATATGAATTTCCACAGCAACTCCCATGAGTATCAGGCAGATAAACCATTGATGCTAGGAGAGAAGAGGTTTCCAGGATAATAGTTCTTGTCCATTTTTCTTGATCTTTTTTTTTTCTTCTGTTATTCACTCCATCGCCATCTCTTTGATTCTAACATCTTATCTGGCAGTAAATCACATTAGCTTTAAGTTGGTGAAGAGAACTGGAATGTTCTTGAACAGTAATCTGGAAGTCATTAAACAAGGACATAAAAAAAAAAAAAATCAGAACTCCGAGCTATAGTCAGTGCCAGAGCATAAAGTCCTGGTTCTATCCCCACCACTACAAAACAAAAACCAATCCTGACACAATGTCAGCCTAGGGAACTTCTGTCCTTGCTCACTTGTTTCCCCTTCTGTTTGGAGTTAGACACTTTCACTGTGGGCATCAGCCCCCATTGCCAGGTCCACAAGAACACTCCAACATCTTTGCCTTAAAGCCTATTCCTAAGCATAGAATGCCTGTTGCTACTTATACTGCCTTGAGAAACTATTACATAGCACCAGGATCCTTACCCCATCCATCTTCTCCATGCATTCATTTCTTCATCTTTAGATTGCCATGGAGAGCCTGCATTTACTGTGTGTAAAGACACTTTGAAGCCAAGTTCTTTCCCCAGCCCTCACAGATCTAGTATTGTACTGGTGGAGGTGTGCAATCCAACACTTGGTTAGGAAGCTGAAGACTGCTAGGTTCAGTGGCTCAGAGGATGGTTAGAGAGGGACTCCTCTGAATTCTGACACTTGGCCTTGTAGACACTTGGGATTACCAGGACCTTCAGTTAGAGAAGTTTGAAGCAGTACTGTGGAGACTGCTGTCTTCCATTTTACCATCACTTCAGTCTCAAGTGCTGCTTGAAGAGTTTGCTTTTGGACTCCAAACTAAGACAGAATCTAGGTGGTGGTTGCCTTCTCAAAGCAGCCAGGCTGCAATGTGTTGGATTTTCCTCTGTGGTTTGAACCATCCTTGTAAAACAAGGTTCCATCTTTTAGATGCGTCTTCCAGAATATTAATGTACTAGGTTTTCAGATCAATGGACTCACGTGGAAGGAGTCTTTTAAGTTCTCCTTTTAAAGTTTGGGGAGTTGAAGGCTAGAAACTTAATGAGACAGGAGTGAGGCACACTCCAGGGCAGAGAGAGACTCACAACGATACCACTGTTGGACTGTGATATGATATGATAACATGGTATTTATGTCTTTGACTTAAGCACTTAAATCAAGCCAGTGCATGTTGTTGTTGTTCTCTTATTTTTAAGTGTCCTTGTGGGAAATCAGCATTGTATTTGGGTTTCAGGGATGGATATTTTTGACAAAAGCATTTAAGAAAGAAATTAAATAAAATTCCTTATACGTTGTTTTAGCTGTTAGAACCATCAGCTAAAAAGATACAGTTCTGGAGCTACTTTGGCAGAATTGTTCTTTTTCACTGTTGAAAGGCTACTGTAAAGCTGAGCGTTTTCAGCAGATTTGGAATGGATGTCAGTGTGATTTCAAAGTTTGGCTCCTCATCCATTCTTCACTGCTTTCTCTTGCAAACACGAACATCCTTTTAGAAACAGATCTCATATATAAAACAAAACTTTCCTTTGGATAGTTTAAATAAAAATCTGACTAAGTTTTAAAACTTGCCCTGTTTAAGGCAGAGGAACTTTTAATACTTCTGTGTATTTTAAATAAATTATAACTTAAATTTTTCTCACACTTTGTTCCCCTATTCCCACCCCAACAGTGCATTTCAAGTTTATTCATGTAGGATCATTGACAAGGTAAAAGTATATAGGATTGGTAAAAATCTTTCCCCAATCTGTTGGTTGCCATTTTGTCCTGTTGACAGTGTCCGTTGCCTTACAGAAGCTTTGCAATTTTATGAGGTCCCATTTGTTGATTCTTGATCTTAGAGCATAAGCCATTGGTGTTCTGTTCACGAAATTTTCCCCTATGCCCTTATGTTTGAGGCTCTTCCCCACTTTCTCTTCTATTAGTTTCAGTGTATCTGGTTTTATGTGGAGGTTCTTGATCCACTTGGACTTGAGCTTTATACAGGGAGATAAGATAAGAATTTGCATTTTTCTACATGCTGACTGCCAGTTGACCCAGCATCATTTGTTGAAAATGTCTTTTTTTCCACTGGATGGTTTTAGCTCCTTTGTCAAAGATCAAGTGACCATAGGTGTGTGTGTTCATTTCTGGGTCTTCAGTTATATTCCATTGATCTACCTGCTGGTCACTGTACCAATACCATGCAGTTTTTATCACTATTGCTCTGTAATATAGCTTGAGGTCAGGGATGGTGATTCCCCCAGAAGTTCTTTTATTGTTGAGAATAGTTTTCATTATCCTGGGTTTTTTGCTATTCCAGATGAATTTGCAAATTGCTCTTTCTAACTTTATGAAGAATTGATTTGGAGTTTTGATGCTTTGAGTCTGTAGATTGCTTTCAGTAAGATGGCCATTTTTACTATATTGATCCTGCCAATCCATGAGCATGGGAGATCTTTCCATCTTCTAAGATTTTCTTCGATTTCTTTTTTCAAATACTTGAAGTTCTTGTCATACAAATCTTTCACTTGCTTGGATAGAGTCATACCAAGGTATTTTATATTGTTTGTGACTATTGTGAAGGGTGTCATGTCCCTGATTTCTTTTTCAGACTCTTTATCCTTTGAATATAGGCTACTGATTTGTTTGAGATAATTATATATCCCGCCACTTTGCTGAAGTTGTTTATCAGGTGTAGGAGTTCTCTGGTGGAATATATACAAAGAACTCAAGAAGTTAGATTCCAGAGAATCAAATAATCCTATTACAAGATGGGGTACAGAACTAAATAGAGAACCCTCAACTGAGGAATATTGAATGGCCAAAAAACACCTAAAGAAATGTTCAACATTCTTAGTTATCAGGGAAATGCCAATCAAAACAACCCTGAGATTCTACCATATACCTGTCAGAATGACTAAGATCCAAAACTCAGGTGACAGCAGATGCTGGCAATGATGTGGAGAAAGAGGAACACTCCTTTATTGTTGGTGGAATTGTAAGCTGGTACAACCACTGTGGAAATCAGTCTAATCGTTCCTCAGAAAATTGGAAATAGTAGTAACTGAGGACCCACCTATACCATTTCTGGGCATATACCCAAAAGATGCTCCAATATACAACAATGACACATACTCCACTATGTTCATAGCAGCCTTATTTATAGTAGCCAGAAGCTTGAAAGAACCCAAATGTCCTTCAACAGAGGAATGGATACAGAAAATGTGGTATATTTACACAATGGAGTACTACTCAGCTATTAAAAACAATGATTTCATGAACTTCTTAGGCAAGTGAATGAAACCTGAAAATATCATCCTGAGTGAGGTAACCTAATCACAAAAAAAACACACTTGGTATGGATTCACTGATGAATTAATATTAGCCCAAAAGCTCAGAATACCCAAGAAGGAATTCACAGACCACATGAAGCTCAAGAAGAAGGAAGACCAAAGTGTGGATACTTCATTCCTTCTTAGAATGGGGAACAAAATACTCAAGGTTGGAAGATAAAGGAAAGGCCATCATCCAGAGACTGCCCCACCTGGGGATCCATCCCATATAGTTACCAAACCCAGACACCATTGTGGATGTAAAGAAGTTCTTGCCAATAGGAGCCTGATATAGCCTACTGAGAGTCTCTGCCAGAGCCTGACATATGCAGAGATGGATGCTCTTAGCCAACCATTGGACTGAGCATGGGGTCCCCAACTGAAGAGTTAAATAAAGGACTGAAAGAGCTGAAGGGGTTTGCAACCCCATAGGAAGAACAACAATATCAATCAACCAGACCCTCCACCCCCAGAGCTCCCAGGGACTAAACAACCAATCAAAGAGTACACATGGAGGGACCCAGGGTTCTGCAGCATATGTAGCAGAGGATGGCCTTGTCAGGCATCAATGGGAGGAGAGGCCCTTGGTACTTTGATAGCTCAGTGCCCCTGTGTAGGGTTATGCCAGGGTGGGGAGGTGGGAGTTGGGGGTGTATGGATGTGAGACCACCCGCAAAGCAGCAGGGGGTTTCCAGGGGGAATTCAGGGAAAAGGGACAACATTTGAAATGTAAATAAAGAAAATATCCAATAAAGAAGGTAAAGGAATTTTCAAAAATGTAGAAATTCTATGTTAAATCCATTAAAGTTTGAGTCATAGAAAAGGAGAGGCAAAGCAAATATTCCTAACCAGAGTGAGGGAAGAAGGAAGTGGGCACAAGCCAGGGAACCACTGATTGGCCTGAGAGAAGTCCTTAGGAACAATGTAGAAAACTTCTCAGCCTAGGTCAGGCCACATAGTATTAGGAGGAGAGACCCAGTGTGAGGGAAGTGGTGGGTTTGGTCATATTTTAAGTCATTTATAAGGTACATGACAGGGAAGAATACAGCTTAATTCAGTGCAAGATACTGCCATGGCAGGATCAGTGTTTTGCTAGAGATCTGTAATTTGAATATACACTTTTTACTTGTCTAGCAAACACAGTTCTGTGGTGTAGTTGTGCAGAGAAGTAAGAGATTCCTCCCCTTCTCCCTAGATTCTTCCTTCCAGGGTGAAAATTAAAAAGGAAATCAAAACCAGAGCCTAGGAAGGCAGCTTCCCTCTGACCATACTGGGATGGATTGTGATAGCTGCCAACACTACTGAACATACTCAGGGGTAGATGCTGTCATTTTGTAGGGAAGGGCAGTGACATTTGCTGTCTGGCCTGTACCTCACATCACAGACTAAACCAGAGGGACACAATAGAATTAACAGAATTGTCAGGAGTAATAAAATCATGTGGATTATTTGTCTTAGATGCTGTTTTTGCCAGTTCTTCATGAGAACTCTGGTAGAACTGGACCAGACGTAGGGATTCAGATAGAAGAATTCTTATTTGAATGGCTTGGCAGCAACACTGTATGAAATTGTCTATTATTATTCCCCTTAACTTGAAGTCTTTCTGCCAAGAAATCCAAGTTTCCATTTGTGTCAACAAGATGTGAATTAAGGATTAAAGTGAAAGAAAATACAGATGTTCTCAACTTAAACCAAAGATTCAGTGTTGTGGATTCTCAGCTGTAATTCTGCAGTATTCAGGACACTGTACCCTATGGTAGGGTAATGGTTAGGCTGAGATTGACTAATTCTTCTATAATTTGTACTTGAGATTTTCCTATATTGTCTTGTCAATGTCTCCTCCAAGATCCATATTTGTTACCTGAGTCTTCTCTTTTTCTGTCCTCTTAACAGTTACCTTCCTGTCTTTTTTCTTTTTCTACAAATACACGAGTCTTAGTGTAGTGGTCATTCTATTTCCACACCTTAGAACAGTGGTTCTTAACCTCTGGGTCATGACCCCTTGAAGTGGCTAGCGGGATCTAAACAACCCTTTCATTGGGGTCTCATATCAGATATCCTACATATCACATATTTGCATTATGATTCGTAACAGTGGCAAATTACAGTAATGAAGTAGCAACAAAAATGATTTTATTGTTGGAGGCCACCACAACAAAGGGACTGTATTAAGGGGTGTCACAGCATTAGAGAGGTGACAGAACCTGTCTTAGTAGGTCAGGCTTTTGTGCTGCATGGAATCCTTGGCATGGGTACAAT